>NC_133774.1:7557160-7682176 GCF_003597395.2 Chelonoidis abingdonii
GGTAGTTAAACACTGGAATAAATTGCCTAGGGAGGTTGTGGAATCTCCATCTCTGGAGATATTTAAGAGTAGATTAGATAAATGTCTCTCAGGGATGGTCTAGACAGTATTTGGTCCTGCCATGAGGACAGGGGACTGGACTCGATGACCTCTCGAGGTCTATGAATCTATGAATCCTGCTGACAAACACCTGTCCCACTAAACCTGGTTGGTGGCAGGAGAAAGAATTTGAATCATGTCCTTCCTCTCCCGTTTCCCCTGTGTGCAGCATCCAGCCAATTAAATTATAGCAGACAGATTCTCTCCTACCCAGAAGAAAACCTGCTTGCAATTATAAAAGGGGATCATTAACAAAATAGCTGCTCCATACTGAACAGTGGGCACACGGTTTGAACATCAATGAAATACCTCCCAGACCGTCACCTCTGTGATAAGATACATCTGAACAACTCAGAAGTAGGAATATTCACTACTCTAATCAAAGACATAGCCCTGGACAGCAAGCCAATCACACCACTCACCCACCCAAGTGAACAAAAGGTCTCAAGTACCCCTAGCAGAATGTCACGTACACAGAAAAACACCAGAACTATTGGTTCCAGAACATCACCCCAGCCCCACCATCAGCAACGGTTTATTGCCTATGCAAACAGAAAGAGACACACCACCCAATTTACACAGATCAACAGGCAGACAACCTGACAAATGTGAAAAAGCTACTAAATGTAACAGATAGGTAACTCTCAAATCTGAATTCTGGACATACCGGAAGTCATTTATAACATTAGGAACATGACCTCTTTTATTCTAACACAGCTGGACCACACAAGGTTTATTCTCCTCAGTCTTTGGAATCAAACCCCAAATTTCAGACTTTGTTTAGAAAATATCATGATGTGACATGATCATATTACATGAAGCCCTGGTAAGGAAGAGGTGCCCTTCCATATTGCCTCAGTGGGGCTACTAGGTCACTAAAGACACAGTAAAGTGTCAATACTTTGGTGTTCTTTAATTTCTCTCAGAGATTTTGCAAAACATATTGGTCCTGCAAAGAAAGGCCAAAGATACCTGTGAGTCAAAATATTCAGAGACGATCTACACCTGCACTCTGACGTGTACCATTGTGCTCTCAATACACCACCCACCTATTCTGCTATTATGACCAAAATTATTTCCCAAGCATCCAGTCAGAAATCAACAGCTTTCAAGAACTGAGTAGAATTCTTACTCATGAAGACGAAGGCCCACACAGGCTGAGAACCAGACTTCATCCCTGCTGACAGAAATATACATACTATGGAGATGACGTAGACCACAAAAGCAGAGCCACAGCTTTGACATCATCATCATCCTCAACTCAAATGGAAAGATGATGCTAAGTCAGTACAAAAGCCTTGGGATATACATTCTCAATGGGAAAAGAGTCCTTAGGCTGGTTTACGCATAACTATGCAAAGGGTGACTGGATGACGGACTGTTGCATACTGAACCTAGATTTCACTGAAAAATGCTCTTGTAAAATTAATTCAAAATTGTTAACAAATCATTTTTTTGGAGGAGGGAAAAAGCTTTTTGACCAACACATATTTTCTCTGTGGAAAAAAAATCATTTCGATCAAAATGTTTCAACTTTGTGTAAAAAATAAATATGAAAACTAAACAACTGCTGGTTTTGGTTCAAATTGAAATGAACATATTTGCTTTATTGAAAAACTCAAATTTCCATGAAAATCATTTAATGATATGATTTTTTGTTTTGTTTCTTGCAAAAATTTTCACTGAAAATACTTACCATTTTCCACCCAACTCTAACTAATAGCTAGTTATACTTATCAGACTATAGCCAACTTGTCTTGTGTTTCAGCAAACAGCAAATGCCATCACACTATTAAAAATCTCTAAACATTACCCAAGAAATAAACATATCTGGACACAAGATCCATAGGAACAATACATGAAAGACCATCAAAGAGCAGTCATTGAAAAATCTAATGAATATGTTTCAAAATACTATGACCAAACAGCAAATGACATTAACAGTGCTATAAAAGACTTCCATAGAGTTCACAGCAGAGCAGCAAAGCAATTCCTACCCGCTCCACCAGCCACACAGGATTGCAACTCAAAGAGGAAAAAAAGGGAAGACAAATGAACCATTACGCTCTAAGGGAAAAAAGGGAGAGAACTCTGCTACTTAAAACACAAAGCCCTATGTGACCCTACCCGACACACATCTTACCGTGACACACCACAGAACTAGAAATCAATGCTTCAACAGAAGAAATAAGCACCATGATTTTCAAAACTGATGAACAATGAAACGTCCCTATTGATTTCAAAGGGAGTTGCTGGGTGCTTCATATTGAAATGCCTAAATGTAGACCTAAGAGTCTAACTTTAGGTACCTGTTTTTTTTCTTTTTTTAGTATCTTGGCCTCTACTCCTGTAGGTACCATCTTTTAGATGAGACGTAAAACCCAGAGGTCCAGATTGCCTCTGCCATCAAAGATCCTATTGCATTCTTTGCGATAGTAGCTTATTAACCCCGAAGGCCTCACTTTATATCTTTTATCTATTCATATTTGTACATCATCTCATGTGTGTCTAGGGCCTAGCACAGTGGGGCCCCAATGAGAAACTGGAGCCTATAAGTATTATTGAAATATTAATATTCATACAGCTATGCTAAATATTAAATAATAATTTATTCCCACTGCATTTTCAATCCGGACTGGCATTCATCTTTATTCCCAGCACTAAACTAATGAGTGTGTCACGATGCATTGTTAAAGAGCTGCTATATTCCACCCCAGAGGTAGATGCATTTCAATTCTAGGTGAATTTATCTGGTATATAGCTTAGATCCTTCCGGGTGAAAGGAATCCTGGAAATGTCAAATTATATAACTATTTAGCACTCACATAGCACTTCCTCCCCCTTCTAAGTGATTTAAAGATGTTAACGACTTACATTATCTGATTGAGAATCGCCTATCACACTATGGGTGCTATGCAAGGAATAAATAAAATTATTAATAATAATAACAGCTAATTAATTGCATTGTGTTATTTAAGACATCGTCACATTCAGCGATAAGTATTTCCAAACAAGCGTGGTGTATTATTTGACAAAAGATGTTCCAACCAGCCTTCATTTACCCGCATGCAATCTCACTAACCTCATTGTAAACAAGGGTAGAACTGAGCCCCATTCCAGCTCAGGAAACCATCCCTATTCAGCACAGTACATAAGCACATGCTTCACTTCAGGCACATGCTTAAATCTCATTCAGTGGAAACCAAGAACATCATGAAGGATTTTCCTGAATCAGGACCCTGTTGAGAGGTTAGGCTGCTCTAAAGTCCAATACTGCAATGCAGCAGCAGAAGGCATAGAAGATATTACTAGAGTTGATACTCTCCTTGATGGACAACCTGGGGTGGTTTAATTCAAGTGTCCAGTTTTCTTAGGTATTTGGCTTTCCATTACTAATGAGGCAGGGGGCAGGAGCTACATATATACTGCCTTGTCTCATAGCACCGTTGGTTACTTTACAGCATTTGCCATCCTGAATGTTAATCATTTATACTGCAGTCCTCACCCACTTTGAATGAAGAGAAGACATTGACAAGCCAGCTGATGTGAAATAAGAACCCCTCCGAAACATGCCCAAATAAAGTTCACTCTGAGGTTCAGAATTGCATGGGTAACTCTGTGAAAAGGATTCTAGGTTTTCACATTGTGTCTGGATACCATCCCACAGCAAGATACCAGCAAATATTGCTGGAACCAAAAGATATTAGTTGCATTCTAATTACTGAACTACCAATTAACCACTTCTTCGGGACCTGACACAATAGTAACTGAACAGTGTACAAATCTCCAGAGTCTCAACCTAGTGAGTGAGTGTCAGTCAGAAGACCATCCCTTCTCTTAAAATTCCCAAACCATTTTACACACCTTAGGGTATGTCTACACAGCAAAAAAAAGTCTGCAACAGCAAGGCTCAGACCGTGGGTCAACTGGCCTGGGCTTGCATTATGGGGCTAAAAACAGCAGTACAGATTTTCCTCTCCGGCTGACTTGGGTTTCAGAGGCCCAAGCGGGAACGTCTACACTGCTGCTTTTTATCTCTGTACCATAAATTTGAATCATTTGTCCCAGGCACTGAGATTTGTTTGGTTTTTTTTTTGTTGCTGGTTTGTTGTTGTTGTTTTTGCTGTGTAGACATACCCTTAGATAGTCAGTACTAATCCAAATCTTGGACAGAAATCTTAAATTCTCACTCAGGATTATGTCAACACTGGAAAACAACTGAGTTCTTAACACAGCTTTGCCAATATGAGTTAAAATAGCCGTGAAAACACAGAAACTCTGCTTTTAACCCAGGTTAGCAGCTCAAATCAACCCCAGGTTGCCCTAGAAGCTTGAACTCTACCTGCTAACCCAAGTTAAAAGCCAAGCTGTCGTGTCTTCACTGCTATTTTTAACTTGAGTTAGGTAACCTGAGTTAAGAACACACTTGATCTTTATTTATTTGTTTTTTTGTTTTCCAGTGTAGACATATTGTACCCTCATGGTACTTGCTGAGACATTGATCCCACTGACACTACTGGACTTTCACTTGAGTAAAGACTGGGTTCAAACTTCATGCTTCAGCCTCTCTCGAGGTTCACCCACCTACTAATAAAAAAACAACTAACAAGAAAAGCAGGACCTACAATAACTACAAATCAAATGCAAAGGTACATTGTACTGTATGTCCCAGGCATTCACATAGTTCTGGTTGGGAAATTATTTTTACCCCTTCATGTAAATTAAGATGAAACACCAACTTTTCATTTTCAATTACTTTTTTTTTCCAAATTTGTTTTGACTAAACCTCAAATATGCTATTTGAAAATGAAACACATGGATGACAATTTTGTTTTCAATAAAACCATCAGCTTGACATTCATAATCATATTTATCTTCAAAAATGGACAAGGATTGTAGCTAGTTAGCTGGATACCATCCCCATGGATCTACCTGTAACTTCAGGGGCTTCCTGGAGAAAAAAAAAGGATTGGGGCCCAAAATTCCTATTTCCAAACATATACAGTAATCCAGTAAGTGGTTATCATACTGTCTATTTAGCTTGTCTGCTTGATACATTGTTGTCTAAGCTGCATTACCACTGAGATACATTTGGTGGAATCACAGCCAAGATCATGTTACATAATGCATAATTGTTTGATACTGAAATACATGGCATTCAATCTGCCTCTATATCAGACAACAGGAGGCTGTTTATTTTAAGGACTTGAAATATAATATAGGCTAGGAGTACACCACCACTGATTTTTTCTCTTTCTCAAGCAGCACGCCAGTGACTTTTGGACTCCATAGACCATCTGTAAAATGCAATGTACTGCAAGGACAGTGGATAACATCTGTATACCAGCCTTCAACTTGAAAGATCCCACAGGAACAAAACTGAAGCAGAAATAGATGACTCCACCCATCACTGAATTGTGGGCATGCATGAGTTGAAATATGGCAACAGTACCCAGCACAAATAATAAAGTATTTTAGTCCAGGATCAGAATAGTCTTATCCCACTGACACAGCCAGGGAAATTTAGCGAGGCAGCATCTAAAAACATGAGATGGATTTCGTTCAGGACTAACATTCTGAGACAAAGTGCCATTGCTTCTTTAGTGGCCACTGATTGTCATGGCCTTGTTTAACATATCACCCAGAGAAGGGCATTTCCAGGAGCACTGTGCCAGGATATGGAGGGAAAAGTACTATCTTTTCCATTACCACCACCACTTGCCACAGTATTCCTTACGAGTCTCCCATGCAGGCACTGACCCAGCCCAATACTGCTTAGCTTTGAAAAGCTGGCATGGCCACAGGCAGTCAGAAACACAGGTACCTACTGTGGGACTGCAGAGTATACACATATTCTGCATGTGAGTGCTCATGTCTCAGCCTCTCCAAGTGTACTGCTGGCAGCATGGATATTACCTCTAAGATAAATGAATAAGAGTTTAGGTCTTATTGGATTACAGTTTATTGAACTTTATAAATTCCAATTAACAGACCCCTGAGCAATAAGAGACATGTAGCGTAGTCTTCATTTTATAGTGCAATTATTACTGAGTTTATCCTCAGCTGAACAGGAGGTATTAATGGATAAAACATGGGAAAGAGGACACACTAATAGATAGAGGCAGATATTGGAGACAAGAGATAAACAGATACAACTAGGACCAAACGTGCAAGGGAAGGAACAGTTTGCCAGGCTTACTTCATTGCTTATATTACTAACCAAGACAACTACAGGAAACAGATGAGAGACAGGTATGCATGGGAACAATTGCCCTAGATATATTAACAAGGGTGGGGGGATAGATAAAATTCATCAATGGGTTTTTGGTTAATTTCACAGCTGCTCTAAAGACATGGGCATCAGATAAAGAATTCTCCTGGTTCAGTGTTTTGCCATTGTGCAAAGAGATCCAGGAAATGCTTCGTAATCTTACCAGAATGAAAAAACGTTCAAGGTTTTCATCCATCAGCTTATGGATGTAAATAAGATGGAAGGTGATTCCTCCCCCCGCCCCACCATCTGAGCCGCTAATACAAAATCCACACCAATTTGCCTCTGTTAAAAGTCACAGTGAAGGGAGATTGTTGAAGCGGTACCGGTACAGTTCTTTCATTTCCCTCCCTCCTTCCCACTTTTTGATTTATTGAGCCTGTTCTGACTGTCTTTTTCATAGATAAGAAAAGTATGTATGTATATAAACTCCAGCAGTAACTAACTACATTGATCCAGTCTTCATGATTTCATTGCTGAGAGTCTGGGCTCTTCCTGCTCTGACTTTCATTTGTTATATATTTATAAGAGCTCCCCAGCCCGTCTGTTGCTGGTATTATAAAGTGCTCTCATGCACATCTGTTGCCATGAGCTGTAACGAGAAGACCTTTGAGATGTTTTCCCACATGCCTGACTACGACGCTGTTCTGCTGTGGTAGTGGCATTATGGTAGCACTTGGGGCTCTGATCTCAGTTGGAGGCCTCCATCGTGCTAGGTGCTGCACAAACACATAGTGAGAGAGAATGCCTTCCCCAAAGAGTTTACAATCCATACGGACAATACAAAGGGTAGGAGGTAAAACAGGCAACAAGAAGTAAAGTGACTCACCCAAGGCCATGTAGGAAGTGAGTGTCAGAGCAGGCATCAATGAAGAAATTATTTTTATTTTGATAGCACCTAGAGGGCCCAACCAAAGTGGGCACCCCTTTGTGCTAGGTACTGTATGAACACCTATTAAAAGACAGTCCCAGCCTCCAAACAGTTTACTGTCTAAATAGATAGGGCAGAGCAAAGATGGCAGAAAGGAAGTATCATTATGCCCATTTTAACAGATGGGTAACTGAGGCACTGAAAATGATTAAGTGACTTGACTGTGGTCTCACAGAAAGGAGAGCTGGAAACTGCACCCAGATCTCCTAAATCGCACCCCAGTGCTTAATCCACAAAACCATCCTTCCTTGTCCGCCTACAAACTCCCCTGTAATAGCTGAAGTTAATATGATAGACGTAAGAGTCAGAGAAGAACCATCCAGGACCTGACTTACCAGTGCCAGGTGCTTTGTGTCATTGTCTACACTTGTGCAGAGTGTAAAATGCTGATTTGATTGCCCTTTGTACAGATGAAAAGGACGGGCCAAGATCCAATGCAGTGGGAGAATGAATCCTTTTGTTTCTTGCCTAGGTCAGTGAAGTGCACCTACAGGACATTCTCTGGCACTTGGCCCAGTTCTGTTATAAAGGAGCCACTGTACAAGCATTTGCCTCACTCCCCCTGGGGATATTATTCCGCTGCCTAATACATCTCAAGTTTAGGAAACTTTCCTTGATCCCAGCCTGTTTTCCTGGGTTCATTTGCATCCTGCTACACTTCTAGTCATATCAATCACCAGGGCTCTCTACATGTTTTCCCTCCTCCTCGGTATTTACACCCTTCAAGTCCATGATGCTACAGCATTTCTTGTTGATAAAACACAAGCTGCTTATGCAAACATTAACATGACAATGTACATCCATCAGTAAAGTGAGAATCCCATTCCAAGTTTGAGTGGGAATGTAGTCTAAGCAGTGCCACTTACAAACAACGAGTTCTCAGATGCCGGAGTTCAGCAAGGATTAAGCTCTGGCAGAAGTTAACATGTGAAGAAGCGTAGTAATGGACCCCCCTATTTCTCCACACGCTCGTCTAACGTCCACCCCCCGTAATAGATCATACAGAATGGATTACATTCATTTTCTATAAACTATATCAACCTGAGGAACATGTCCTTAAGGACTGGGTGATTGATATCCACAATGAAGTCTTATAATCTAAAATCATATTAATATTAAAGATTTTCTGTCCTTTATGTGCATCATTAAATTCTGAGTATAAGGTGAAATTGACAACATATATTTTGACAGCTTATCTATAATACATATGCAAATCTTGATACTGGCATGTCATCACAGACTTTGCTGCTCCTTGAAATATCAGAGAGATCCTTTCTTTATATGACATTTACAATGAAAGATCAGATATCAAGCATTTTGTGTGACTGAGATTTTCATTGGTTTAGTCTTCAGATGCCATGATATTGGTTTCATATTCCATGCCACAAGCAACCCCCCCTCACAATCTCCTCTTCATGGTACTACAAGTAAAGGAAAGAAATGCACCCATTTCCCACCCCCCCCTCCTTCTTTTCCTAGCAGGAATCTAACATTGGAAATACTCACAAAGGGCACACCCTCAGCAGGTATAAATTGGGATAACTTCACTGGCTTCAATGAAGCTACCTTGAGATATACCAACGGAGGATGCAGCCTGTAGAATTGGTGAAGACTTTTCCCCTAGTTAAATATTGTTAAAACAAGAAAAGACAATGAATTGACTGTGCACAATAATCTACCCCAAAAGGTCGTCTGTGTTCCCTCACTTCAACCCAACTGACTGTTGGGGACACCAGCACCCATGACAAGTAAAGCTAGGTGAATTTTTTGAGACAAAACTGTTTTTCACCAAAAAAAATCCAGATTTAGGTCAACTGAACCATTTTGCAAATTCGTGTCAAATTCACCAAATTGTTTTGGCCAGGAAAAAAAAGCAAGAAGAAGAAACTGAAAAAATCAAAACCTTCTGTTTCGACATTTTCTAAGTGAAACAATAGCCCACTTTAACTGATTACATTCGGTATAGTTGATATGGCAACACCCATTTTTTCATGTTCTCTGTGTGTGTGTGTGTATATATATATCTTCCTACTGTATTTTCCACT
Source organism: Chelonoidis abingdonii (assembly GCF_003597395.2). Classification (NCBI taxonomy): domain Eukaryota; kingdom Metazoa; phylum Chordata; order Testudines; family Testudinidae; genus Chelonoidis; species Chelonoidis abingdonii. The sequence goes on from NC_133774.1 coordinate 7,566,507, forward strand.
GCATGCATCCAATGAAATGGGTTTTAGCCCACAAAAGTTTATGCTTAAATAAACTTGCTAGTCTCTAATGTGCTACAAGTACTCCTGTTCTTTTTCCTGATACAGACTAACACGATTACCACTCTGAAACATTTCAGTTTTTCTATTCAAAATCTCTTTCTATTTCAACTTTTACCTTGACTTTATTTTAAAAAGGTGAAAATTTAAAAATACTTAGTTTCTGGTCAAAAACATGTTTTTCAACCCAAAATAAAATAGCGTTGACTTTTTTATTTTGCCAAAACATTCCAAAAAAATTCCACTTTTGATTAACCCACAACAATTCCCCTGCTCCCACCCAATTTTTCGGTTAGCCATCAAAGTGAGAAATTGGTTATTCATAGAGCTCTAATGACAAGAGGAAGGAGCAACTGGATGGGAACGGCTTGTATTTGTGTGCACACTTGGGTGTGTATAATTAAACAACGTGGGATACAGTGTAGTTAAGGGTGTATCTACAGACTGAGTGGCAGGCAGTAAGTTTCAAAACTCGGATTGGCAGACTCAGGATCACAGGGCTCACACTACAGCACTCAAATAGCTGTGTGGTCATCGTAGCTTGGGATGGCGCTCAGGCTCTGAAGCCTAGAGAGGGTGTTGGGTTTCAGATCCCAAGCTCCAGCCTGAAAATCTACACGGCACCAGTTTTTAGCACCATCACGTGGGCCCCCAGGGGCCTGAGCTCTGACACCCACTGTCATGGGCTGCCGCTCACTCTGTAGACACACTCTAAGTGGCTAGAACACTGGGCTGAGAGTCAGAAGCCCTGTGTCCTATCACCAGCTCTGCCACTGTCCCACTGCATGTCACTTACTATTCTTTCTCAGCCATCTCATCAGGACAGGGACTCTCACTATGTGTTTGTACTGCACCTAGCATAAAGGGGGCCTTGATCCTGCCTGGGAACTCCAGGCACAAATTTACTCTAAATAATACCTAACCATATACCTTACCCTACATTAGATAAGTGACTTGTATCATCCTACAGAGACTTCTGCGCTGGACTACTCACCCACGTAATGTTTAACATGTTTATATCACTGTCTGAGACAGCCATAGAACTGAAGATCTCATGACCCTATAAAATTCCAGACCCCTATTCCTGTGCCTTGGAGACTATATTGGCCCCTAGCACACCACTCTGGTTGAACTATATTTTGGGAAGAAACAGAAGCATGGAGAAGCTCATATGGCCACTGCTTCTGCTGCTTGTTTTTTGTGTAGCCAGTTAATTTCAAATTTATGATTATTTCTTATTTGGATTACAGGAACATCTACAGGCTACCATTGACATCAAGGCCCCATTGTGCCAGGTGCTGTACAAAGACTTAGCGAGCGACCATCCCTGCCCCCGAAAGCTTGCACTTTAAATAGACAAGACAGACAATGAATGGGAGAGGCAATAGAAGCAGAGAGATGGGATGTGTTAACCAACATTGTGTAGCAGGTCAATGGCACAGCTGGGAATAGAAAGAGATCCTGCCTTTGTCCTGCCCGCTGAATCAAACTGCCTCTGAACCTGGTGCTTTCCAAAAGCATTGAATACATACATAAGGATGAATAAATACATAAATAAAACCCTCCAGTCCTATGCACCAACTTCACCCATTTTTAAGTCAAAAACCCACTCTAGTGAATTGACGTTACATAAAACAGAGCGGGAGGTTAGCCTGGGTTTCCTGCATTGGGGATGGAGTGGAATTAGCTAGGAGGTGGGGCGGGGTCAAACCTGAACATGATTTAACAGAATGTTGTCAGCAGCTATTTTTCCTCTGGTCCAAATCGCAGTCCAGGTGGGGATTAGACAATAGCACTTACAGTGGTCTCTCCAGCAGGGTTGATGGAAAGAGGAATTGAGGCAGCGGTACTGGCTTTCTTTCTCAATTCATCTTTGCATCCTTTTGACAGCGGATGTAAAAGGTTGAAAGGAAAAAATGAAAAGAGCCATTTTCATTGAGGACATAATTCCTGGGACACTGACCAGAGGCTATCACATGTATTGTATTATGGCCCATTATGGCCATTTACTCCTGACAAGGCCGAAGTGTAGGCAGAACAGAGGTGGAAGGTCAACAACGCTGAGCCATCTTTATTTCTGTCATTGCCTCTCTACAGCCCAAAGGCAACCGCAATCAGGCCACGTTCTTCAGCCTCCTCAAATGGGGGGAGTGTGTGTGGAGGGGGCTGAAAGTCAGGCCCTTAAATCCCGATGTTCACAGTAGCACAAGTCCCACAGCTCCAAGTATCTTCCATCTGGGTCGAGCACCCCCTTGCTGAAAAGTCTGTCCTGTTATTGGTAGTGCACATGGCGTTGGTATTTCGGCAGCACCAAGCTGCTCCAAACAAGACTGCAGCCCCACTGCGTGAGGTGCTGTATAAACACCTACTAAAAGCCCATCTCTGCCCCGAAGGGCAAATCATCTAAATCAGCAAGGCAGACAAAGGGTGTGAAGGAGGGAAGCATTATTAGCCCCTTGTTATAGCTGGGGAGCTGAGACACAGGGACACCAAGTGATTTGTCGAGGCGGTTTGTGTTAGAACTGGAAAATGAATGCAGATGCCCTGTTACTGCAGCGCCTTAACCACTCGACCATGCTTCCTCTCCTGCATCTTCCTCCACATGCTTGACGCAGAAATCTCACTAGTGTGGGTAAAGTTGGCATGGGTATGTCTACACCTGCTACCATCACACCTCAAAGTCCAACGCAGACATACCCCCCCCATTCAATGTCTCCTGCACTAAAACCAATCTACCACTTGAGCTAACGAGCCAGGTGGTGTCATGGACTCACGTCACAGGATGAGGTACAGAGGGGGACACAACACACGTGGACCAGTGAGCTACACTTGGAGGCACTTATGGTTGCTACTCAGTGGGGCAGGATGGCTTCCCCCTCTAAATAGCCCCCTCCCATGACGGACCACCACTCCCCCTGACACCAATACTCAACTCTCCTTTGGGTGGTAGAAGGGAACACGCAGCTCGAGCGATCACTGGCATGAAGTGGGCAGTGAGATGCAGAATCCTCTAGCTGGGTGTCTTAAGAAGCTGTCACTGCTCTAGGGAATGGCACCCTCATAATACCATGGCATATATGGTGCATGCTGCCCAGCTACTAGCCAGAGGAGAGAGAACAGGTGCCTTCTTCCCTCACAGTTAACATCCAGCCCATGTGCTGCATTCATCTCTGACTAATCCTCCCCGAATTTTTATTTGTGTTGACTTGACATGCCTTAATACCTGAGTCAGCTCCTATTTCTTGTTACACCGAAGGTAAATTATACCGAGCATACCTGGCAGCGCTAAGCCTGCAGCATTTAGAATGCAAAGGACCTGCTAAAAATACCCAGGCAAATGCCGTCCGCAAGGCAAGAGAGAACCATGACATGGCACTCCTGGCTTGTGCGGCACCTCACTGCAACTAGAGAGCTAATGTGGACCTCTTCCCTCCACCCCCACAACTAGCGGGGTGTGAGAGGGGACACTTGGGAATAGGAGGGGAGAGAAGTGCAAGAACAACAGATGGAGGGGGGCCTCCCTGTGTTTGTTTCTGTTTGCATGACTGCGTCTCCCTGGGCACCACATTCACATGCTCACACGCACAGTCATGCCTTTTCCCTCTCTCCCCCATATATACCGGGCACCAAGGTTATGTCCTCTGATACACATCCATCCCAGGTGCCACATTGATGTGTGTGTCACACCCCCATGGCAGCATGTTCAGCCTCAGTCTCCCTCACACCTGGTCCCGCACTCCCACGTGCGCTCTTCCAGTCCACTGGCTATGACATTCTCTCAATACATGTCATGCTCTGCACATCGTAGGCTGTGCATGATGCTCACTGTCACCGTGCAGTGCCTTCTCTCACACACACATTGTGTATGACGCACTGTTTCGCGCTCTCTCAGTTCACACACCATGCTCTCCAGCTCTCTCACACACAGTTTGTCTGTCCCCCCTCTCTCTCCCTCTCCGCCTGTGAGAGCCCATCTGCCAGCCAGGAAGATGGCTTTTGATTCATCCACATTATCAACAAAGTGCATCCTGATTATCCGGATCTGAACAGCCTTGTCAGCTCTTGAGAAATGAAACAATAGCAAATATCTGGCGAATTTCATGGTTATCAACACTCCTAATCATGCAGATGAACTGGGAAGAATAGCAAAAAGCTAATGACTAACATCTTTGCTTTCTAGTCTTGAGTTCCCTGGGATTTCTTCCTATATATGTAGTGGTTAATATATATAGATGAATATATATGTTAACATATGTAGATATAGACATATAGATAGATATATAAAAAAGTGTGTGTGTGTGTATATATATACACACACACACAAAATGCTAGGAAGATTTGATTTTGCTTCTTGGAGCAAATGACTGGGTTCCCTTCCCCTCCCTCCCCCTTCCGATTTGTGTGTCATTATGTAAGGATGTCTCCGTCCAGCCGGCAGGGTTGCATAGCAAAGCATGTTAACCCGGTGATAACGGAGCACTTACATTTTTTATCATGATCTATTGCCTTGCTAGCGTGCCGGGCCACTTCCAATAACACGGTGCATGCGATGAATTAGCGCTCTGGCCTAGCACCCGTGATGGAATATTGTTTGGATTTCTGGTGACTCTGCAAGTAATCGTATTTTCCTATCTGTTTGCGTTTCTTTGAATCAGGACTGTCAGCGGGTGAACGAGGGAGAGAGCCTGTGTGTGAGATTGTCCCTTGGCACTGATTGTTCAAGCTGCTCCTTTGATTGGCATAATCCCCCCAACCCAGTTTTACATATGCAATCCTCAATCTGGGCCTGCTCCTGCCCAGTGCTGAGCACCCTCACCCGTGCATTCCTGTCAGATTCAGAAAGAGAAGAGAATCCCCTGGGGCTGCTCAGCTCTTTGCATAATCAGGCCCTTCCTTTGTGCGGCCCTGATCCTGTGAAGCCCTGAGTTCGCTGAGCTGCCACTGAGATCAGACGGATTTGCGGCTGCTCCACTCTTTACAGCTACGAAGTACGGTTCCAGGGTTGGGCTCTGTTATAAATCCCTATGTCTCAAACAGGGTGAAGATTTTAGCTTGAGATTTGGGAGACCTTGGTGCAATTTCCTGCTCTGTCACAGACTTCCTACACAACCTTGGCCAAGTCACTTAGCCTCTCTCTGCCTCAGTCTCCCTTTTCTACCATGAGAATAACTGCACAGCCTGACCTTCTCCCAGGGGTGTTGTGAGGCTAAATACTTTTAACAGTGCACTCAGATACTACCGTAACAGGAGCCACAGAAGTACCTAAGACACATTGGAGGGACCTTTCCGTGGACTTAAAGTGGTCTCTGCACAGAACAGGATTACCCAGGTCTGGAAATGTGTATTCAGGGCCACAGCAGGGGGTGGGATGACCCACAGTCACTACAACTGACCACAGAGTACAAGCCCTTAAGCAAACGAAGGCTTTTACCATTTCCACCCTCTCCAGTCCAAAGGGCTGCTGTATCCCATTAGCGTTGAGTCTCTCAGTTCTACACATCTAACATCTGGTGCGTATTTTACACTGGAACCATCTATTCATTTTCGATCCACACAGGAGCAAAGACATTTAAAGAAAGAAAGGAAGAAATGTATCACTTCTGTTTATGTAGGGCCTACATGGACAAATTGGACCATTGCAAATTATACTGAAGTCCAAGAACAGCCCTCTTGACACTGCAAACCAAGCTAGTCATCTCTGGCAGCTAGAATCAGCTAGCCACCTAAGGCCCAGATCCTGCAAACACTTAGGCACACACTTAACATTCAGCTCTGGAGTAGCCCCATTGACTTCAATGGACTACCATAGAATATCTTACCTCAGGAGGTCATCTAGTCCAACCCCCTGCTCAAAGCGAGACCAATCCCCCTCATGTGTTTAATGTTAAAAAACTCAAGTGTTTGCAGGATCAGGGTCTATTTTCCCCAGTTGGAGATTGTGATGGTGGTAAATAAATGCGAGAAAATAAACAGAACAGAGACAAGTTGGTTTGCACAGCCCAAGAAGCAGACAAGGGAAACCAGTTCTATGCAGCTGCAAAATTGGGACATTGCAAAGGGGGAAAGAAATGACAGTGTTTCCAGTTTCTGTGGAACTGTGAGCAGCAAAGGAGAGAACAATAAATCAAACAATCATGCCATACATACCCACTAATTGCCATTAAAAAGTACTTAGAACTTTTAAAGGAAAAATGCAGCCATTCATCAGAGAAGCTCAGAAACCTAAATAAATATTTACTATTGTGTTAACATATCTTATTTACCCACCTATCAAATGCTGATGCTGTTTTTTTCCAGTGAGGTTTATTACCATGCTACAATGAAAGAACAGTGCTCAAGAACTGTAGGACAGAAAGGAATATATCTATCAAATACTTATGTAGGTACCGAAGCACTAATACTGCAAAGATAGGTGCATGGGCTGACATTTACACATGCAGAGTCCTCTTTTATTATGGGGATCAAAAAACTCCCCAGTTGAGATCACTGTGCCAGGAGCTGTATGAACACTTAGTACGACACAGTCCCAGTCCTAAAGCACTTACAATCTAAAATTAAGTCCATGTAAGTGTCTGCAGGTTCAGGGTTCAGTGTATTCTAACACTTTACTAATGAGCATTACTTGTATCCTGCTGTGGGAGAACAGGACTTCCTTTTTTTACATGTTTGCAGCTTTCTGAACAATTCTCCTATTCGCTTGAAATTGCCCAGGCTTAATCTCAGGTCAGAAGTGAATCTGGGGGCTGGTGTGGTTTCAGGAAAATCCCTTCAGATGCATATGGAAGAGAAACCAAACTTTGAAGCTTTAAAGAAGGAGAAAGACACAATTTGGGCCCAGAATCACAGAGGTATGTAGCCTGCTAACTTCCATTGATTTCAGTCTACCTTGTAGATCTGGATCTTACTTCCTTTTAGCAGATGCAATCCACCTCAAGGAGAAGAAACATTACAGAAGCTACGATTACTCACCAGCTAGGACAGAGGGATGCAGGAAGCAACCACCATTTGCAAACTAGGCCTTTAGGGCTGCAGTTAGCGCTCTCTGCCGAATATAAAGGGCCATCCCCAGAAAAGCATGCTGGGAAAAAGGTCCTATAAAGGGCAGCTGTAGCTAGGTAAGATTTAGTGGAAATTAAATATTTGCAAAGGGAGGTGTTGATTATATGCTGCTTCTAATCTTGCACTTGTCAGTTATAGCTGAATATATAACTGCCCTGGCCTAGGAGCCTGTTTTCTATGGAGACATTTATAAACAACTCATAAGCATGTGGCATGGGCTAAGATTCTTAGCAGTATCTAATGATGCCTCATCCCATGTGTGATATCCCCAAAGTGGGTGTGAGAACTTCTCATTTGCCTTACCTAGCCTGCCTGGTACAGCTGGGACAATCTTGTGTGAAGAAGATTGTAAATGTCTAAATGAAATACAAATTGCTGCTTTGATATCCTGGTCCAAAGATCCCCTGCACACATTGTGATTAGGTGCCACTGTGATTCTCTGGATTTCATAGTTTTATAAAATGGCTTCAGATTGTAAATCTTAAAAAATAAAAGGATCTTTCCACTATGTACAGGGAGTTGTTGCACTGTAAACCACCATGTTTCTGCCCCATTAGCCCAGGTTGCTGCTCTCCAAACAGCCAGAGCAAAGGGATGTTTATACCTCTTCTGACTCTTTCATCTCAATAACATGCAAACTTTGAAGCCTGCACAGTCTTTAAGTGGACTAACTTTATTAAGCAGAGGCAATTTGACCCAGATGGTCAAAGGAATGTAGGCTCCTAATTTCCACTGAAATAAGTAGAAATTACATATCTTTGAGGAGCTGAGCCTTTTTCCTTATCCTAGAGAGAAAAAAATCAAGGAAATTAAATGTAATGAAGTTATGAATTTAAACTGACAAAAGTCAGGAAGTAGAAAAGCTATTGTTCTCACAGTAACATTAACTTTCTTTTAGTGTATCTTCTTTAGTCTGAGTAAACAGACACTTAATAGTCTGTCTAGTAATAAAATACACTATACGGCCAGATCTTCAACTGCTATGAATCTGTGCAGCTCCACTGACTTCAGTGAAATGACACTAATTTATACCACTTGAGTAGGTAGCTTTATAAATGCAAGGTGGGGAAATTGAGCCCAAATCCTGCACTGAGCTGCTGCATCCATGGGAAGCCACTTCAGCTTCACTGGGGGCTCTCAGTAGTTTCAGAAGTCTGTTTTCAAAGAGCTCATTGCAGGACCAGGTCCTGTGCTATTATGAAAAGCATATTACTTTCTAAATCCCGACAGTATGTGTTATTAAATCTCCAATCTTAACCCTGCCCCATTGTCTTCTTCCGGCTACTTTTGATACACCTAAAAGCAACATTTATAAAATATTCTGTGCTTTTCTGATCTCTTTGTAACTGTGGGTCATGCTTCTGTTTCCCTCCATGAGAACTGTCATTTTATTGATATGCTCCAGCAAGTGAAATGAAGTTAAGCAGTTGTTAAAAAGTAAAATGGTCCCATCCTTGGTTGCACCTGAGCAGTGGTTGGCATAGCTGGGATGGTAAAGAGATTATACTGGCATGCATTCCTCAGTCCCAGCCGTGGGCTGTCTAAGTGCCACGGATATGCCCAGTCAGCTGCCAACAGCCCAAAGGGACAGCTATAAGCAGTAGGGGGTGCCCCAGCCAGGCCGTGTTTTAGCTGGCCAGGCCTCTAATGCAGTTGTTGCACAGTGACTTTATACCTCCATCCCAGACGGAGCTATGTGTTGAAGCGGGAACTGGTTATGCCAGCTTTAGTGCTGTTTTGGGCCAGTGGAGTGGCACAAAGCAGGCTTGATGCAGTGAGAACTATGCCAGCTGTGACTTATCTTTCAGCCACACTAAAAGCCTCCGGCCTGTCTCAAACATTCAGATACTGCGTTGCATTTCCTGTGCTGCATTTTCAAAACTGCATGCGCCTGCCTGTGCCCAAAGTGTGCCGAGCCACATGCCTAACTGGTGTAGGGTGACCAGATGTCCCAATTTCATAGGACAGTCCTGATATTTGAGTCTTTGCCTTCTATGGGTGCCTATTACTCCCCCACCCCCATCCTGATTTTTCACACTTGCTCTCTGGTAACCCTAAACTGGTGTGTGCGGTTACCATGACCGTGCGCTCACATAGGGTATGTGAGCTTGGAATTGGCTTGTCATCGGCAGGGGCGGCTCCAGGCCCCAGCATGCCAAGCACGTGCTTGGGGCAGCAAGCTGCGGGGGGGGCTCTGCCGGCGCCACGAGGCGGCAGGCAGGCTGCCCTCCACAGCTTGCCTGTGGAGGGTCCGCTGGTCCTGTGGCTTCGGCGGACCTCTCCTAGGCATACCTGTGGGAGGTCCGCTGAAGCCGTGGGACCAGTGGACCATCCGCAGGCAAACCACCAGAGGCAGCCTGCCTGCCGTGCTTGGGGTGGCAAAATCCCTAGAGCCACTCCTGGTCATTGGCTTGTCATGTATCACATAATCACTTGTTCGTTTGCATGTACAAAACCACAGCCAACATGCACAATCATGGCAACAGTGCATACTTTTTTGCATGAGCAATCTACCATGCATATGTTTGAAAATTAGATCCAAACCTGCATTGAAACACTATTAAGACAGGGGAAATCCTGTTTGCTATTCATTCTTTCTTAGGTCTCAATCAGTTGTTTGTTTAAAATAGCGTCTTACTCCTTTTTACAGTGCTTGGAATAACTTCAAGGCCAAGCTGGATGTTTCCATTTCATAGAATATCAGGATTGGAAGGGACCTCAGAAGGTCATATAGTCCAACCCCCTGCTCAAAGCAGTACCAAACCTCAGACTGATTTTTGCCCCAGATCCCTAAATCTCCTTAAGGAGGGAACTCGCAACCGTGTGTTTAGCAGGCCAATGCTCAAACCACTAAGCTATCCCTCTGCCATCAAAGAAGCAGCACAGGCTATGTGCTTCCATGACCTAGCAGAACTGTATTTCCATCATAGCTTTAACAAGAAACCCTAGAGGAAGGGACTTTAAATTTTAAATGTATTTCTGTATCCCTTTTGTGCGTGTGTATATGTGTGCAGAGGGTGGCTGGTTAGGAATCACGGGCATAGCTGAGGGGAAGCAGCTGACTTGCTGATGTGGATGTGCTTAGAATGGAGGGATGACTCTTTGGAACAATCTGGGTAACTTCATACACCACTGAGCACATGTGACTGATTTGACCAGACAACTACTACAGATCCCAATGTGCACCAAAGAGAAACCCAACCAGTGTTTCGGTGAGTCTGCATTCGCAAGGGAAACAAGTTATGGCTATTGCTGTCTCTAATGTCTTGATTCTGAAATCAGGGCTTTGAGCCAAACAACCATTTTTATTCATTTTGCTTCTCTTTGTGCAAGGAAATTTCTTTTCTTTTCCGTCTCATTGCAAATTCGACCCAGGAGCAAATTGTCACATTGGTTTCTTTCCAGTGTATGTTAGAGAGGAAGGTGGTTAGGAGCTTAGGATTTCAGAGTAGAACTATGCAAAGAACTGATGTTTTTTTCAGTTAACTGATTAATCACAAAAACAAGCAAACAAACAAACAAAAAATCAGGAAAAAATGTTTTGGGTCAACTTTCCACTGAACCAAAAAAGTTGAAAAAAAAAGTCAAATGAAATATTCTGGTTTTGAGTTTTTTAACCTTCTTAAAAAATAATAGGCCTGTGTCAGACAGAAATACATTTCAAAATACAACAAAAATACATTTAAAAAAAATTTTTTTTTTTACTTGAAACAAATTTACATTTTACATTTGGCTTCAATTTTATGACACATAAAATTCTGTATGACACAGGCCAGAGAACTTCCCTAAAATAATTCCCAGAGCAATGATGGAGAATCCACCATGACCTTTGGTAAATTGTTCCACTGGTTAATTACCCTCACTGTCAAAAATTTATGCCTTATTTCCAGTCTGAATTTGTCTAGCTTCAGCTTCGAGCCATTGGATCACTTTGTACCTTTTTCTGCTCGATTGAGAGCACACTATTAAATATTTGTTCCCCGTGTAGACCCTTAGAGACTGAAATCAAGTCACATCTCTGTAAAGGCTAAAAACAATACTGTGCTCTTATACAGCTCTTTTGATCAGGAAATCTCACTGTGCTTCATATAGTAGGGTCTAGATCCTCAAATGTATTCATATTCCTAACTTTAATTTAAATTAAGAGGTCTTAGGTACCAAAGTTACCTTGTGGAAAAAAGTCTAGATCTCACTGAACTTTATAAGGAGGGCGGTATCATTATGCCCATTTCACAGATAGGAAAACCGAGGCATGGAGCTGATGAAGGTACTTCCCCAAGCTCACACAGGCTACCAATAGGAATTGAGCCTAACTCTTTGCTGGTTCTAGCCCAGTGCTCTATCCACTAGACAAAATTACTTCCCCTACACAGTGTCTATTTTCAGGGACTTAAGTGGCACATAGCACTTAAACTGCCCATTTGTACTGGAGTGACTTTCATCACCTCTGTTCTGTTACTGTCCTGGGTCCCTCAAGGTGGAGAGTGTATTGGTGATGCCAGACAATGCTGTTCAGGTAATATTCCAAAAGTCCAAGGCCAAACACAGACTTAATGTAAAGAGTTGAAACATTGCTGACCTCAATGGGGCTCTGTCTGCTTGGACTGGCTCTGAAATAGGCCCCAGAAGCTTATGTCAAACCTATTAATTCTGGAAAGTCTGAATGGGAATCTCCTTGTTTTTCCTTTTTGCTGCCAGGATGCCAATATCAAGAGGCCATTTTTCCCTTGCAGCATTTTGACCCCATTGCTTCCCATTTTAGAGCTGAGAAACACAGATTCAGCACAACAATGAAAACAAGCAGCAGGGCAGAGCATATCTGGACATTTCAGGCAGCCAGAGCCTGAGGCAGCGGTATTTGGGGTTCAGTCTGGAAGACCTTTTCGGCTGGGTTTTGCAAATACACAGAGCGAGGTGGCTGGGACCCTAGCTGAACCACTCAAGTTCAGAAGGAATGGGGATAAAATGTTCTGAGTTTGCTTCACCCCTACCGTTTGACACTAAGACGATTATTTATGTTGCAGTAATACCTAGAAAACCCAGTCAAGTTTTCGGCCTCATCGTGCTAGGTACTTACAAACACAGAGACAGTCCCTCCCCCATACAGCTTCCAGTCTAAATAGGCAAGAGGTGGGAGGGGAAATTGAGGCACAAAGAGGTGATGTGGCTTGTCTAGCATCCCTCAGCATGCCAGCACTGAAGGGAGGAACAGAAGTCACCTCTCTTCATGAACAGTCCAGTGCTCACATCACAAGACTACCGATCAGTGTGCCAGAGCAACAGCAGAAAACATCCTCCATTCAGTGCGGTGTATTTCCTGATAACAGTCAGAAACAGTATTTCATGCCATGGAGATGGAGGGTATGACTAGAAAGCCTTGCATGGAAAGGATTTACCTAATTTCCATCTGGCATTACCCCTCCATATAGCTGTGTGAATAACCATTGTTTCGGCTTTGTGGCTGAACAGAAAAACATTTTTGGGCCAAACAAAAAGTTTTATTTTGGTTTTAAGGGGGTTTTTTAAGTCTTTTTTTTCCAGAAAAAATAATGAAATTGGAAAACTTGAAAAAAGCAGTAATTTGGCGTCAAAATGTTTCATCTTGAAAATGTCATCGTTTTGGCTTGTCCGGATTTTTTTTTTAACTCAAACAATTTGGCAAATTCAACACAAATTTGGTTGACCCCAATCTGCATTTTTTGGTAGGGAAAAAAAAAGTTTGGTCCAGAAAATGTCCCGCAGCTCTATACCTCCTCCTTCTATCCCCAGGGAGAAGAAAAACTTTTATTTCATTGGATTCACCACCTCGCCTGGTATATTCACCTGCACCGGATGGCGTCTGAGCCTGTAGGAAACAAGCATGGCCTTTGGAACAGCTTTCTTGTAGCTGTTTACTGCCCAAGAGCACCAGGAATAGGAGAGGAGACAGCTTACAAAGCGCCACATTGCACCACTCATGGGAATTTAAACTTCGTATTATGCTCACTTGCCTGTGATAGCATCCTACTGTGTACTCCTACCAGGGTTTGGCTGTGTGCTAAGCCTCTGTGAGTCCATCCTCAATAAAAATCCCTGCTTCTTGGATCCCTCTCCAGACTTTATCCAACCCTCTGCTGCTCCCTGCATAGCACATTGCTTTTATTCCCTTCTCTTGTGGTGGTGTTGTGGTATTTAAATTCATTCTCTTGTTCCAAGTTATAATGTGAGACTTCAGTGTTTGCACTGGAGTCTCTGCTTTCTCCGCTGAGGCTGCGTGACAGACTAATTAAGAAACCAAAAGCAGCCATAGTGGAGTGCCCCACTGCTTTACGATTTCCCAGAACTACCATGTCCAGAGCTGCACAACCCTTTGTGAAAAGCTCTTTTGGTGCCTGATCGTTCGGCTTACAGGGGCTTCTTGCATGCCCCATAAGGGCTGTGTATTCTGCTGGTCAAGGAAACAGTGTGTGGCTTGATCACACCTCCCTCAACACAATATTAATGTGACAGAGGCCAGAATGAGACATGTAAAGGCTCCTTAAGGCAATCAAGCTGGTGGGTTGTTGGACCTGACTGAGAAGGGGGAAGGATGAAGTTAATTCCCACACCCTAGTGAGGGAATCTGCTTAGCCTCTGGCATCACTATGAATTCCTCCAGGGATATTAGCAGGGGACGGGAGTAGTTCAATCTCAGTGGGGTCATGTCCAAAGGGCCACTGGGAGAAATCTTCCTTGCCTGGTTAGGCTTAAAGAGAAACTTAACGTGAGGCGGATGACTAAAGTGCATTTAGAGCGAGTGATTTATGTAAAACTATAACCTTTATAAAATAGGATTAAGTGCCAATGTGCTTACATTTGGATGGGGAACGCTTGTTATTTGCCCTGAAAGAGTTATGGCCCATAGGTCCCTGCAAAGGAAGACTGGAGAAGAGACGGCGAGTCTCAGCTGCTTTTTCCTCCCCCTCATCTTTCATTAAAGCTACACATCACATGAGGTGGCACCGTGCTCTGAGAGTCTCCGACAAACCCATCACATGCATCCTAAGCACACATCCCACTGCAGCTCTGTCTCTCTGCCCTTCCTCTGTCATTATTTTGTGTGCACCCAAATCTCATTTGCACTGTCTCTAAATCTTTCTTTCTTTCTTTCTCTCTTTCCCTTCCTCTCCTGCCTTGAGTTGCTTGGTTGTTTCCCCCACGCCCCGCAAGATAAAGTTTTACACCTCTGTCTAATGATAAGCACTTTTTGACTTATCTTTAATCTTTTCCTGGGTCAGGATTAATAGCCTAGTTTGGGATCGATACATACAGAAAGGGAAAGATATAGCATGGGGAGGAAGAGCCAAAGGTCGGTGGAATAAAAATGCATTGATACGGATCAGTCCGTATTTTATGACTCTTAAATTGTTGAATGGGCTGTTTTTAAAAAGAGGACAGCTTTCCTCTTTGTTTTAAGCCCCGCAGATACCAGTTGCCTGTTGCTTCTGATCAGATGCTCAAGAGCTGTCTTGATGATGGATATCCTGGATATAAGCTGCATGCTGTCAAGTTAAATGATCAGGCGGGCTGGTGCGATGGTTAGCGATGAGGTGATATCAAGAGGCTCAGTTAGATTAGGCCCCAGCATTCAGATGGCAGAGTCCTGTGAAGGCTGAGATTTTACAAAGCTTTCTAATTTTTTGAGAAACCAGTTTGGACTGAGCTGGGCCAGGTCAGTTTCTTACACTATTAGAACTGGTTTGCCACCCTGGCTTCGGAGCAGCTTTCACACTCTGGGCCCAGGCCCTCAGGGGTGTTTAGGTCTCTAATTCCCGTTGATTTAAATCCTGACTATTGTGAAATCTCCTGCCATGCTGCTGGCAGAATTAATGTAACTGTGTCTTTAAGATGGGCAGCATGGTGCATCAGATTATCTGGCAAAGGTATGGTCTGATCACTGAACTGCATGCTGGGAACTCCACAGTTCTGACACTGAATTGCTTCCACTTTCTTCTTCGGGAAATCACTTGTTTTCTGCCTCACTTTTCCTATGCAGAAAATGGGATGAATACTTGCCTAAAGTGATTGCCATGAGAAAGCCAACAGCTATTGCATCACAGTATCTGGGACCAGTTATTTCCTTTTCTAAGTATGAGGATAATACTGCAGTATCTCTGGTATTGCACTGTGGTGGGAGAATTGTGGGTAAACATTGACTTTTAATAGCAGCCAGTGTATTTCACAAGGCTGTTGTGAGTATTAATTAATGCGCCTGAACCTGCTCTTCACTTCCCTAGACCTGTGTCAGCACAGGTTTAAACCGCCAGGAGAGGAGAATCACGCCCATTATTTGTAAGTCAACATAAAGACCCTGGACCTGATTCTGATCACACGCCTGATTCTGATTACACTGGTGTAATACCAGTGAGTTCGCTGCAGATGCTCCTGATTTATATTGGTGCATATGAGGACAGAGTCTGGCCCAAAGATGCTCCTAGATATTAACAGTAGTAATTAATTTCTAGGCTGAAACCTAGCATGGCAGGTGTCAGTTGGCAGACGGATGAGTAGCAAAAAGGGCAGAGGCTCCATTCAGTGTGAATTATTGCTTAGCCAAAGCTTTCCCAACTAATCTTTAGGCCTGATATTGCAAACCCTTCTTTACACGACTAGTCCTTACTTGTGCAAGTCTTTCAGTTGAAGGCGGGGGGATGACTCACGTGAATGACTGCTTGCGGGAGTAAGGTTTGCAGCACTGGTCTCTAGAAATGAGGCTAGGAATCTCCAAGGACCTGGCTTTCTCCTGAGGTTTTCAACCCTCCCCACTCTAACTGGGCTGAACAAAACATGAAAACAGATTTTCTTTTGGTGGATCTGCTTCATGACCTACCCTAAAAGGCAGAGGGTATACAGGGATCTCAGGCTAGAAATAAATTAACCAGACCTTATCAAACATCCAGTCATTTTGATTTGAGATTTGGCAGAAGGCTGTTCTCTGTGCCTCTTTTATTCTAAACGATTGTCTATTTTCATAGATGGATTATTCCAAATCTTTGGGGGAAAACAAAAACAAAGGCTTGGTCTACACCTAAAATGTAGGCTGACTTAGCTATATCACTCAAGGCTGTGAAAAATCTCCCATTCTGGGTGCTGTAGTTAGGTCAACCTTTCTCCTGCTGTAGACACAGCTAGACTGACAGACTAACTCTTCTGTTGACTGAGGAACCGTCTCTCAAGGAGGTGGATTTCCTACAGTGATGGGAAACCCCCTCCATCACTGTAGTAAGCGTCTACACAATAAGCATCAGTAGACAGATACTGGGCTAGATGGACCTTTGGTCTGACCCAGTACAGCCGTTCTTATGTTATGTTCTTATGTTCTTACATGCATCCAATAAAGTGGGTATTCACCCACGAAAGCTCATGTTTCAATACGTTTGTTAGTCTGTAAGGTGCAGCAGAACTCTTTGCCGCTTTTACAGATCCAGACTAACATGGCTACCCCTCTGATACATGCAGCTTATCTCTTGTCATGTAGCGGTACCCAAAACCAAGGACAATCATAGGAATACCACCAATGCCCCAGCCACTCTGGCTGTGGGACCCAATAGCAGCCGCTGTAATGAAATCCCCATCTACGGTGCATTACCGACGTCCAGTAGGTGGAAACATTTGCATTGACACCATCAGCTCTGGACTAAACAAAGACTGTGAATGGCTTGCCAATTAGAGAACCAGTTTCTCCTCCCTTGGTTTTCACACCTCTACTGCTAGAACAGGGCCCCATCCTCCCTGATTGAACTAACCTCGTTATCTCTAGCTTGCTTCCTAGCATATATATACCTGCCCCTGGAAATTTCCACTACCTGCGTCTGACGAAGTGGGTATTCACCCACGAACGCTCACGCTCCAAAACGTCTGTTAGTCTATAAGGTGCCAAAGGATTCTCTGCTGCTTTTACAGATCCAGACTAACACGGCTACCCCTCTGATATTTGCATTAGCATTAGCAGAACAGTGAGCCTTCACTTATTCACATAGTTAAATTTGTTATCTGTATATAAACCCCAGAGATGATATATCTAGTTGTCAGCAGTGACCTGATGATAATAGCAGTACAATTTAGTTACAATATACAATATCATTAATCATCCCACTGTAGTATAAACAGACCAGACCATTTCCTAAAGTCTCACCAGGGGTGGGAGCCGGGGTGAGGAAGGGTCGCTTACTCACAGTCATCACGTAATCCAAAGATTCTCCAAAGGGAGGCGGGTTGGGTGGAGGGAGGGGAGAGTTATCAAAATCAGAATTCCCTTCAAGGGTGCTACATGCCTCTATTTATTAGCATTATGGTACATATGCTAATAGCAGACTGTACACTATTTCTGAGCATTAACATCTGCTCAAAGCAACAGACTTTCACTTACAGAAACTGATTTAAACTCAGTGAAGCAGATAAATACAGAAATCTAAGCAGGTGGCTGCAACTGAGGAAGAATTCTCAATTCCTGCATTTAGCCGATGAACTTTCACTAAAGCCATAATTAATATTCAGATAACTACATTCCAACATGTAGAATAAACAAGATCATTGAAAGGAGGCAAATGTATTCTGGGGTGGGATGGGGAAGAGGCAATGTGGTGGGGGGATTGGGGATGAAGAATGGTTTGAATATAAACCTAAACTAGCCCATAACTTTGCCTGGATGCCTTTGATGGGCATAAACAAGACAGTCATAATATTACAGCAAGCCCAGGTACAGAGTGGGAAACTGACTCCTTTTATAGCTTTAAAAGGACCATAGAGATAGTGATGAAGAAATGTCTTTTCAATGACTCAGTGTTGACTTGAGCCCAAACCCAGTAGAAAGACACCCACTGTCTTCAGTGGGTTTTGGATCAGGCCCTCTGTGTGTTACATGCAGGGCACACGGAATATCAGGGTTGGAAGGGACCTCAGGAGGTCATCTAGTCCCACCCCCTGCTCAAAGCAGAACCAATCCCCAGACAGATTTTTGCCCCAGATGCCTAAATGGCCCCTCAGGGATTGAGCTTACAACTGTGGGTTTAACAGGCCAATGCGCAAACGACTGAGCTATCCCTGCCCTCCAAGCTCGTAGCTTATCCTGCAGTTCTTCCAAATGCAACACCTTGTGTAGCTTTAGTGGGAAACCCCATGTGCAGAATGACTGTAGGGCTAGGTCCGGTGTGTGTTTCTATAGCTAGATTAGATCTCAAAGTGCTTTACAAAAGAGACCAGGATCATTATTGCCATTTTACAGATGGGGAAACTGAGGCCCAGAGCAGTGCCGTGACTTGCCCAAGCCCACCAGCCAAGCTCGTAGCAGAGATGGGACTAGAACTCAGGATTCCTGTCCAGCCACCTAGCTGGGAAGTGGTACATAAAGGGAGAAAATAGTAGAAGAACAGGAAGGAATAGAACAATACAAGTGAGAGCTTAAAGGGGCAAAAGGTAGAAATAACAAACAAAAAGAGAGTAAGAAATGCTGCACCAATTCAAGGGCAGGATTTGTTTCATTGTCTCCTACTGCCTACCTCAAATCCTGGGCTCTACCCCTTCATTTGCCCCAGGGGGCATTTTGTTTTTAAATCTGCCCCTGAGCAAGACCAAACTTTGTTGCCCTTCTGGTCATGTGGTATGGCCTCTCTTCTTTCCCAGGCTTTCAAGAGGGAGGAGGGTTCTGGAAGGCTGGGATAGGGATTGATCATTTCCGACAGGCTGTTAGCATGAGCAGAGTAAATAGCTGGCTGTTGCTGTATTGATAAGATTGGTTGTTATTGTTAATCGCCTAGCGGTGAAGCCTGGACAAAGCCTATACTCCACTTAGCCTGAAGGGGCTCCCTACACAGCAGCATATTTCCCCCGCTGAGCAGTCAATAGGAACTTTTCTAAAATTCCAGATAAAATGGAGACATGAGCCTTGATGAAGGGACCATCACTGTCAGCTCTCTGCAAGACCCCAAGTTTTACATGTTGTAAAGCCAAACATCAGGACAGTTTCATTTGAACAAGGGTCTAGGCTCAGCTGAAGGAATGGATGGGCTTTAAAACTAACCTGGGCCTGAGTTGCCAGTCACTGAGGAAACATGAAACCAGGGTGAGTTATACATCAGTTTTACTTGTGTGGCAGACATTTCACACAGCTCCAGCTGCTAAAGGTCTCCAAGGAGCTGCATATGTCATATTTCTCTTTTCCTGTAGGGGGGTAGATGGCACTATTACCAACTCCAACTGCTCAAAAATCATCGATCTGGGAACCAAAATCCTGAGACTGGCTTCAAATTCATGAGAGTTTTTTAATAACTATATTTGGGGTTCTTTTTATTTACCTGCTTCCTTCTCAAGCCTTTAGGAGTAGTGTTCTCAAGCTTTTTCTCCACATGTGTGAAGGCTAGAAACCTACTTTTTTTTTTAAAGAAAGCTGAGATTCATAGTCACATGACTCCAAGAGCTGAGGCTTTAAGATAAAGAGCAAATAAATAGGAGAGAGGCAGTGAAACCATGAGAGATCAGCTTCAGAATACTCCATACATTGAACAAATAGTCGGCTTTGTTTGTTGTTCCTTCACCAGTATTTCCAATTCTTGGGATCCAACTGGGAGTCTCATGTAATATGGTGTCTTTTAGGGTAGCTCCAGTTCTTGGGAGCATGTGAATGTGTGAGAATTTCAGCTTTCATTAAAAACAGTAATTTTCTAGCTCTTGTGCTGACTTAGAAAAGCTGGAAAACAGGAACCCTAAAGGATCAAACTCCAGAAGGCAAATAAAAGATCCCAAAGTTATTTTTTTTAAAACTCATGATTTTGGGGCAGTCTGATTCATGATTTTTGAATGCTTAGGGGGGAGGGAAGCTGGTAATACTGCATTATTAAACCTTTGAACTGCAGTTTCCTGCAACCCACCTACACCTTTCCAGAGCAAATCTAGCAACTCTATGGCCTTTTGAATAATAATACTAGCGCCCTCTGCTGTATGTATCTAACATAACAAAGTGCTACCATGAGACCTGAGGAGGGAGTCTCAGATCATTACCAATAGTAAATTGGGTACCTTGCTGCTAATAATCCACCTTGTTTTATTTTCTCTGTCCAAACACAAACACACTTACATTCCTGAGAAGGATTCTGGGTAGTGCATCCAACAGGCATTTCCTGTACCAAGATATAAGGCTGGGAACATAACAATTTTCCCATCCTGTGAGAACTGTAGAGATTTCAACAGAAATTCCTTTTCCGAATTAGGACAAAAAGTCAAAAATCTCAAAAATGTTCACAAACTGAGAACCAAAACAAATCATTTGGCTCAGGTCAGCAGAAGACTTTTGTGAAATAATTTGGAAACATTCTGTTTCCATGTTGACCTTTTTTTCTTTTTTTAAATCTTTCTTTACTTTAGATGTACTAAAAATTCAAAACAAAGGTAATTTCAACTCAAAAAATCAGTTTGAAACTGTGACAAAAGGACCTTCTCATAATTTCAAAACTTTCTCTTCCAAAACCTTTTTGTCAGGAGATATGTCCAAACTTACGCTGTTTCATGAACAGTTTCTGCTTCAATGAACTGAATTTTTTTGGTGAAAAAATCTTCAGTAAAGAAATCCCAACCAGGTCTACTAAAAAGTATTATAATCAGAACTACATTAGAGCACAAATTCTGCCCTGAGTTACACCCGTGCAACCCATTTGAATTAATTGAGCTTCCACACAAGTAAGGACTTGATCATATACAAATTGAAATCAATAAAAAACATCCTATTGACTTTAATTGCTCAGAATCAGGGCCTAACTGAAGACAGATTGTGTGATCATTTTAGGACTTTAAAATTATTTGCATTCATACGCTCCTGTGTTTTGCGGGTATTTTAAAACACTGCTAGAGGCATGCACAACTTTTTGTAAATTTATTCACAGGCATTGGTTATTTAGGAATATTAACAGCATGCAAGGTTTTTCAAACACAATTATTGGGCTGTTTTTCCTTGTGTTTAATTGTATGCATATGAGTAGTTCCATTGTCTGCTTGGTAGAAGTGAGAAGAATTAGTCTGAAAAAGTGTTTAATATGCAGTTATGAGAGGGCAGCGGGGAAGAATGCTTTTAAGAGATTCCTACCAAAATGTGTTGTAGCAATTTTCAGGAAAAACGTCTTTTACAAAAGCTTTTAATACTGTCCTAAATTAGTCCTAAATGGCAAATTAGGTAGTTTTTCTGGGAAAGAACTGAGTGAAAAGCATAAAACCTGACTAAGGACCATATATGTAAAAGTATACTTTCTTCAAAAGAGCAGCAGAGGTGTATTTTTTGGAAAATCCTCCAACATTTGAGGTGTCTGTTGTCAGCCATCTTGTTTTCTTGAATTCCCTTGTACATTTGCACATGTGCCCTGTTTTTCAGACACTAGAGCATGATTATCTGATGATATTTTATCCAGTCCAAATTGAGGAGGAGAAAACAACAACAGTATAGCAATATAGACCTCAGTCCTGCCAACTTTTACACATGTGCTTAAGTCCAACACACAAGCAGACCCATTGAGTTTAATGGAAGCATTAATGTGGTTAAAACTACACACATGTATAAGTGAGTGTTTTCAGGATTGGGGCCACAGAGGTAAAGGAGTGGGTGGAATGGTTAGAACAGTTCTGTCACTGAATCATTGAACAACCTTGCAAAAGTCAACCTCACCTTACCTTCATTTGCCCATCTGCAAAATAGGGATGATACTACTTCCCTAACTCACATGAACACTGGGAGACTGAGGTTACGTCTACACTACTACCTATGGCAGCAAAAATTAGATCACTCAGGAGTGTGAATAACTATTCCCCACTTCCACCCCCTGAGCGACATAAATGACACCAACATAAGCACTGGAATGCAGACACAGCTTATGCCATTCATGGGGGTGTTTTTTTTTATGTCGAGAGGAGAGCTCTGTCCTATCGGAATAGAATGTCTTCACTACACTCACTGCAGTAGCACAGCTGGATGGATACAGCTGTGCCCTGCAGTGTTGTAAGAGTAGATGTGCCCTTAATGCTTACAAAACACTCCGAAATCTCTGCTTGAATGATGCTGTAGATGTGTCAGGTAGAATCGCCATATATATGGCAAATATACCAGACTAGAATCAGGACATGAAGAGATTAATGCTCTCTCCCCAGTATTCATCCTTTAAGTTTCTTTCTTTCTTGTTCTATTGACTGCCTATTAGTGTGCTAAACCCTAAGAAGAGATTACCGAACAAACAGCTGTTGGACAAAAATAATGAAAAGGAAGGAAGCCATTAAAAAAAAACCCTAATGTGTAGGGGGGAAATATTTGGAACTAGTACTGTGTAAAATCAATGACAGATGGAAAGACGAGGGAGAATAAACCCAGGCATCTCAACTTCCCTATAAGTCAAAAGAAGATGAAAATCAGTACCTACCAGAATAATAAAATCATAGAAATGGAAGTCTGGAAGGAACCACAAGAAGTCATCTAGTCCTACCCTCCTGCTCCCTGCCCTGAGGTAGGTGTAAGTATACCCAGAAGGCTCTCCGCATCCTTGCAGAATCAGTCCCCCAAAGAAACATTTATAAATCCTCGTTCTTTGTCCACACACTGACAGGCAAGGGGCAATTTCCTGTTTGCCATTCTTCAAGGGTGATAGCTGCCATCTTGGCCAATATGTGGAATTGACCCAGGTACCTCCTGAGCTAGCCGGCCAGCACCTAAGCTGGAGCACTAAGGGTATGTTTACACTGCAATGAAACACCAGTGGCTGGCTGACATGAGCTGACTCAGGCTTGCAGGGCTCGGGCTGTGGGGCTATAAAATTGCATTGTAGACATATGGGCTTGGGCTGGAGCCCAGGCTTTCAGACCCTCCACCCTTGCAGGGTCCCAGAGCCCGAGCTCCAGCCTGGGTCCAAATGACTCCAGTGCAATTTTTTAGCCCTGCAGCCCCAGCCCCGCAGGCCAAGTCAGCTGACACTGGCTAACCACTGGTGTTTTATTGTATTACCATGGAGCCTCACTAAAGTCAATGGGTTATCCCCAGAGAGTTCATTGCATGACCAGCACCTATTTCTATCCACTACCGGTTAAATAAGGAGTTTTGGTTAACTAACCCTCTTTAAAGTAGATATAATTTTACTATTACGCTTTGAAAAACAAAACACAATGGTTAGTTCCCAGAAACCTCTCTATTTATATACACGTTTTGCCTTTGATTACTTCCACTGTGGATTTTTATCTCATTTCCATGCAATGATTAACACTTGGCTACACAGTGAACAAAGGAAAATAGCTTGGAGTGGGCTAATTTAAAAATCCCTGTACTCTGATAATGCTACAGCCATGGGAAGGTGTACTGTAATTTGGGAACAGTCCTATATATAGTAATATGCCTGAGTGCCTCCAGGGACCATAACCACTTACACATTTCACGTATCACACGGAGGCAGAGCACAACTCTCTCTCTCTGTTCATGTGGGGATGGCTCCATTTCTGGTCCATGCCAGCGTGTGTCTCTTGGAGGCATATCCCAGCATTCCTGGCTGCTGCTTTAACCTAGAATACCCTTTTCTGAGAACAAATCTCTTTCCCTATTATGCTGACTTTCCTTCCTGGGAGTTTGCTTAAGCCTTTCTAGTTAGATTTTCTCTCATTTCTATTCATTTTTGGGCATGGGGAGAGTGAGGGTAACTGTTATATAACTCCTCATTTCCCTCTGGCTAAGGCTATGGACTGGGAGTTAGCAAACATTGCGTTCTAGTCCCATCTCTGCCACTGAGCTGTCTTGTGATCCTGTGCACGTCTCTTCATGGCTTTATTTCCCCTCTCATCCTT
Source organism: Chelonoidis abingdonii (assembly GCF_003597395.2). NCBI lineage: Eukaryota > Metazoa > Chordata > Testudines > Testudinidae > Chelonoidis > Chelonoidis abingdonii. Next base: position 7,590,438 of record NC_133774.1, read on the forward strand.
TTTATGGCTTGTCTATATAGATTGTACATTCTTTGGGGCAGGAATTCTTTCTTATTATATGTATGTACAGCCCTTGGCACAACGAGGCCCTGACCTTGGTTGTGACCTGCGGGTGCTACTGTAACACAAACAACGGGAATAAATTATTATACTTTCCTGGTTTCGTAGCTACACTGCAGTGACAATGAGCATGAAAAAACCCCACTATTGTTATAATGCACAGTTTTAGCACTTAAAAGACACCACCATTATTGACCTAGTTATGTCAATATTTATTCCTTAGTTACTCATTACAATGGCAATTCAGCTCCCAATGCTGCTCTCACTGAAATCAGTGACAAAGTCCCATTGATTTAGCTGGTGCAAAATCCAGCCCTTAATCTGTAATGTAACTGCCAAAATGGCTTTGTTTTTGTACACAGATGTAACCTCTACAGTGTAAAAATACATCCATTATGTGCACTTTGCTCCAATATCTGTAACTGGACGGAAGTCACACTTTATTACTATTTGCTGCATATCAACAAGTCATTCCTCACCTGGGAAGCAACAACAACAACAGTTGTTAAGAAAGAGTTATAGTTAAGAAAGTTAAATGTACAATACTTTAGAAATCCCAGTTAAGACTGCCTCTAAATAATAATTCTTCATAATGCATAATGGTGCATTCTCGAACTAGAAAATTCACTCTGAAAAATGCAGTCTTAACCCAAGCAGTAAAAACCACTGTATGCAAATACTATGCCTTCTCTCGTTTGCATTGCCATTCATGATAAAGTAAGTATGATGCATATATTGTTCACTACGCTGAAACCAATGATGCTGAAGTAAACTTGTTTTTCACGTCTACTTCAAGTGCACTGCAACCGTAGGTTAGGTAGGGTCAGGTTGTGAACAGTTTACTTGCAGTTATTCACGGAAATTGACTTCATCGGGGCTACTCCTGTGAGTAGCGGCTGATCAGTAGGCGTAAAGGGTTCATATTTTGGCCTTTAATTAACAAGAGTTGGTGATGAAGGGACATCATCAACTTCAAAGTCACATTTGTGCCTCCTGTTGTTACGAGCTACACTTACATGCATTTGGCTAGACTGTCAGCTGATGAAAATCAATGTAGCTCCACTCAATGGAGCGGTTCCAAGTCCCGGCCACTGAGGATCTGGCCTGTTATAACAAAGAAAGAGAAGGAAAAAAAGTCTCTAATATTTTGAGAATGTTTATCTTGTATACGTGACAGCACTGTGTGTATCATGTCTTACCTTTCCCCCTGTGTATTCACACCCTGCTGGGGCAATCATCTACATACACAAATGACGTCAATGGAATGACAGTCAAGCACATGCATGTTTGCAGGATCATGGCTATCGTCTGTCGTTTTCCTGTTTTATTTGCATGGGCCTAAATGGGCAGGTTGGCAGAATGACACTGGTGTTCCAGTCAGGTAAAGTGACTTCTTTTATTCTGTCCTCCCCACTGTGGGCTTTCCTTGATTGGAGTCTGAGTCCTCATTCCTCTGAGCTGATTACTGAACCACACGTCTTCTCTCCTGTTTTTTTTTTTCCTGTCTTTCTTTCAATAAGAGCATTAATAATTTCAAAGCTATCAAAATCGCTCCAGAAGATCTCATGGTGAACGGTGCTTCATGTGGTTTTATGCAATGCAGGACAGGAAACCAAGCTGCAGTGGAGACGGGACAGCTCATGTGATTAGTGATGAGATACAGAGCCTCTATTCAAGAACTGGATAAACTCCAGTCCCATTCATCACCTACCCAAAATTGTTATGACCTGATGGTTGTGTGGTGACCTGCGTGAAGTGACTGGTTGGCTCTCAGTCCAGGTGTCCACACCACAAACCTGATTGCAGTGCGTGATGTGAGGCGCTTGTGTTGATTCTGGCAGTGGTCCGCTAGTCAGAGGCCAGTGAGGCTGTTAAGTGACACCTCTCATGAACATGAATGTGTATCAGCCCAAAAATGAGCCTATAGTCGTGCTTCAAGAATGGCGAGACAGCCCTGTGTAGTGGTACTGGGGTTTTCTTGGTTGACTCTGCCAGGAGCTGGTGGGGTATTCACCTCTGAAATATTACCCAGCCTCAATATGCATGGGATTTTTAAAAGCACACTAATCCGTGCTGCACAGTGGCTCTGTATACTGCAAAATTGTGCTAGCATAGCTATGTCAGGTAGGAATGTGAAAAAATCACACCCCCTTCCCAATGCAGCTGTGCCGACAAAACCCTCAGAGTAGACACACCTGACAGAAAAGTGCTGCTGTCCGCTTAGCTAACATCCTTTGCGGAGGTGGCATTACTGTACCAGCAGAAGAGCGCCTTCCGTCAGCATATTCTGTGTCTACACAGATATGCCAACACAGGGCCTGTAGTGCAGCTATGGTCTCGGTGGGATGCAGTTTCCCAAAAGGCCAGACTCGTCAGATATTTCAATACATACAGGCAAATGGATTCCCAGCAGAGAACACTGAGGATCTGAAAATAAGCAGGGAAGAGAGACATCCAGGCTGTACTTGAATGTCTCTGGCCTGGCAAAGCGAGAAAGCTTTGAGCAGCCGAGGGAATGGCTCTGCGTAGCTTGGAGACAACCTTCCTGGACAGCTCATTCATTTACTCCCTAGATTTAGAGCAGCCTCCAAACACATTGATGATACTCCAGTACACCTAGCAGTCGGTAACATCAGACATAGGCCCAGCGCTAGTAGGGAAGGGGACAAAAGGGACATTGCCCCGTCAAATGATCTTCAAGGTGCCCCCGATTATTGTAAGAAAGGCCAAAATATGTACAGAGTTATCCAGTGTTAAGCAGTGGATGTGACAGTGACAAAATACTGACACAGTAGCCAAATGTTACTTTTCTAAACTCTTAAAATCCAATATTTTCCAGGGATCTAACTAGCCCCTTAACCCCTGGAAGGTTGTTTTCTAAAATAGTGACTCCAGGCCCCTCAGAATACCCTCCTGGCCCCCCAGTAATGGGCACCTAGAACCGGCTCTGAGGCGGCACAATGAGGATATTAATACAAGGCGGAAGCTATGATGTTGATGATACACAGACAGACGGTAGCAATTCCCACCCGACACGTTTATTTCATGTGAGGGCAGCTGGTTGCTTAAAGGCTCATCTGAAATGGAACTTGCTTGTATGCAAGGGGGAAGAAAGATTCCTACAAAATAAATAAAGTAACTTTCTTCTCCCTGCCCAGCCCTCTCCACCTCCTCCCCGCCCACAAAATAACCACTGTACAATAAATGAATGATAAGCCACTGTGACACCAAAGCTTCTTTATGGAGAGGTTTAATTTCCTGCCCTGCTCTGGGATTTTTCAGAGGAAGAAAGGAAGTGGGGAAGAAGAGGAGAAAAAATTGGGACAAGGGTTTGATTTTTTTAGGAAGACCAGAGGCCTGATCCAGCGAACATTTCGTTGGACATGTAGACCCCTTGAAAGCAACTCCTTACCTGAACAGGAGTTTGGAGGATTGAGTCCCAAGCGGCATTAATAATTACAATGAGCAGCTTTGTATCTGAAACTGACCGAAGTCAAATCCTGCCTGCCCCTGATCACGCCAATTCTGTTTGACTTTGGATGAACCCCAAAGAGACATGCTTAAAAAAAGCTCTTGAAACATGCTACCTGTTTGTAATTTACAGTCATTGGTGCAGGCTCTTTTTGTTGGCGTGTGCGCAAAAACATCAGGCTGGGTGGTGTGTGCAAATGAGAGGCGTGTGAGTCATCAAGGGATGCGTCCTCCCTGGAGAGACAGTGAAAATGCTCCATTCCAGGAGGCAAGCATAAGGTGTGTGCATTGTGTGCGGCAGAACCGATAGGAACAAGCCACAATGTGGCAGCATTGTATCTGGTGTGTCGGAGAGACACAGTGAGTCAAGCTGTGCTGACCTTTGTCCTGCCTATAGCAAATCCAGGCTGATTAATAACAGGGTCAGTGCTCAAATAGACATCCTAGGAGAAAAGTTTATTCTCAGGCATCAGTTGTTCAATCGTTATCCCTGAAATAGGAAAGGAGTTTGGTGATGTCACAGGTCATTCTCCAAGCTAGGCCTGTCCCCCTCGTGATGCAACAGCCCAGGACCAGTTCTGGATACTAGGGAATATCTATTCATTCAATATTTACAGTACTGAGAAGACACGTCTGTTCCCTGTGCTTGGATGGCATAGTAATAGAACTCCTAGCACACCTAGAGGATATCAGCACTCATAGACTTTAAGGTCAGAAGGGACCATTATGATCATCTAGTCTGACCTCCTGCACAATGCAGGCCACAGAATCTGACCCACCCATTCCTGTAACAAAACCCTGACCTATGCTGGAGCTATTGAAGTCCTCAACTTGTGGTTTAAAGACTTTAAGGTGCAGAGAATCCTCCAGAAAGTGACCCGGGCCCTATGTTGCAGAGGAAGGTGAAAAACCCCCATGGCCTCTTTACAAAGGAGGAAGTATGATTGTTCCCATTTTGCAGAGAGGGAAACTGAGACACAGAATTTTTTTTTTTTAAACCAGCCAAATTTGCAAAAGTGTCTGCTCATTTTGAGAGCCTAACTGGAGACACCTACCCATCTCAAGCTAGGCATCCAAAACACTGAGGCACCAAAAATTTTAGTGGCCACATCTGAAAACTTTCTCTGGAAGTGACGTGCCCCAGGCCGACATAGTGAGCCAGAGGCAGGGGTAGAAATAGAACGCAGATCTGCTGACTTGCACCTCCTGAGGGTACGTTGCTGCAGCATTGGGAATGTAGAGAGGAGTGGGTAAAATAGAAGAAACTAGTACTGAGAGAAATTCCACAACGGTCCCTAGATGGCTCAGGGGTTGCCTAAGCACCAGTAAGTTGGGATGCTCATTTGATATGAACAGAACAATCTGTCAGAAAAGGCAGTTTCTCATAAGACTCTCAATTCTTTCTGATTCTGTAGAAGAAGCCCAATTGTCTGATTTTTCCTCCCCAGGAGAGAACAGTTCCCCAGAAATGAGCATGAGGAGAAAAAAATATTGTCTTTGTGTAATTTTAGCACACAGCAAACAGAAAACACTTGCTGCAGCATCCGGAGGGTGGGCTGGGGGGGAGAAACAACCACTTGATCTCATCTGAAGTATTGTTTACCACTTTACTGGAGAAGGCTGACAGCTTCAGAACAGCTGTGGCCAGTGTGGAAGCACCCTGCTGGCAAGCTGATAATGTCTTAAGAGGAGCAAATATCTGGGAAAAACGTAAAGGGACAGGGAGGGGTTCCTTCCAGATGAATTAAGATAATATAGACAAAGTAAACGGCCTGGTGAAGGATCACTTTGATGACAAAGTATTTCGGTTTGATTTCAGGTCCCGGAACACTGGCATTTAGGGTAACATGTTTGGCATTTTGTCTGGCATTTAGCTGTCTGGGTAACATATTGGTGCCATTAAAACAGGCACTGTGCTGCCTGCTTGTAAGTAGACAAGTCTGTAAAAAGCAACATGGATCTGTGCACCCTGAACACTGGGGAAGAAGATCCAAATCTGAATTTGGTAGCTGGCCTCTGTCTCCATAATATGCCAAAGCAAAATCCCAGATCCAAACAAGCCTGCTGGTCTTTGCAAGCAGCATGTAACCATCTAGATCCTAGCTTTGCAGCATGAGGCAGTCTCTGTTCTTCAGAAGTTTTTGGTGACGTATTTCAAGAGGCTCTGGGACTTTTCATCTACAGACAGTTTTTGATCCAGTAGAACTATATCAGTTAGGGGTGGGTTTTTTTTTTAAATCAAAATAGTTATACCAGTATGCAGTTATACCAGTTTCATGTCCCTTCCCTGAATAAGCTAGACCACTATAAGCACCTGTATGCCAGTAAAACTGCATGCACACTAGGGCTCTATATCACTTTAATGATACTGATCCAGTTAAAGCGGTGTATCTTTTGTGTAGACAAGCCCTGACTGTAAAGGGCTCAATCCTGAAAGGTGCTGATCCCCATCAACTCCAGTGGGAATAGAAACTAGGACCTCAATGGGAGATGAGGGGTCTGAGCCGTTCAGAACTGGCCCTCTAGTGAACAGAAATTGTGGCTATTTCATTTTATCTGCTGTCTGAGACAGTGTCCTGCCTTATGTGCAAAACACAGGTTGGTGCCCAGATACCAGGGGAATGGGCAGCCTAGTTTTATCTGAAACAGACAAATAGTTAGGACTGGAAGCCAGATGCTCCTGAGTTGTAATCTGTGCTTTGACCCTGACGCTGATGCACCCCAGCGCAAGTCATTTTAACTTTCCTGCCTCAGTTTCCCTCTGTGTCAATTGGGGGGAGGGTGCTACTGACTTACCTCAAATGGGCACTACAAAGCTGAACTCGTCGATGTTCACGACGAGCTGCTACATCGGATGCTCTCCCTACAGTACAATCGTGTTGGCTCTGTTGGACTGGTGTCAGCTTGTCTTTTCGATGTCCCTGCCGGAGCCCTCATGGAAATGAATGGGCAGCTCCCGATGCAGGCCCAGACAACCTACGTTTTCAATAAAAGCGAACTTTCTTCCATCTCTCTCTTTCCATCCCCCTCAGAAGGGGCCGGTTCTGCTCTCATTTGCACGAGTCTAATCTCAGAAGACATCAGTTACCCCAGATTTACACGACGTAACTGAGAGCGGAACTCCTAACAGAGGGCTCCTGAGTGGGGAGAGATGCTAAAGGCATCTTTATCTTGATGGCACCTTTTGATTCAATAAATGTAAAGCACACACGCTATGGAACAGTAGAATAATCTATGGTATTGTAGACTCCCAGACAGTGCAAGATTTTCCATTTGCAAGGGCATTTTTTTAATCAGTATCGAAATGTATATTTTCTGAATAAAGAGCTTGTTGTGGGATTTTAAAAAAAAAACAACCAAACTATGAAACCTAAAGTAGGGCAATACCCTTCCCTTCAACAATACCTTGACTTCCTACAGCCAGCAGATGCAATATGCATGGGATTCAGAATGATCCCATTAAAATTCATTAACCCGTGTTTCTAGCTATTTAGTAAATTTTGAAGAAAAGAAACCTATTTCCTCTTCTGCTCCCTACTATGGCCTCTTTGAATGTAATTAACCCTTCATTCATGGGTCTTTCTATCCAACTAATCTCCCACCTCATGCTTTCCAATGCATTTTTAATACCACAGCTAATACTGCCACCTAAAATCCCCTAGCGCTCGCTGTGCAATGGAGCTCTTTGCAGAGGCGAGGTATTGTAAATCTCCATAAACAGTGCTTGGATGAACAGCAAATTCAGATAAGTGAGGCGTTCTTTTTCATGTCTTCCAGTTACAAACAGGGAATGCTCTTCATTCTTCAAGGTAGATTTTTGTCAAGGATGAGGCTGCATTCGTACCACCCCAGGAGATTTAGCTGGTAGGTTCAGGGATGGTTGGTTGGGGGGATAAATAAATAAATCACGGCAATACACATGCAATAAATTAAAAAGCAAACAAGTCAGAAAGACTTGCAAATCAGCTGGGAGAGGTTATACAGTGTGTCACCCTCTCTCATGTGGAATGCAAAGAGTCCATCTCCTGCACTATCGCAAGCCAAGGCCCCGTCCTGAAAGGTGCTGAGCCCCTCTAACTCCCCCCGATTACAGGACTGAGTCCTTATTTAAGGATTTTTGTGGGCAGAAGGAGGGGGAGGAGAATGGGGGGAGGCTATTTAATCTTCAGTAGAACTGGTCGAAATTTTATAATGCAAAATTTTTCTTCCCTCTATGATACAGGGCTTTTTCTTCCAGACAAAATGTCTAATTTTGATGGACTTTGGGGAGGGACTTTGGTTGACAAAATGAAAACTGTTTTGTTGTTTTCATTGCCACATTTTTGCAGGAACCAAAACCGCTGCCCGATCCGCTCTGACCTGTCACTCTCTCTAAGGAAAGCCAGAAAGAAGGTCTATTAAGAGGTAGGAAGCACTGTGGAGACTGTTGGATGGGCCATATCACGCAGTCACAGTGCTGAGGCCTTCCTTTACAATCTCAATAGCTTGCAGTCTAAAGTGCATCATTTCTGATGCTTTCTCACCAGATCTCAGAAAACTTCTACTAGTTTAGATCTTCCTTATATACCTTAGATAGGCCTCAAAGTCTCTGATCCAGCAAAACACCCACTGATTTCAGAGCGGCTACTCACATGACTAAATTAAGCATGTGCTTTGCTGGATGGGAGCCAATGTGCTACAACTCCATTTCATCTTAAAGAGACAGGTATCCATCCCCTGGGTACATTGCTGTATAGTACATTGATCTGAAAGTGCTCCGTGTGTGCACAGGTGTATGTACTTTGTATTTCTTGATTGTATTTTAGTTGCTTGAGCTCTGGCTATGTGCACGGCAAACATAGAAGAACCAATCCGAGCCCCATTGGTTCAGTTACAGATATTACAGTTTATGTTCTGGATGAATGTCCAATCTTAAAGAACCAGGATGACAATTTTTAAACAGTATTTAACTTGTATGCGTTATCACTGTCGGGCTTTGCAGAATAAGTATGCTCTCAGGAGAAAGCAGGGATTGATATGACTATAAATTGTTCTGTCAGTTGGAGAGCATGGGGTTGCATCTTTGACCATCTTTGCTAATAGCCATTGATGGATCTAGCCTCCAGGAACTTATCTAATTTTTTTTTAACACAATTGTGCTTTTGGCCTTCACAACATCCCCTGGCAATGAGTTCCACAGGTTGAATGTGTGTTGTGTGAAGAAATACTTCCTTATGTTTGTTTCAAACATGCTGCCTATTTTCACTGGGTGTTACATGAATGGGTGAATATCACCTCCTCATATGGAAGCTGTTCCATACCCCTAATCATTTTTGTTGCCCTTCTCTGTACTTTTTCCAATTCTAATATGTCATTTTTTTGAGATGGGGCAAACAGCACTGCCTGCAGTATTCAAGGTGTGGATGAACCATGGATTTATATAGTGGCATTATGATATTTGCTGTCCTATATTCTAGCCCTTCCCTAATGGTTCCTAACATTCTGTTGGCTTTTTTGACTGTCGCTGCACATTGAGCAGATGTTTTTACAGAACTATCCATGATGACTCCAAGATCTCTTTCTTGAGAGGTAGCATCTAATGTAGACCCCCCTCATTTTATATGGATAGCTGGCATTATGCTTTCCAATGTGCATTACTTTGCATTGATCATTTATTTGGAGCTCAGGCTCCAGAGATGGAAATTAAAGTATAAAGAATTTTAAGGACTTGACCTGCAAAACTCTCAGCACTTGGTGACTTGATAAATGTTACACAGCCAGCTAGTGAAAAAACCATACGAAAAGAACCGAGGAATCCTGCCTCCCAGTCTCCATAACTAGACGTTACCACATCAAAGAAAAGGGATAGGGACAAGGGTACTATAGAAAGCTATAGATTAGATGCGTGTGTGTGTGTGCGCACACACACTTGCAAACAGTTCAGCACATTTTTGTGATGAACAAATTGTATATGAAGGGATCCATGTGTGTATTTACAGCATAATGCTATAGTTCAATTAACGTACATCTCTATTGTATGGAAAATACACATATAAATTCACCTGTGATTTAAATGCTAGGCACCAAAAAATTAATCTGGGAAATAGTCAGGCTATCTGACATAGTGGGTTATAAAATTGCAACAACAACCTATTTGGAGTGAAGCAGTACATCTGGAGCTCTTAGCCTGATACCAAAAACCAAAACAAAAAAAGGCCCAAATTATCATTCGTATTATTTATGAACACAGATGAAAAGCTAACGGGTACACTGTAGTGCACACAGATGCTGATTATCTGGAGATTATATTGATGATGTAATAAAAATTCACTTTGGCTATTAAGCAGCACCAGGACAATCAGAGAGAGATTAGATAAAAATCAGAGAGAATGAATAATAGAAGGGAGAGGGAAAGTCATAAACCATAACTCCCTGCAAAGCACTCCATCCCAGAGTACCCTTTCAATCAGAATAAATAAATGTCGGAACATATATATACCATCCATATGTACACATACACACTCACACAGGATATAGATAGATTTGTGTGTGTATACGTACACCTGTAGGTAAATATGTGTATTTATAGAATATACACACATAGTTCTATCTACCTATGTGTTTGTGCATAACACATATACGCACACTATTTCTTTCTGCGTGTGTATGTATGTGCATATATCTCACATTTAGGAATATACCTTATGCACACAGACTCACAAGGAGATAGATAGATAGATAGATGTGTGCATGTCTAAAACAAGTTCCCTTTGCCCGCAGCAAACCCCAGTCAGGTGGCGATGAGAGAAAACTTTCTCCTCCAGAGTGCTTGCCTGAAAGAGAGCGGTGCCGCTGCACAGCCAACGTTGGTTCAAGTTTACTGACCATGTTTAATATTTGATTAAACCTTTGGCATAGCTGACTATCCTGATCTGAATAGATGATCTGACACTTTCCCTGGTAGTAAAGCCAAGCATAAGTAATAGCCATCCTCTGACTCGTGCTGCCTTGTGCATGCAACTTGAATTTTGCCCTCTCTAAAGAAGCTGCTAAATATTTCTGGATTCTTTTCAATTGCTCTGTGTTTTCAGCCGGCCTCTACGAAAACAAACAAGCAACACACCAGGAAATGTTTTCATTTGCCCCAGAGAAAGGTGGGGCAGGAGAAACCCCCCTCCTTCCAAACACTCAACCTTCCCTGGCTCTAAGTATTTTTCCTGTCCTCCTCTCTGTACTTTTTGCCTGTGGTTTGCATTATCCTTTGCATTACAACATGCTCCACACCTTGCTTGGCAGCTTGGAGATGTTTGTGCAGTTGCCCACACAAACACACACACATATGCACACAACCAGCAATTTTACAAATTACCCATGCTGGCAGGGGCAGGGGATGGGCAAGCAAGTGTTCACAAGGGAACATAGATAAGAGTGGCAGAAAACAGCAAGCAGATCTGAGGATCAGAGCGCATTGACTGCCATGGCTTATGAAACAGCCACTGATGCTTTCAGAGTGGAAAGTAAGAAAGGTGATTTTAGCTTCGGTGTTCTGTGCACCGGCCTGCTAGATCAAGAAATGGCCAGTCCTTCAGCACAGACATAAGCCAGGCCTACTAAAAATAATAAATACTTTGAACCCAGGCAGATGCTTTCTACACAAAGATCGGTGTAAAGCAGAGCATCATGGTTCTCTTTCTTACACAGACAGAAATTGAGGCACAGATTGGTTTAAAGACTGTGCTCAAGATGACACAGGATGCTAGCTGGGAACAGAATGCAGCTTTCCTGGCTCCCAGTCCCCGTCATCTCAGACTATGCTGCATCCCTTCTATGAGATGTTTTCTTTGTTTATGGGGAGGGCCGAGGGGGGGAAATAAAGGATTTAAGATATGAAAAAGCTTCAGAACTACAGGAAAATCTGCTTATAAGAAGCAGCATTCTTGCCCTGCAGAGAAAACATAATCCTGTGGAAAATACATGCGGGATCATTGCTCTGGTGGGAGAAATCTTGTGTTGATTTGGCTAAAAAAATGGTGAAATGATATGGCCTTTGATATATTGTATTGTGTTTCGATCTTCAGAGGAGGACACAGAGCCTTGATCCTCTCTCTACACCCCTTCCCTCCTTCATTGAGATGGCTTTCTTTGGCTTGGATGGACTAGGGTGACCAGACAGAAAGTATGAAAAATTGGGACGGGGATGGGGGGTAATAGGAGCATTTATAAGAAAAAGCCCCAAATATTGGGACTGTCTCTATAAAATCAGGACGTCTGGTCACCCTAAGATGGCCAGAGTCTGATCCTTTCTAATGCTTGCCATGGCTTTTACCTCACCTGGCCAGAGTGGGATGTCTTCTGCACAAATATTGAGCATGCGTCCAGCCCTGCCTGTTTGGTGAAGGGCAGACAAGCAAGGGGACAGGCTAGAATGATGGGGGTTAAACTGGAGAGCCAAGGAATGGACACGGAGCATGCGCAGTGGCTGACAAGAGAACGAGGCAAGAACTTAGCATGGATCAGGGAACCTGGGCAGCAACAGTGGGGAGCTAGGAATCTAGTCAGGACAGTGAGAGCCTGGGAAAGGGGAGCACAGGCCTGGGAAGTGATAAGCGAGCAGGTAGCTATGAGAACTGGGCCTCAGAGGCAAGCATGGGGCCCTGGGAAAATTGAGCCTGGAGTCCGACAGAGAGAGTCTGAGAACTGTACTCCTGGAGTAAGAGCTGGCACTTGGACACTTCATCTGGGGGGCAAAGACTGGGCCTGAGAACGAAGCTTAAAGAGCCAGGCCTTGGAACCTGGTGAGGAAAAGCCTGGGAACTGAACTTGGAAAGTGAAAGCGTAGGCCTGGGTCTGAGAACTGAGCCGGAGGAGCGAGCCGCTCGCCCAGCAATGAAAACTAGTTCTCTAGTATAGCAGGGTCACTGCGCCAGTTGCTTGTTGTTTGAATGATAGACTTGCCGCCAGGAATCCTGGATCTAAGTGGGGAGCGTGTGTGGGTGGGTGGGGGGTGCAGGGATGAATCCTTTTCTGAATAGTCAGATTGAGTCCAAATTCTACCGGCACCTTCGCAGCCCCCGCCTATAAACCGGTCAGTAGCGAGTGATCATTGCTGGGGAGACCAGACTGGAGAGAACACAGAGCCCTTCTTTTCAAACAAGAACCCACCATTCTTCCCCTGCATGCTGCTGCTAAAGCTAAGTATATATATAAATAATTAAACACCGACTTTCCCTGCTGCCCCAGGGCCTGCGAAACGGAGACTAAGTTGGATTTCAGGCCGTCAGACAACATCATGTTGCACACACACACAAAACCTGCCTTCCCACCTCCGGCAGAATATCAGCAACAAAAGCGGACCATCCTGACTGCAAGCAAGCAGAGGCTGAAAAAGCAGGACTGGTGGGTTTATGTCACCAGCGATTCAGACAATAACTCCACCAACCCCACTTCCTCTGCATTGGGCAGTCCAAACGATGAGAAATGATAAACATGCTATTGATGTAGTAACAACAACAAAAGTAAAAATAAAAAATATCCCACCCCAAAACCAAACCAAGCCTAGGTGGGAGAATTCCCATTGACTTCAATGGGCTTTGGGTCGTGTCGTAGCTAATGGACAGAAAGCACCAAGACTATTAATCAAAACCACTGAGGAGCCATCAGACAGGAGCAACTTCCTGTCACCACTGACCCATGCTTGCTATGGACCCAGTGGCTTAAGCCTGATCCAAAGCTCATTGAAATCAACAGGTTTTGCACCAAGCCCATAGAGTAGAAAGGCCTGGCATAGCCCTTTCCCAAAGCCCAGAGCCAGACAGTTCCCTAAGGAGTAATAATAATGACAATACATAGCTCCTATATGATTCCTTTTAAAATATTCCATTCAAGATCTGGAGTTAGTGAATGAGGACTTCTCTGTAGGCACCGACATTACAAAGAAAGGGTCTGCTCCTGCTTCTTGCTGAAAATTAATGGCAAATCTCCCATTGGCTTCAGCAGGCCCAAACAGACGCTCAGACAAAACATTCGTGAACCATTTCTTCTTCCCTTCCCCACGTTTGAAAGCCTGAACTCGGGTGTGGGCGTTTCCCCTGCTCCCAATAATTTGCCCTGATTTTGCATCTTTCATCTAAGATCCTCACAATGATTTACCAGTCCTGTTAAGTCTCCCATCATACCCCAGCATCCCTCAGAAGTCCAATCATTCCCATTTGACAGATGAAGACGCTAAGGCTATGATCCAAAACCCAGTGAAGTCTTTCCACAACTTCGGATCAGGCCTCAGGGTTTAACAACCTGCTCAGGTTGTATTAGTGAGCCTTTCTCATAGCTAAGATTAGAACCCAGGAGTTCTGGTTGCCCATTGTGAGCCCATAACCTCTAGATCATACTTGGTCCCTAGCTAGAAAACAACAGAAAGCACCGGCAGCATTTTGAAGAGGGCAGCCCTGCCATATAGTAGCCAGTATTAAATAGTAAAGAATGAACACCAATGTTTTCCTTTGTTTTGTTTAATATGGCATTAACTTTTAGTGTCCCCACGAGTAGAAAGTAAAAACTGTCACCACTATATCACCATTATCTCCAGCAACATCTTTATGTGTAAATTCCCCTGCAATGTATTGATGGGTTGGTTGGGGGTTTTTTTGTTTTTTTTTTTCTTATCCCTTATGCTCATGATGGACTTGGAATGAAATCATTTGTAAGATACTTATTTGCTGGGCCTCTAAATCAGTTATGTACCATCTCTTGCAACAAACAATGAAGTAATAATAATGTCTTCTAAAGACTTTTGCAAGAGTGTTTAGTTTCCCTTTCCCACCAAGGTGGATTTTTTTTATTTTTTTTTACTGCCAGCCTATTGAATGAGAACTACATTTCTTTGTCTTCTTTTAAAAAAACAAAATGCAAAAACATTCTGATGTAGGGAGCGGGTTGCATAAATGAGGAACTGCACATGTCACAGAAGAGAGTGAAAAATCAGACCCCTGATCCATGTATTATGGAAGACTGAATGTGATCAGATAAATAGCTTTCAAAAGCAATTTAACCCCCGCAAAAGGAAAATTCTTGCCCTTTAAACTGAAACAAGGAATAATGCAAGGCAAAGCCACCCTGAAACTACCATATGGCGACTGGAATGAGACACTTCGAGCTGAATGGTGTAACTGAGTGAATGAGCTAGCAAACCTAGGTAAGACAGCATATAGCTGAAGAGGGAGTAATTAGGAGATTCTGAACAAGCCGGTCTGCGTGTCTAGATTTATATGATTAACAATCAGATTCCATATTACTGGGAGTTCCTGTCTCAGGAGCAGTATCCTGCAAAATTGTTTCTAACCTGAGGCCTGATCCAAAGCCCCTTGAAATCAGGGGGAGTTTTTTTGTTGATTTCAACGGGATTGGGGTCAGGCCCTTTTCTGCTTTGTAAAGAGAGAGAGAGAGAGAGTATTCCTTCCCCCATGATTCTTTTCACAATAATTAAATTAAAATATTTTAAAAATAAGAAAAAAACAAAGTAAAATAACAAGAAAATAACCAGACACTTTTTTTCTGCATCACCACATAGGATAACAAAGCAAAATTTCTCTTAGGGATCAATCCTTCACTGATAAGGGCTAGACTAGATGGCCCAAAGAGTTTTTGCTCTTTCTAATGTTTATGATCCCCTTGCTACTGTGATACAGTCATGCAAAGATCTTATGTGAAAGAAAGATACAGATAGATGTGTGATAGCAGAGAAGTGGGTCACTTTCTGTTTGGACATAATGAAAATTCCTTTCTCTGAATAACGGGGAAGAGATGAGCCCTGCTTTTAATAGGCAGTGAAGCAGAGTTTTCACTGTGTTAGCTTTCAAAGAGTTTCAAGCCAGCTCAATCTGCCCAGGAATGGGATCTGTCTCGCATGCAATGTTTCAAAGAAGTGCTTCAAAACGTCTGTACCTTAGTATATTTTTAGAATCAATATTATTAACATTACAGGACAATTTTGTAAATTCTGCTTTGTCCTCCTCCCCTGACTGTTACAGCAGTTATTTTATACAGTCTCTGGTTAGACTGGTCGACGAAGTTATCGATATTATTAATGAAGAATATCTACATTGTGACCTTTGCTCATAGAACAGAATCTCTCCTATAAGGCTGTCAGTTTCCTTAAAGAAGTATTGATAACTCATTACTGTATTGCTACATATAATTTAGGTGTGATTTTCACTCACCGGCAAGCATCTTAGGATAGTAAAGTAATGCTCTTCCCGACCCTCTGAAAACACTGGTCCCCTTAGAATTAATCAAATAGTGAATTAGAAATTATGTAAAGGAAACATAATCATGGGAGCTCTACAAGCATTCTCTGATATATATTTTGATCTTTTGAAAGCCTTCATCCCTCTGGATCCTGGTAAGGAAGCACTGTTTTATAGGGATATTATTAGGCTGATGCTGCTTTATTTGTCTACCTGCAAGAAGCTGTCGACTCCAACAAAGATATTTGTGTGTTTGCAGTGAGTGATGCCTATTGTATGACGTGAATCTACCCTTAAAGATTGAAACAAAGAGGAACTATGTGCAAAGAGAAGTCTGTCCTTTACGTACATATGCATGCATAGTCTGTCTGTGCACTATATGTGTAGATATTTGTATTAGAAACTGTCCAAGTATGCAGTCAGTTCTAATCAGACCAACACTGTCTGCAAAGCTCCATTTTTCTTCTGTCTGAAGAAAACTCATGTCAGGAGCCACACATTCAGCCTGGTTATCTTTAAATATTTTTGAGACCCAGACACGCTATGCATAAACCAAACATGGATTAATTAGATGTGACTGTATCATTAAATTAGCACAATGAACAAACAGCTTCATATCACAGTCAACTCTTCATATACTGATTCCATGAAGTCAAGTCACCTGTCACTTTCACCTAAGAATAAGCTTTCTGTAATGTTACATTTGAGAAGTAAAATATTTAGAGAGATATGCGACTATGTGCATATTGTACACACGCACATATAAATACTTATCCATGTGTATACTGAACGTGTGTTTCATGAATATTTATGTATAATATATGTATGATTGTGTATGCATATGGAGACGTGTGTGTATATATATATGCACTAGTATCTCTCTCTATAAACATTATATAGACAACTCTATTCAGTACATACAAATGATATCCCATTATGTTTTCCAGAGTTAAAGAAGAGAATTATAGATTTAAACAGCAGTGAGGGAAAAAAGGGATTGTGTGGCATAAGCAAAAGAGAAAATTTCTGTCTGTCTGTCTATCTGCAATGCACATTGGTGTGATCCACTATCTGCAAAATACTTTAACTTATATCTTTACAGCCCATCTCTCCAGACAACAACAGAATCCCAGTGACAAGAGCATCAACAATATTCCCGTCCTATGAAATGGTTAATGTTAAGCAATGACTGACCCTGTTCGAATAAAGGAGGGAGAAATAAACAGGTAAGGGCGAGGGAGATCGAAATCTGCATGCCTCATTGGCTCAGCTGTCGGATATTTCTAATGCATGTTAAGGGTTTGTTACTAAGAACCTGTTAAGTATCTTTAAACCTTTGATCTGTAGCCAGTCTTAACAAAGGTGACAATTAATTAAAGGAGAGTGTCTTGCAATAAAGTTCCATTGTGGTCAGTTTATATAGACTGTCCAAAGCTGGCTCATGGAAGTCACTGTCAATTAAAATCTTGTTGGAGTCCAGTTCATTATCAATTTTTCCTCTTGCCTTGATCAATATTTTTGGCTGCTCCTGCTCGACAAACTTAACATGATGTCTATATCTATATGTCTTTCCATTCATTTCCACGGAATAGATGCCTGTATATTATTTATTTTTAGCCACTGCATATGGTCAGGCACTTTATTTGAGCGGCTTAGTGTTCCCATCCATCTTTATGTTAAGCAGCCACAATAATAAGACTTCTTTTCCTTAGAGAAGATGTCAGTTGTATATAATGAATGCGTATTAAAAGCTGCATTCACCTGCATGTTGCATCCGGGCTGGGGCTCAAAGTGACAAAAGCAAACAAACGCAAATCCCACGATGACACCCTGACTTCAGCTCACGCCAAGTATTGCAGCACAGAGCATGCAGAATATCATGAGATCTCAGTTATGCCACAGAGGACTCAGGAAGAAAAAGATCCCTATTATACAGACCACAGCTCAGTCCACAGAGCTAGGGTGAGGTTTCTACCTGCCACGATTCCTTCCCCTCCCCATCTCCACTGCAGTTTTTAATAGATAAGTCTCAGTCCTTCACAACTATCTCTGGCACAACTCCCTGTGGCATCAGTGAGTGAGAAAAGAGGGAAGAGACTTGTAATAGGAGTTGTTTCTCTTGTTGGTTTCCCTTCTTCCTTTGAGCATTACTTTGTTCCATTGAAGGGAATTGAGGAAAAGAGACAAGCTGAGCCCTGGAAGTGTAGGACACCTGATAACATCGACCGGAGATATTGTGGTTTACGATGTAAATCCACCACCCACAGCTTTTAAAAATCATGCGGCCCATACAGCTAGCACAGGGCTCGTGTGGAGAGGTAACTGACTGCATGCAAACCTGGGGCCCAATCCTGCTCCCACTGAAGCAGATGGTAAAACTCCTATTGACTTCCATGGAGGGAGGAGAGGACCAGCCCTTGGTACTAAAGAGAGAAGGATGCTAAGATTCATCGTCCTGTTCTCTGTGAGGACTGTGCTCAGCTTAGCTCATGTAACTGTTCACCTGCTTTGGATAAACACAGGGACAAAGTATTGTAGGGCACGAATACAAAGGAGTTGGCAGGTAAGCCACTATGAAATTCGTGGCCTTCTGCTGTTCTGGACTATTACTGTAACTTTACAGCCAAGACATATTTAAGTTGCTGGAATTGTTGGGTTTTTTTTTTTCCAATGCAGATATCATCTCCTCCAATCATTTCTCTTTTGAAACCATAACTGTCTGTTGCATAAACCCTCCATTAGTCACACTCGATTGACGTGAGGGACCGTAACAGCTCCTTCAGAGTCGTCATGGTCTGCCAGGTCAATGCGGCAGGCCTGCATGCGCATACGGTATGCATGATAAAAAACCCTCTTACGCCTGGCTGGAAAAGGTTGCTTCATATTTGCAGCTTTCAAGGCCAGAAGGGCCCTTTCTCCATCTTTCAGCCCCTTCACCCTGAGTCTACTTGCTACACACACAGAAGTTCCTAAATCCGCCCTCCTTCTCAAAGGGTTGCATCCAAATTCCTGTTGAATGCGACGCAGCTCCTGCTGCTTTACTTCCTTTTCACTTAGGCAAAATTCCCCGTGACTCTGTCAACTTCTCTAACAAGACTGTTCCATTGCCTGCCTGACTCTGCTAATATCCAGTTTGAATCATCCCCCACAGGGTGCCCTGCACCTGCCTCTGAAGCATCTGGCACTGGCCACTGTCAGAAACCATAGAGTGGACTAGATGGATCACAGGCTTGGTCCTCACTGCGACAATGTTTCTAGTGTTTTCTGCATCAGGACTGTCATTTCTGGTCAATTCCTCCAATGACCACGCTCAATAATCCTTCAGGTATTTGGAAGCGATTACAGCCTTCACGGCCTTCCTTTCATGATGTCCATATATGTTACTCTGTTGGCCTCATATTAAAAATAAGTCAGTGCCTTAAAATACTTTTTCTTCCCAATAATATGTGTTATTACTGACTGCCATGAAGAATCTCAGTTTATAAACACATGAAATGTAGGTTTAATCTGTAGAAATGCAAAAAAAACCGCAGCACCTTGAACTACAAATTTCTTTCTTCTCACCCACCCCACCCTCAGTTATATAACTATAAACTAAGCATGTTATGTTAATTATTATTATTTCATTTGATAAGGGAATGGAGAGGAAAACAAGTTTGCAGCTAAGTGCAAAACTTAACAGCCAAGTGAGAGACCCCTGAAAATTGGAGGTTGTATTGGAAATGCTGACACAACGGTAACAACCGTAACAGAACCGGGTGCAGATGCTATACAAAACCAGAATTCATGTCCAGGCCACTGAAAAAAAAGGCTTAAAATCTAGCAACCTGGGCTATTTGTTTGACATAAAATGTACATAGATCTAGATACATCTATATGGGGTGTTGTTAATATACAGAGGCTTGTTTGAGGTTTTTTTGTTCTTCTGTCTTTTGCTTGTTTTGTTTTCCTCTCTTAGCTCAAGCTAGCCAATTGTCTTTCGCCTGTTTTCAGGGATTGTTCTTCAGACAGCAGGCATAAAGCCTCCACTCTTTTGTTCCAGTTTATTTGTGCATTCTCCTCCCTAAAACTTGTCTGCTTTACTACCGCACTAAATACTACGTGCATTGTGTTCAAGCGGGCAAACCTTATGTTTCAATTATGGAAATGTTTATTCAGCACCTGTATTTAGTTGTATTCCTTTTTGACTAAATGTTCATTTCCCAAAATCTTTATAATCTATCTGTCTATTGTGCCTTTTAATTGAATAGTCATTGTTATTATTCTGAATGTCTAAGGTATACTAAAAACTAATATCATGCTGAACAATCTCTCTCTCTCTCTCTCATGGGAGAATATAAATAAGCCTTACATACCTTTACCCCAGGTGTCAGAAATTTCAAAATTAGTCATGTTTTTGAGAAGAGGGTATAGCAAACAGGGGAAATAAACTGATATTTTGGTACTGCATCTTGCTAGCTGCCTTTCCTGATTTGTTGAGTAAAATTTGGGTCATTTGAGTACATCATCCTAACAGTGTGGCTGCCACCGTGGTTTTATCTGAGTTCTTTTTTTTTTTTTCAGAGGTGATTTGAGAAGACATTGTAGCTTTCAGGACGATTCTGTACCTACCAGCCCCCACAACCTCTCTCTTTAAGTGCACTAACCTGCCTGTGTTTCACTGAATCGCAGTTGAGAGTGGGATACACAGATCTGTTCTGACTTCCTAAACAGAATATTATGCAGGCCTCTGTGCTTCAAATTAAAACCCACTCCAGGCTTTGGGTACAAGTATGCATTGGTAGGAAAGGCTGCTTCAGTCTGTTGGGACAGTTCTATATTTTGATTACATTAATTCATAAATATTATACTAAATACCGCTAAAATTGGCCTTAAATGACTTCAAATAATGCATTATAATATGGCTGTCCTGAGAGCACTAACCTTTATGTCTCCCAGTAACTCAACCTTTAAGCATACTCTGCTACTAGACAAGGGGGGGGGGAGTTATGAATGGATGGCTTGCTAAATTGTTCAACTGTGATTAGTTGACTCTCTCTCTCTCTCTTTGTGTGTGTATATCAGTGTGGGTGGGTCAAAGCTGCCTAGATTTCTGCTGGCGAAACATCCGCACAAACCTCTCCCAACAACACAGTAAAGTAGCAGAGGATATGAATGTGTGCTCCTGCCCCATTGGGAAGGGGGGGGAAGGGGGGATTAGGGGATGGAGGGGACATAAGGGTTAAGATCATGCCATGAAAGCCTTTCTGTGCAGGGATAAGGCTATCCTTACACTTACACACACACGTGCCTGCAAAACAAATGTATTTCTTTCAAGTATCTGGGCTGGATGTCAGAGGCTGAATCACTGTGACAGAGCCTGGGAGCTCATAAGCTTTTGAGGTGGATTATTTTGAGGGTAGGGGAGCAATCTCTGACTTTACCTTTAGATCTATTCTTCTCAATTTCCCCTGTCATCCAGAAACACCCTACAGAGGTCTTTTTACTGTTGCTGAGAGTCACACCTCCACTCCATTCATTTCAGTGGATTTACACCTGAGATGACTGATCTCCATGTTTTTACTCTACGGGTTGTTGGTTTTTGTTTGTTTCTTGGTTTTTTTTTTTAATAATCCAATTTATTTATTAAAGGGATCGCTTTCCACACGGTTGAATAAACCACAGTTCCCATTAACCCTTGACCTCCTTCACTGGGATATCCCCATGGCTAGGTCTGCACGTGAAATCTACTAAGGGTAAGAGATCAGTTCATGCACACTCTTATGCAGCAGTTGTGGAAAGCGTCTGGGGTTTTTATACCGTCACCCTATGCTCTTGGATCTAAGTTAGAGGATCTTTATGCCATTCTTCAACCATGCCAAGAACAATAAGGGGAATTGGAGTTAATAGTCAACTTTATGTTGCTGACTTAGATGAGAAGAAAACAAAAGGGGGCAAGGGAGTGAGAAAGAAATAAAAAAAAACCTAGAAGCAAAACACAATCCTAATTTTTCAAAGCCCCGCCATGCTTTTTGACTTAATAGTAATTAATCACCCGTGGCAAGAAAGTAATTTTTTTTCAGGTAGCCAGAGGCACATTTTGATCAGGATTAGCTAATAAATCAGCAGCGTCACCCGAAAGGAGTTCAAACTCTTCTCGGACGGACTGCAGAAAACCGATCTCCCAAACACTGGCTTCTCGGCGCCCAGCCCCGCTCCCTGACAATAACCATCAGCATTCCCCCCCCACCCCCTCTCCGCCCCACTCCCAAGTGCAGAAGTTCGAAGAGGCTGAAAATGAGCTTGGTTTCTAGAGCAGCCTGGTCTGATCCACCCTGACCGATTCCACATCCTAGGTGGCAGCTTTAGCTGGAGTTGGAGGAAAATGAAGTCAGGCGGCTTGCTTATTTCAGGACTATTTGCTTTACCTTATTCAGTCAGCAAGAGAAGTGCTCGCTCTCTCTATGCGTGTCCACACAAACACACATCTCTGCGGATCATGGCTGATCCACAGGGCGAGATACAGATTATATAAAATAGGAAGGCATTAAAGTTTGCCCAGAGCTAGAAATAATTACAGACTAAATAGAAGAAGAAACCTCTAGCCAGATCCCATCGCCACATGCCCTGGTAGCCTGGATTTTGCATCCAGGCGAAGCTATGTCGTAAAGTTTGTATTATTCATTATTATTGTTTCCGCTTTCTTAAGGAAGAAACCCGCATCATTCACACACACCGCCCACTGGAACTACCCCTCATCTGCTAGAAACAATCTCCTAGGACCTCGCCTTCCTGCTGCTTATTTTTATCGACGACTTGTTTAAACGATAAACATCAAACACTAACCTTGATGTGGTTTCTAGGAAGCTTGACTGAAAGGTGAAAAAGCTCCTAGGTTATACTGATTATTTGGGAAAAGGGAAAATGCCCTGTAATTTACATTCCCCCCTCTGTCTCTTTGCTCTAGATACTGCTTTCTTGGATATAGGATTATACTTGCATTCTTTGCGGGGGAGGAGCAGCTGACTGCTAAACATGCCGTTAACTTTAAGATTTACAATTCATCAGGCAAGCTGAATAGATATGAACCCAATGAAATTGTTCCCTGGGACCCTGTCCACTAGGAGTCTTCTGGGTTAACAGAAGTTGATATTTAAACCCTAATTTCATAAATCTGACTTCCCTCAGCCCTGGATCTAAAGTGACCATACAGTCGTATCTGTGCTCTGTTTGATCGAGGCTGCGTCCTCTTTTAAAAGCAATACTCCATAAACTAAAATAATCATTAATAAACAATAATAATAATAATAATAATTAATAATAATATCAGGAGTTAAGAAGGTCGTTCATTTGGGCTACCAACGCATCCTGTTTGTAAGCGGGTCTTCTATGTAAATTACCTCCAAGTTACTCAGTTCGGTCCTACTTTTCGGGTGGCAAGCACTAAACTCCCGCTAATCTCAGCTACACAGCCGAACATCCCAGCCCCGAGGATGAAACATTTGCAGACCCCACTACTCCGCTACAACTAAGACCTGGGGGTGGAGGGCGGAAGAAAATCCTACATGAAGGCGGCTCCAGACCATTCACATCAAATCCCCAAAGTTCCTGGGCTCGTCCAGCATGCCCGGGGAATTGACCATCCGCGCTAAGGAAAGTGTCTCCGTGTGTGCATGCTGTGTTTGCTCGGGATGCTCCTTTTTAATGAGCTCCGCTGCCGTCTACTTTGCAATTGTCTAGGACCCTGCCTGCGATTTCTTTTATTGTTTTTTTCCCTCTTCCACCCTTAAAAAAAAAAGGAACTCTACCTCCCCCATCCCTTTATTTTAAGATCCCGGATCTCTCATAAGGAATCGCTGTCAAATACACCCCTCGGTGTGTGGAAATGTGCCGCCAGGAAAGATAAATAAATAAACCCTCTCCGTCTTTTCAGCACCACCGGTCTGTGGACAGCTGCCTCTGGCCAACCCCGGCGCTCTCCGGCGGGCTCAAGCGATTGCATCGCAGCGGAAAGCCAAAGCAAAAGCATGAACAAAACATAAATAATCCGCGTGCGATGTGTGCCCCGCCACCCCCCTTTTCTCCCTCTCTGCTTCTCTTTCCAGGGTCTGGCGACCCCTGCGCCCCACCGCGCCCCCCAAACTCCCCGGTTCTCCCGGGACAGTTGGCGGGGAGCTCACCTTTGTGCATGCCAGTGAACCTGTCCTTCAGCACCGTCAGTTCGTAGATCTTGCCGAACTCCTCGAAGAGCGGCTTGAGGTCCTTCTCGTCCAAGTTGCGGGGGATCTGCCCAATGAAGAGCTTAATGGCATCGTGGTCCTTCATGGGGATGGTGGCTGGGTTTCCGGGACTGTGGGTTAATCCGTTCATGTGCCCGTTGGTGCTGGGGTTGGTGTGATTGCTACTCAGGCTGCTATTGTCTGCTTGTCCGTTTGCTAACGTGGCCATCTTTATATACATAGAGAAAATCTTCTTTCCCTGTTCCCCCCACCCTCGCTTCTCTTCTCTCGCTCTCTCTCCCGCGTTCACACACACATACATACACACTCACACACACACTCCTCCCTCTCTGCCTCGCTCCCCGGCTCTGGGCTGGCTGCTTTTTTTTTGCCTTTTTTTTTTTTTTTTTACATTGAGGATCTGTGTTCTTTCCGTTTAAACAGGCTGGAGCGGTTCAAATTCCCAGCCAGACTAGGGGGTGGTGCGCGTGTGGATGAGCAGCGTAGGGACTGCTGGAGGGGGAGAGGCATCTGCTTTTGCCATTACCCTGGCTAAACCCCCTCCTCCCATCCAGCCAACCCCCCCACCCCCGTCTGCCTGCCTGGGAGAAGCTCAATGGTACCTTCCAACCCAGCCCCTGGCTATAAATAGCATTAGGCGCATGGCTATTGGAGAAGGAGAGTCAATTTCTATTATGCCAAGTGAGCAAAGGGAAGCGATTGCATTTTTAGGAGCAATGATGATGATTCCCCCTCTTCCTTTGCAAAGCCTTTCGATCAATCGCTGTCGTGTTTTCATCTCAATCATCACCCGGAAAACTGCCTTTTATTTGAGGTGGGGGGGGGGGACCCAAGGTGTTCTGGCTTTATCAGTCTATTAACTATGATGATGATGATGAAATTGACCATAAAAGCAGTTCAAAGAAGGAGGAAGCCTCAGCATCACATTCTGCTCTTGCTGTGGTGGCTGTCTGATTTCCCTCTCTCTTACTCTGTCTGATCTTGTTGCAGCTGAAAAAAAAAATAATCCGCGGCTTGCTCTTTAGTTATGTCATTATGCCACAGAGCCGGGAAGGGGGGAGTGTATTGCTGTAGATCTTGGGAGAGGAAGGGGAAAGCGGTAGGACTCTTGATGGATACTGATTTCACATACAATCCGTGCCAGGAGTGGATGTGCCGGGGAAGAGACGGCTAAGATTTCCTTGTTCGGCTCCCAAGCCATCAGACTAGTCTGTCTCTAGCTCTGTGATAGAAACATTAAACGTATTTTGTTCTCATCAGGGCTGAGAGATGCTTGTCCGAACAATGCATTATAGACAATTAAATTGGACTCTATCAAATAAATACGATCTCATTTTCTGTCGTTCTGAGAGGGGGGGGGGAGCCCAAACCCCCATAAGCAGAAGGGTTTTTGTTTTGTTTTGTTTAAATAAGGGTATTGCCAGCGTTCAAAGCATTTTTTTTTCTTAGACTCCAATGAAATCTGTTGAGGCTTGCTGGGGGGCTGCTGCTAGCAGCACAGAAAGGGAAACATTAGGAGGAGAGAAGAAAGCTGCTTTGCAGACTTCAAGTTACCCGGCCCGAAAAAGAAAAGCACCGTCTTGGTTGATCCCTCTCTCTTTTTCTCTCTCTGTGTATATTTCTCTCTCTCTCTCTCCCTGTCTGTGTTTGTTTCTCTCTGTGTGTGTTTCTCTCTCTCTCTCTCTCTCTCTCTCTCTCCCTGTGTGTGTTTCTTTCTCTCTGTGTGTGTCTTTCTGTGTATGTGTTTCTCTGTGTCGGTTTCTCTCTCTTTCTGTCTCTCACTCTTTCTCTCTCTGTGTGTTTCTCTCTCTGTCTCTCTGTTTCTCGCACTGTCTCTGTTTGTTTCTCTCGCTCTCTCTGTGTCTCTCTCGCTCTGTCTCTCTCCCTCTCTCTCTGTGTTTGTGTGTCTCTCTCGCTCTGTGTGTTTGTGTGTGTGTCTGTGTGTGTGTGTGTGTGTTTCTCTCGCTCTGTCTCTCTCTCTCTCTGTGTTTCTATGTGTGTGTGTGTCTCTCTCTCGCTCTGTCTCTCTCGCTCTCTGTGTGTTTGTGTGTGTCTCGCTCTGTGTGTTTGCGTGTGTGTCTGTGTGTGTGTTTGTGTGTGTGTTTCTCTGTGTGTGTCTCTCTCGCTGTGTGTCTCTCTGTGTGTTTCTCTCTCGCTCTGTGTCTCTCTCTCTCTGTCTCTCTGTGTTTCTCTCTCTCTCGCTCTCTCTCTGTGTTTCTCTCTCTGTCTCTCTGTGTTTCTCTCTCTCTGTCTGTGTGTGTGTACACACACACAAAACTATTATTCGTTCCTCTCAGAACGGGGCCATAAATCGATTCATCAGTCATCTAATCTTCATCTTGCCTGGACTCAGATTTGAAGCAGAGGAGGGAGCTGTCATGGTTTTACATGGTCTCCCCCCTCCCCGCCACTCCATCATTTCAGGGAGCAACAGTGAGGGGCGCAGAGAACCACCGCAGTTAGGCACCCGCGTTGTGCATCAGCTCCAGTCTGGAGACAGGGTCTCTGGAGGGGTGTATGTGTAACACGTGTTATTGCAAACGGAAGGGAGAGGAGTCAGAAGGCTATTCCTTTAAAAAGAAATTGCGTTTCTAAACGGCTATTGACAGAGCTGGTCTCCCAGTGTGGTAGAGGGATTTTTTTGGTTAAACTTTTTTTTTTTTAAAGGCAGGAGGGAAAAAAACAACAACGTTAAATTAAACAGTCCTTAGGTTCGTTTGATGCATTAAATGAGCCGAGGCTGCATAGCCCGCCGCGGGTATGTGAGGAAGGGGCCCGATCCTGCATTCCTGGGAGATCCCCTCGATTTGGGATTGGGAAAAAGGTTGCAGGATCCGGTCAGAATTTTTTTGGCAAATAAACTCAGAACCAGCCAATGAGTAGTGAAGCCGGGCTCAGCTTCAGCTCTTATGCACTTGGGGGGCGGGGAGGGATCAGTTCCTTTCTTGCTAAAATCCCCTGAAATTCTGCTTGCTCCTACACTCAGCTCTTCAGCTGGTTAACATGCCAGTGCATTGTCCACATAAGCACCTCACCGTGGGTAGCAGGTGCAGGAGAGGGTGGGTGCAGCATTGGATAGCCTTTCCCTGGTATCATCCTTCTCCCGGTAACTCAGACATACATACAAAGCCCTGCCTGTGCCAGGTCCTTCTCCTTAAATATCTCACTCTGGTCATGAGAAGGAGCTTCCTTTCCGAGAACTCCAAAGCTCTGTTGGATGGCATCCCATTTTAGTGCCTCACTTAAATTATGTAGTGCTTTTTGTGTGTGTGTGTGTGAGACAGAAAGTTTGCATTCTTTTCCTAGAGAATTTCACAACAAAATGCAATGTGTACACAAGTGCTGCATCCAACTCTTTGGGAAACTGTTCAGGCTAAGAATCCTCCTCCCCCTCATCTTTATTTCCGTTGAATTACTCACCTTCAGTGTTTCATTTGTGCCAGCATTGAGCTCTGACACTTGTAGGCTCAGCCGTTCATAGCCCCAGCACTTCTGGGCTTGGCAGTTCATAGCCCCTGCACTTGCTGCATCAGTTATGAATGTAAAAAAAAAAAAAATTGCTTGAGCCCTGGCACCTTTTCATTACAAATTAAGCACTGCTTGCCTTCAAATGCTGATTGGGGCCCATATGTGAGGCTATGTATAACCACACAGAAGAGCTTGCTGAAAAGAATACATGAAGGAAGAGATCTGGGGAAAGACTGTGATTTAAATCAAATATATGCCAAGGAGCCAGGAAGGCCCTTTGAATTAATACTTGTTAAGCCCTGTTAAAAGAATAAACATTCACCGAACTGAAAAAGTGACACAGATTCCAACAGTGACTTGTTCAAAAGGGACAGATCTGTTAACACATTTTACATGTGGCAAACCCCTGTGCATACAATTGCCATACCAAATGCATGTCAATTTAAAACAAACAATAAAACAACAGGCTGGTGGAAAGAATAATTTTACTGCTTAGCCAGGGTGTCCTTTTGATAGTTTTCTACCTAGGGCTGGTTCACATACAGTTTTTGTATATCTATACCTGTCATGGCTTAGAAGCAGATATAAAGTGATAAACCCTCCTCCTGTTCAGATACTATGGTATCCTAAAAAGCTGTTGCTGCCAATATACCGGTTAAAAGGTGCTTATAGCAATATAGCATATTAAATGTATGGAAATAATATCCCCATAAGCACCTTTATACAGTATAAAGGGTTGTATTACTTTAACTACATCGGTTTTAAACCATTATAGTTAAAGGGGGACAAAAAGTAGATATAGACTGAGCCTACTCCACAGTTCCTAGGTGAGACCTGTTCCCAGGTAATCCTGCTTCTCCAACCCTTAACCAGGCAAAACTATCTCTGCAGTCGATGAGAGTTTGGTCTGGCTACAGTCTTCAATAACAAGCTACTATTGCTCATAGGGAGGGGAAAGCAGTCCCTACTCAAAACATAGAAATAAAAGAAATAAATAAAAACTAAATCCAAGTATTATTACTTATTATTAAAGTTTCTACCATCTACTTTCAAACAAACGAACAAACAAACATCTATGATCGAGTTGTCCCCCCCTTTCTCATGGTCAGTAGCATCTTACTCTGCAAGTAGCCCCATTTGTTTCAATATGGGTCCTCGTAGAGTAAGGCTCTGCTCAACCGAAGGGTGACCGAATTTGACCCATAAGGCAATGCCACTGAAGTCAATGGAGAAGCAAAATCAGTGGAACCGCTCACATGGGTGAGCACTACTCATGTGTGCAAAAGGTTTGCAGGATCAAGCCTTTGTTTGGGAATGTTACTTCATTTTTCATTTTCCTTTCAATGGGCCCAATTCTGCAAACTCTTGGGCCAGGATGGTACTTTAATCACATGAGAAGACCCATTAATGGTAATAACTTTACTCAGATAGGTAAAGGTACTGATACACATAAGTATTTTTGCTGCATTAAGCCTTAAAGTACATTGTGGGGGGGGGGAGCCAAAGATAATCCTAATATTCATGAAGTCAGTGGGAGGCTTTCCTTGACTTTGTGGGGAGGGAATACTAGATCAGACCCTTGGAGTGAACATGTTATCATAGAACAACATCTGATGAAGAAAAGGTAAAATCCTAGTCCCCACCACCTGTATCCCATAAAAAACTCACACAAGCAGGTAGAGAAGAAATAAATGAATAGCAATTAAGGGTTAATGAAGGGAGAATTTATAAATAGAACTGGTATTTGTCAAATAATTTATCTGACAAATTTAACAATGTCAGATACATCATTTCAAAAATAGACATATTTAAAAACAAATAAGTCTTCACCCAGCTAGAGATCTGGGCTGATAATTCAACACACATATTCACAGATTGTTTACTTGATTATTTTCCTGATCTATTTCCAAACAAACTATGAGATCATTTAAAAAAAAAATCAAGTTCAAATCTCAGACCAAACTTATCCATCCCCAGTTATTATGGAAGGGCCCAATCCTGCAGTGTCTACCAAACTAAGTGGAAATACCACAGTAGCATGCACTACACTTGGTAAGGAATGTCCAGCCGTATTCTCATTAAAATAAAATCAATGCTAGCTGCATCTGGGCCCTAGAAACATGCAAAAAAATGAGAAGAGCTTGTGTCTTCTTGAGTCAAGCAAGAATGTGTGCACCTGGTTATGGGCCCAGTCATGAAACCCCTTACTCATGGCAGTAATCTGCATTCTTGGGAGTGGTCCATTGAGATCAGACGGATTATTCATGTGAGGAAGGATTACTCACATGAGCATTTGCAAGGCTGAGCCCTGAATGAATACGGGAATCAGTGCTTTTCTGCATTAGTAAGGATAGTAAAGAGTGGCTGAGGGGAGGAACAAGAAATATCTGTGGCTGAACAGACTTTGGATAGGGCTCAGTCCAAAGGCAGGCAGCAAAAATTCTCATCACAATCAAAGAGAGCATTTCTTAGCTCAGCCTTTTCTTATTAAACTAGGAATGGTGATTTTTAGGTGATAAAACTGTGTTAATCTCTTATTAGTGGTTGAAAACTGGAAGTGTGTGTGTGTGCACCCGCATAGGCATTTGTTTACACACACACACAAACTAAATTCCAGTCAGTGAATTCTATTAAACAACCATCTCTCAGGTATTCCCATTATCTATGCTATATCCACTGTAAACATGTTGTTTTAGCCCTTTGAAAGTGACTATCAAGTAGATTATCTCCTCATTCCTTTTCCATCATATCTTCTGCCACAATTTCTCTCTACATAATCAGTAATGAAAGCAGGCAAGGCTGCATTGCAAGAACAATGATACTTCACATTCCTACTGCACTTTTCATCGCCAAATCAGTGTGCAATCTTTAGCAAATTAATGCTCACAGTACCTCAGTGAGGTAGGGAAAAAATAGTGTAGTAGGAGCCTGCTATTAAGGTTGCATGTTATTGCCCATTATAAGACCCTGTTTTCAGTTACTTATAATAATTTCATCATACTTTAACCGCTTGGTTTGAAATCTTCCATGGTGGGTATCTGCCTCAGGTGATTTTTTTCTTTAATTTGCAGTAAAATTGTTGAGCTGCTTATGAGAATAAGGCTATGGCAAAATGTGTTGTTTTGCTCATGTTAAAAAAAATGTGGCAACCTTGATTTTTGAAAAGCTCTAGTGCCTCTATGCTTTGGGGCTGGAAACTGACATTTGGCAGGGCAGTGGCCTTTGTGTCAAGGATGTGCCTTTTGCTTCCCTGTGTAAATCTATGTCAGCAGCTACATTCCCCAAATATTCCATCCACACTAGGCACACTGCACACTGGGGATAAGCAGAACAATCCTAGCAGTAAGAGCTCTGGACTGCAGAAGGCCATATCAGAGTCCTGGTCTGGCCACCAGAAATTAAATCCAGAAAGGGGAGAACCAGGACTGGGTGGACAAGGACATTGACTGTGAATGGGGGAGAGACTGAGACTGGGATGAGGAAAAGTCCAGGGTGGTAAGGCTAGGCTTTGCTGGGCAAAGGCTCGGTTGAGAAGCCTGAGTATAGGAGATTGGGACTGGCTAGATGAGGAGACAAGAAGTCAGATATGGGGAATTTGCAGTATTAGGATAGGGACAGGTAGGAGGCGACAGGTCAAAAGGGGTCATGCTTGGGGGGTGGATAGGGGCAGAAGAATCTATGTCCATTAGAGCACATTTCCCTTCAGAGCCTGAAATGGAACCTGAGATTCCCAAGCCTCATCATTCCTCTGCTGTTAGCAAATATTATTAAGTGAGCATCATCCATCGTATGCAGAGAATGAGGCCTGGGTTCTGTGAAAAAAAGTGTGGTCATACAATTAAAGATTGTATGATAATTAGGACTGGGCAACTTTTTTCAGCAAATAGTAAGTGTGCAGAAACTTGAATTGGGGGTGGCTGAAACTATTCATGAATTTGGATCAAATTTGGCAAACAGTTTTGGCTGAAAGAAATGTGAAAAGTCTAAATGTTTGTTTCTGTCATTTTGAAATGTTTTGTTTTGGCTTGTCATTACAAGCCACCATTTAGCTTAGACATTTAACCAATTAAAAAAAGAAAAGGTGAACAACAATCTAAAACAACTCAAAATAAAATTAAAAATTGGGGAGAAATAATTTTGGGTTCAACAAAACCTTTTGCTTGATCCAAAATGTATTTTTTTGTTTTGATAAGGAAAAAAAATCAGTTTAATTTTGAACTGAACATATTGTTCTTCAAATTTTTTAGTTTAGCTCCTCACCTGAAAATTAATTAATTGCTCAATTCTAATCGTGATGCATATGCACAAAGGGGCTGAATGGAGATTGCACAGTTAACCTTCATGCTGGCATTCCCTAGCTTTTCAATGCTTGATTCTACAACCTTAATAATGGTCTTTTAGTGTGTGTGTGTGTGTGTGTGTGTGTGTATGTATAATGATCTTTATCTTCCAGGTGGGGAAACTGAGGCACAGAAATACAAAAGGACACATTTCACTGCTTGAGAATGAGTCCATTTTTGGATGCCCATTTTAATTAGGTTATAATGTCAATGGCCACTCTTGGTATTTAATAGCTTTAAAAATTAGACCCTAAATGTCTCAAGGTGTCCTCCAAAGATCAGTGGACACTTTTGAAAATGTTGGCTCAAAAGGTGAAGCAGAAGAGCCACCATGAATACTTAGGACTTCCCAATATCCCATGCATTGCTTCAGCTACTAGGTCATCTGCCTCTGAGATGACTTTATCAATGCAATGAGCATAATTTCAATAGCGGGTATATTTGCATGAGTTCAATGCTCACCTTGCAAGACCCGTTCATGTTTCTGTTTTACTCTTCTGCTTGTGGGTTGTGATATCAAGTAAAAGTGGATATTAACACTGTTGGGTTCATATATCATCATTCTAGTGCAGTTGTATGGCAGAATACTAAGTGTTGAAAGTGCATGTTTGTGTGTATATAAATACTGTAGACAGAGATGAAAAGAGAAGCTACAGCCAAGCTTCAAAAATGTTTCCTACAAACTGAGTTTCATTTTAAAATCTGGTTGCATTGTTAAAGAAAAGTTAAACCATTTGCTTTTTAAAATTTGTTTCCCTGATCATCTATCATCGGACTTAGCACTACACTGTCTGACCACTGCATTAGTTTATCCAGTAGTACAAATGAGTTCTGGCTCAATCCCTCCTAATATTTAAGGTCCTGATCCAAAACCCTTTGAAACTCTTAAGAGTCTTCCCTTTGACTTTAATGGACTTTGGATCAAGCCTTATATCTTTACTTTTCACTCCCCAGGGATCCTTTGTGTCTTTTGAAGGCAGATGGAGACTGGTAAGCAAAGAAAAGGTGTAATGCAAGGATTTACAAAATGGTCAAGACCACAGGAGCAATGTAATAGACCATTGAGGATTCTCACCCAAGCATATGGTCAGGGAAATATCACACTCCTATTAAATAGGGGGAGGAGACTGTTTAGCTGCTATAACTGTGTGTGCGCGCATGTTGGAAGAGAGTAGAGTCTTAGACCTGGTCTATACTAGGGAGTGGGGGGGAATTGATCTAAGTTACACAACTTCAGCTATGTGAATAGTGTAGCTCAAGTTGACGTACTTAGATCTACTTATTACGGTGTCGTCAGTTGTCGACTCTGCCTGCGCTTCTCGCTTGGGCAGAGTACCGGAGTCGATGGGAGAGCGCGATAAATCAACCCCCGCTGAATCAATAGCTCCAGAAGTAAATGTAGATGTGCCCTTAGTCTCATTACAGTGTTTTAAAATTTTGGGCTGTTCTCGTCTCCGGCTTCCTGAGATCTTTGGGAAACTGCACTTTTGAGTTGGTTCAGGCTGATCTTTTTACAGCACTTCTTCCTGTATGTTTAAATATTTGGGAAGCACTCTTGTGGGAAAGGGGCTTTTTTGATATAGGGGACATATAGATAGCTAGTTCCCTGTGTTTATCAGTATGGAAACTGAAACAGTATGCTGGTAACGGGTAATATTGAGGGAAGAAAAATACATAAGATTTCAGTTCTTCAGTATTTATTCATTTTTACTGAATCACAGAAATGTAGGGCTGGAAGGAACCTCAGGAAATCATCTAGTTTACCCCGCTCCCCTGCAATTGAAGCAAGTCCAGGTATACCTAGAACATCTTGTGATGTTCTGTATGCCTGCACCCCCATGTTGATCCTTTAATATGATTGTGTGGTATCTAATGCAAAGTTTGTCATGTCGGGTGTCTTCGGAAGGCTCATGAGTGGGGGTTCTCACAGCAGAGCAGAGCAAGGCTGGATCCCAGAGTCAAGAATTGGAGTGACCTAGCAGATCATCGGTCCAGATAACACCAGGGGAATATCGCACATCCATGACAAGTGTTTGTCCAACTTGTCTTAAATGTGACACTGCTATTACATCCTAGAATGATATTAGTCTTTTCTGGAACTGCATCACACTGTTGACTCATATTCAGTTTATGATCCACTGTCACCCCTAGCTCCTTTGCTGCAATACTACTGCCCAGCTCGTTATTCTCCAGGGTGTAGCGGTGCATTTGGTTTTTCCTTTTTAAGTGCAGTACTTTGAACTTGTCTTTATTGCATTTCATTTTGTTGATTTCAGACCAATTCTCATTTTGAATTGTAATGCTGCCCTCTGAAGTGCTGGCAACCCCACCCAGCTTGGTTTCATCCACATAAGCACACGCTGCACTCCATTATCCAAGTCATTAACAAAAATACTGACTGTAGGCCAGACCTCTGCGGGATCTCATTAAATAAATCCCCCCAATTTGACAACCAGCTGTTCATGATTACTCCTGATTCATCATCATCATCATCATTATTATTATTAGACCTAACCAAATGCTCAGACCTGAACACTCACCATCTCTACAGATGTTTAAAATCCAAACCCCGATCCAGAATCATAATTTTAAGGCCAGAAGAAATCATCAGATGATTTAGTCTGATCTTCTATATATCACAAGCCAGAGAATAAATTTGGAAATGGCTCCCCTCCTTATAACAAATCAAAGCCAAACCATGAATGTAAATGTCCCCAGTGGGGCACTCAATATCAAACCCAAATTCTACATGTGGAACAATCACTCATATATACTCGTTTATTAGCTTGTTCATTTATAAGCTGGCCCCTCAAGATGGATAAGTAAAAATAGCAAGAACTGTATGATGCTTTCATAAGCTGACCCTATATTTAGGGGGTTGGCAAACTTTGGAACTCGGCCAGCCAGGGTGAGCTGCTGGTGGGTCAGGATGTTTTGTTTACCTGGAGTGTCCACAGGCACGGAGCCCCTTAGCTCACAGTGGCCCCAGTTTGCTGTTCCCAGCCAATGGGAACTGCAGGAAGTGGCGCGGGCCACGGGACATGCTGGCCGCCACTTCCCACAGCCCCCATTGGCTTGGAACGGCTAACTGCAACCACTGGGCGCTGAAGGGCTCCATGCCTGCGAACGCTCCAGGTAAACAAAATGACAATGTATTAGATATTCAATCATCAAATTTTGGTGTAAACGGTTGATAAGCCGACCCTCGCCCTTTGATGCTTCACTTTTTTAACAAAAAAATTCAGCTTATGAAGGAGTATATACGGTATATGGTGCCATTAACTAATGCAATGTTGTGGAAGAAGTAAAATGTGCTGACAATATAACAGATCATTGCGTCAAGGAGTTAAGGGTAAACTTCACCCCAGTGCAGAGACTAAATTAGACACCACTTACCATCAGTGAATATATATCTAATAGATGATTTTGATATATTTCTATATCTCTGTGCAAAACCAATTCTGTTCTGCTCTTCACCCTTCCATCCTCAGCTAGCCTACCTCTCTGTTATAGGCAGGGCTGGGAACACCACCTATTATTAAGGTTGGCCAACACTTCCCATTATAAGGCTCTTTTCCAGTTGCTTAGAGCTTTGCCAAATGCTAACATTTTGTATGCCAGGTGTCTAGCTCAGGCTGCAGTCTGGGGGAAACTTTCAGCAAAAATGATTCAGCTCTTTCTGAGAAAGGGGGGTGACTTTTGTATCAGGAATGTGCCTACCGACTCCTCTGTGAAAATTTGCTCAAATTGGGCCTATTTATAAGCCATTGAAACATTGCGGTTCACACATGATCAGTAAAGACTTAGATTTTAGCAATTAAATTACATTTTGTCCCTAGTCATGCTCCACCTGGGGCTGAACAGGATTTTCCCTGCAATGACAGATCTGGGATGCCATGAGGTGTGCCTAGGGCCTGGCCCAGGGGCTGAGAGCAAGGAAAGAATCTCTCCTGCATTCTCAGTGAACTGCATGCTAGGCCCAGGGGAGAGCGGCTTGATTAGAACATAGGGCATCTAGATGAGGACTCTGGGCCAGGCATCAGGAAGTTCCAGGACTGGGACAGTTTGGGAGGGACAGAGCAGAAGGGATCAATACTTGAGGAGAGGCTGGGCCTGTGAGAGTACATTCCTTTCCAGAGCTCAGTATGGAACTGAAGAATCCCAAGTCTTACCATTCCTCTGCTGTCAGCAAATATCTATGAAGCCCACTGGCAAAGTGTTACATCTCCCTCTAGTGCTAGACTGCATCGAGGATGATAAACTACTAGGGGTATTTGTTATTCCATTGGATCAAGGGGCAGAGGTAAGTGAGGCTGTCCTAAGGGCTCCAGGACCCAAGTGGGTGACCATGCAATGCCATATGATTTAAAAAAAAAAAAAAAACCACCCCAACCACATTCAATTACACACACACACACACACTTTGTTAAAAATATATTATTAAGGTTGTAAAATCACACACTCAAAAGCCAATATTAAGGTAACCTGTACAACTTTAATTCAGCCCATTGTCTGAGGGAAATGAGACACAGGACCTTAAATGTCCTCCCATTGAAATCACTGGAAAAACTGCTATTGATTTCAATGGCAAAAAGGATCAAGCCTATGGAGAAATCAGATATCTTCCCCAAGTCCATAGATGGAGTCAGTTGCAGGGTCAGACTCATAACTAATGAGCTCCTGGATCCCAGTCTGATGCTCCATCCACAAGCACATGCTGTGATTCTGCCTCGGCATAGGCCTGAGTTGTATGGGACAATTGGCACATATAAGTATGATTCAGCATGAATGTGAAAGAATCAGGCCTGGATTTGCAGGAGCAAGAGAGGAGTCTGATTTTGGAGTTGAAGGGATTGTTTCTCTCCTGTGCATGATATCAATGCAGCTGGGATGACTGTCAGGGGATCAGTCCCATATTGATTCTCAGGTCTGACTGAGGTTGGTCAAAAAAATTCTGTCAATATTCATTTTTTATCCCTTTAGCAATTTTTTCAATTTGTCAGAATCAGACTGTTTTGTGAAGTCAGTTGGATTTTAATAAAGGTCCAACGGAACCCAGGAATCCTGTCTGCCAGGCCTATTCTGAAACCTTCCTTCTTTCCTGCAGGTCACCTGTGCAGCTCTGGGGCAGCCATCCAGGCAAACTGCCTCAGGGTCAGACACCCCAGGGCTTCCAGAGTTCAGGAGTAGCCCATTCTGCAGGCTGCCTCAGAGCTGCAGCTCCATTTCCCTTGGCAGAGTATTTGTATTTTTTTCCTCATCAAACTAAAATCAAATTTCACAATATGAAAAGCCTGCATGAGACAGAGTTACCTATCTCAGGCCAGCCTAGGCTTCCAGGAGCCTCCAACTCATGAACACAGGGTCCTTAATGGACTCTAGATGCATAGAGCATAGCCTATACCATGTCTCTCTCTGTCCAGTCTCACCTCAATAAGCTGAGATGAAGGATGAGCAGGTGCAGGGCTCAATGCTGGCACACTTCCCTTTCCCCTCTGAGAGGAGAATCTTCTTCTATGCAACTGCGGTCAGTTTCCCACCCATTTGTGCCTCCTGAGTGGGACAGAGAGGCCAGCTGTGATTACAGCATACACTAAGCTGAAGAGAACAGCTCTTTACAGCTAACGTTGTAACAGACAACAGCTGCAGCTAACATTACAGCAGCTAAGAAGGCAGATCTTCTGCAGCTGTAAACTGTCTTCACTTACACCAGCTGAGGATTTGCCCTTGTATTCCAAACAACTACTGTTTAATAAACCCCACAGCTAGTCACTTCCCTGGTTATAATTTTATTAGGACCAAGGGGGAAAAAACATACAGCCCAAACCTCAAAACACACAGTCCTCTTCCGTGAACTTATCTCACCACACAAACCTTTGTTTTGATTCATAAAGTTCCCCTCAAATGTTTACAGGTGTTGAAAGTTTTCCAATGAGTTGTTTTTTTTTTTATTAAAGTCTCCCTGAGACATTTTTATTTTATGGAAGAAAGAGTTTAACCAGTTGGTGCAGCCCTCGACCCCTTTTCAAAGTGCTTGATTCGGTCAATGATAGATTATACACCACATTATCCCCAGTTATCGTGTCTCATTGATTTTGCTATTCTTGCAATATAGCACTTTGTAGTTTTGAAAATCAGAAGTCAATAAGGGAAGGGAGGTTGGGGAGGGCAGTGCGCCGCTGCATGAACCAATTCATCAATTTAACAGTCTCCGCTTATTTCCCAATAGTCTGGGAATGGCCTTAATAGTCCGGGACATATTTTTGCCACATGCTGCTTTTAACTTTCCATATTTCTAAACCTAGATTGGAAAGAACAGATTTTTGTCTTACTTAAACCTGGGAGTAGCTCTGTTATGATCAATGGGTTTACCCCTGGGTAACCTAGCTCAGAGTTAGGCCCAGAAACACCTAAACTTAGTTAGGCCCTACACTTATTTCAGAACAAACCAGCCAGTTGTATTTGGGCCCTCTCTAAACCCCATTGGAGTCAACCAAGGGTCCTTCTATTGACTTTGATTGGTTGCCAATCAGCACGTAGGTGAGTTGGGTTGGACTGGGTATTATTCCTAGGTTGGGTACTTTTTGCTTTGGTCTGAGTAACCCCAAAAAAGTCCTGAACCTGGATTTGTTATTTTGTCGAAAGGGGAAGGATGATCATGTGGCAAAAACACAGGGCTGTGAATCAGGAGAACTGAATTCCCATTCCCAGATCTGCCACTGATTCACCAGGTGGCCATGGGCAGGTCACTTATGCATTCAGTGCCTCAGTTTCCCTCTCTGTGAACAGGACTGAGTAGTACTCAGTGCAGTGGTATTGATAATAGAACTGGGCAGGAAACAGTCTTCTTATCTCACAAAAATGTTTAAGATTTATTTTTTTTCCAGTTCTGCAGCAGGCACAAACGGATACCTTTTAATTCTTTGGGGAAGGTGGGAGGAACCAGAGAGAGAGAGAGAGAGAGACTACAGAATAACCCTTACCATAGGACTGTACAATCACACACACTGTTTCTCTGTCTCCGGCCCAAGGAATATTTAAATATTTAATACAGTGCGGAACAGATACAATTGGACAGACTGTTACCCTGCAATGTGACATCTCTGCATGTACCACAGAACTTGACAGTACTGTAGTCAGCCATTTTGTATGCAGTCAGCCATTTTGTATGCAGTCAGCCACTGCCAGCTGAAAAACAAACATCACATCGCTAGGAATAATCTTAGGCCTTTGTGAGACAAGGTCAGACAGCTGCATACTTGCAGTATGTTAATCAGAATGGGAGGATGGGACAGAAAGTTATCAAGGGGAGTGAGTGAATAGCGACCTTTGTTTTAGGTGCTGCCTGACATAGTGTTGTTATGGCTAGAAACACTAGAAATATTCTGAGGTAATGAGTAGTTTGTTGAAATTAGGAGAATCGGTGACTCAGTAGAGTCACTATAGGCTACGTGCTTTGTTAGAGTTAGCTATAAACGAGTAGGTAAAATAAATACCTTGGAGCATTCTGAGGGAGCAGTTCTTCAGGCAAGGACTTGACATTTAAATTCCCCGTCAGCTGTATGGAAAGAAGGCCCCTGGAAGCCCGGTTGGTGATCACTTGGAACCATCTCAAACTATGGGTATCTGGGATGTCCTAAACTATGGCATATGTGTGTATGTGCTTAATATCTCATAAATAGTAGCTTTAGATAAGAGCATGCTGGCCTGTATCGATCGTTAATCAGATGGAAGCGCTGTGTTCCCATTGACTTATTCCTGACACCGCCTGGAGAGAAACACTTAAGTTTCCACTGCTTTGGGTTCTGAAAGAACCCAGCTAACAAGATGCCCACCACCAAAGATTTGAACCTGGGTCTTCCCACATCTCATGTGAGAGTCCTAATCACCTGGTTATTTTGTGGTCTGCTTTGCTCTGCTTTTAGAAAGACATTCTAACCTGGGCCTGCAAACCCTTTCCAACAAAAATGCAATCAGATCCAGTCCTTTCTTGTGAAAAATTCTGGTTCTGATGAGTCAGCATTTTCTTGACAAGCTAGATCCCCCCACCCCGCAAAAAAAACCCCAAACCCTTTTCTTTTGAAAATTCCCAACCAGCTCCAATTAACACCCTTAGTATAGTGTTATGTGTAAAATATTCTGAGATACTATGATGGAAGGCATGGGAGAAACAAGATAATAACATGACTATTTTGGAAGTAATGATCTTGAAATCTGTCTTCAAGTGACACCACAGATTTAGACCAACTGCAACACATTACATTTACTTCCAGAACAGCACCTGCAGAAAGAGATGAAGTGACATGCTCAAGTCCACACAGAGAGTCTGTGGCAAAGTCGGGAATTTAACTCAGATCTCCTGAGTCCTACACCAGTGCTTTATGTGCAAGGTCATCCTTCTCCAATGGTTGTCACGTGCTCAAAATATTCAAACTTCACAGGTGCTTTTTTGAGCATCCCAGCTTTTCAGGATTTGTCCCTGGGGTACAAATGTAAAACCTTTACTCCCTCTGATGAACACTTCCTCATGCTGCCATGCTTGTGTGAGTGAGCACTCATTGATGTGTGTGAGTCATTCCTTCTATTCCAAATTAATTTTTTAAATATGGTGGTCCTAATTCTGATACCAGGGTAAATGGAAGAGTGATCCCAATAAAGTTGCATCATTGTAAAACCATGGGAAGAGTGGAGAACACAGTCTCAGTTCTGTTCCTTTTTCTTCTGGCATCACTTGTGATACAAATTGTAAGGAAATCTATTACATCCCAGGTGGCAACCCAAGGTCCAGTTAGGTTGAACACTGGCTATGCATTTTTTTAATGGAGGGTGTGACTCTGTTCCCACTGAACTCAAGGGAGACTTGCTGTTGACTTCAATGAGAACATCAGGCTCTTAATGTTTCATCAAATCTTCTCGTTTTTATGACCATATCAATGCAGGAAGGAAATGGGATTATAATTTCTTACCCGGCTTCTCCAGCACTGTGCAGCCAGTGCAATCACACTCCAGCAAGATGATGCTTGCCCGTTAAACTTGGAAATGCCAAGTGTAATTAAAAACTTTACCAACACGCACAGTTTTTGGTCACTTTACGGTGTAGCTTTCACAGCCTCAAGCATTTTTATGTTCTGAAATTTTCTGATTTATCCATAAAAAAGTCACTTCATCCACCATGGAAATGCAGTCACCTCTGAAGAGGCACAGAGCATCTGTTTATCAGTACACAGCAATGCTGCACAAGGGCTTAGAATGAGAAATGGATAAAATATTATAGCCAGTTATTTACTATTACTAATCCTTTACACCAGTCTGTGTAACATGCTGTGTTACAGACACGGGGTAAGACCAGTTCTCTGTCTAAAAGGATGACAGCCTAAAACGGGCATAACAGACAAGGACAGGTTAAGGTGAGATCAAGCGAGGAAAGATCCATGGAAGAAGTGGTGGCTGAAGACGGACTCTGGAGGAAGAGAATGAAGGCTGTCGTACAGACAAGCAGAAGCAGATGCTGATCCAACATTTATGTCAGTCAGTAGAAAGACTCCCACAGTAACTTCATGAATGGTGTGTAAGAATGGATGATTTCAGGCTAGAACATACGCAACTGTGGGCATTAAACCCCAGCCCCTTACAATTCCATCAGAGGCATGCAGACATTCCACAACACAGAGCAACAATTTCCCAGAAGGCAGTGCCCCTGAGCGTGGTGCAGAGGACACTGGGATGCCTACTTAGCTGGCAGGCAGGGGCGATCCTAGCATGATGGTCGGTGTTGATTCTGCTTTGAGCAGGGGGTTGGACTAGATGACCTTCTGAGGTCTCTTTCAACCCTAGTTTTCTATGATTCTATGATGGGTCTTGAGCCAGGACTGGGGCCCAAGCACTATGATCATACAGATAATAAATAACACATACAGTGCATCATGATTCTTCTGGTGCAGCTTGGTGAGGTGCAGACGCACTGCCCTAGCCCAAGCAGCTGAGCGTCAGCATGCTCTGCTGGAATAATTATTTCAGTGGCACTGTGCTGGCAGAACTTTTGCTTGTATAAACTTTCAATGTACAAAAAGCCATTGACTCCAATGAGCATAGGATTGTCCCAAAGCCAAGAATAAGGGAAGTAGACCATGGGATCAGTCCAGACCAGGGATCGGCAACCTTTGGCACGCGGCCTGCCAGGGTAAGGTCCCTGGTGGGACGGGACGGCTTGTTTACCTGCTGTGTGGGCAGGTTCTGCCGATCGTGGCTCCCACTGGCTGCGGTTCCCTTGGCCCGCGCCACTTCCCACAGCCCCCATTGGCCTGGAGTGGCAAATCACAGCCAGTGGGAGCCACGATTGGCTGAACCTGTGGACACAGCAGGTAAACAAACAGTCCCATCCCGCCTGGTGGGCTGCGTGCCAAAGGTCCCCGATCCCTGATTTAGACGGAAGGGAGGCCTGGGATTTATTTAGGCAACAAGAGGGAAGAATGTAGGCCAGTGCCAGATTACAGTGGTGCCTTGCTAATGAGGGTGAAAGATAAGATTCTGTTACACTGAGTCATTCTCTTTGTGCTCCTCTCCGGTGACAGCCCAGATGAGAGTTCAGAATCCCCTGGCACCTTCAGAAAGGAGGCAGGGTTCACACCGATTGCAAGGCCAGCATTCTCTCTCTCTTTCTCATTAAAGCAGATTCTAATACATAATGCTGCATGCAAGCTATTTCTGAGCATACAATGACTGCTGCGTTTGCTTACATAGCCTCTGCTCTACCAGCACCATGCTCATTGTACTGTATGTAAAGTGTTTGGGGACCCATTGGGTATGAAAAGGAGTTCAATTTATAAAACCAAATTCTTCTCTATACCCAGGTGCTGCACCCTGAGCTAGGTCAGCACTGCATTCATTTTGTTCCTCTCTTCTGTGTATACAGTTCCTGCTTCCCTTCTGGGTTACCCAGTAAGTACATACGTGATTATCTATCTATAAAAGGATTCTTCAGAAATGGTTCATAATATAAGACGAAAGAAAGAATATAAAAATCCATTCATGTCTTTCTTCTCTTGAAATTTTCTATTGCCATCCTGCTGAATGGTTCCCCTCCACTGTATGTGTAATGAACACCTTCTCCTTAGATAATTAAAGAGACATTGTCAGTATTCGACTCTCTTTCACACACAGGCACTCCTATTAATAAACACGTTTGATTATTAAATCTGAGCCAAACCTTCAAAATCTTATTTTTATTCCCATCATTTATGCTATCACCCTTTTTCCTGTGACTGTTGGGCTGGTGAAATATACTACGTGAACAGCCCTGCGGGCTGAAGTCCTTCCTTTGTGAAAGGCAGCATGGTCCAGTGGATTGGGCACATGGTGTTAATGGATGTGGGTTCTCTTCTTGGTTATGACCTTGAGCATGTCACTTTTCTGTGCCTCAGTTTCAAGCTATGTAAAATGGAGATCACAATACTTACCTTCCTTAACGCTTTGAGGGCTACAGGTTAGTGCCACCCACAGCAGGCCAGTAGTAGTTCAAGCCTCCTAAAACTGTCTCCACTGTCTTTACGTGGACAAGCAAAGACCACCTTTAGTGGAGAGACTGGCAATGAAGAATGCTATTTTGTTCCAGGCCGGGGAGAGCTTTTACTAGTGCAGATACTAGGATCTGAACAGAGACCAGCAGACCTGTGTCCCGAAGGCCACCAAACAACTGCAGCCACTGTTGAATTCAGTCTGGTGACTTAGAGTTGTGCCAGTAGTTTACTTTGCATTTCACTGAGCACAAATGATGAACCTTGACAAAGCCCCGGCTGGGATGATTTAATTGGCAATAGGACCTGCTTTGAGCAGGGGGTTGGACTAGATGACCTTCTGAGGTCTCTTCCAACCCTGATATTCTATGATTCTATTCTAAACTGGCCTGGTCAGTTTCACCCTTGTTTTTAGACATTTTTCTTCCTGGTGGTGGATACTTTGGGGCCTAGGTTTGTAACACTTCTGAGGCATGATTATTGGCCAGCTTCTCTTCTTGCTTTGTGTAAATCAGGAGTGACTCCACTGAAATTAATGTAGACACATGCTGGTGTAAAGCTGAGAGGAGAATCAGACCACAAACTGTTCTTCAAATGGAAATTTCTTTTTTTTTTTTTTAAATCAGGAAAACATTTCTACTCATTTTTGGTCTCCCTGCCTCCCAATTTAAATTTGTGGTCAGCACAACTTGACTGTGTGTCTCAACTATCCCAGCCTCTCCTGTGCTGCTGTGGAGAGAGGAGGAATCAATTCCTTCGCTACTCAGGGGCTAAGATCATTT
The DNA here is from genome assembly GCF_003597395.2 of Chelonoidis abingdonii. Lineage (NCBI taxonomy): Eukaryota > Metazoa > Chordata > Testudines > Testudinidae > Chelonoidis > Chelonoidis abingdonii. The sequence continues at coordinate 7,634,512 of NC_133774.1, forward strand.
GCATTTGCCCAGTATTTCACCTCTCAACGCATTCTGCACTGGCTCCTGTGTAGTTAGGCCTGCACCCCCTTATAGTCACAGTCCCTCTCCAGCCATGACATCTCTCCTGCCTCTGAAACTTGCCCACCCCTGAGAACAGCATTAGTTCTACCATTCAAAATACCCTACTCATTATTCATGGACCACAATGCACTGTAAGGTCTCGGATTACAGGTGTATATTTGTGCTGGAAGAATGAACATGGTCCCAGTATCCACTCTAACACTCTCCCTCCCCATCCACTGTCCATCTCTTTCTCTCTCACATACACAAGAAAGTAGAAAATCTTTTCCTCCACTGTCTATCTATACTTACATGGCTCTCAGCACAGTAGTATCGGACCCTCCCACAATTCTTTAATATGTTTATCCTCACAACATCCTTGTCAGGGTGGAAAGTGCTGTGATCCCATTCTACAGATAGGGAACTGAGGCCTAGAGAGGCTCATGGTCACACAGGTAGTCTGTGGTGGAGCGGGGAACTGATTTCACATCTCCCAAGTCAGTGCTCTAACCATTGAGCCATCCTTCCTCCTCAATCGGCCATTTACTGTCTCACCACAGGCTTGATCCTGCACCTGTTGATGTCAATAGCAAAGCTCCCATTGAGTCCCATATTAACCGGTCTTTCCTGATCCACTATCACACTGGGGGGAGGGAGGGACGACCCTGAACAACCACCATAAAGATAAATGAGGCTTTCCCTTCTGTGGGCTATATACACACACACATTTACACTGCATCTACCATCTTCTCTCAGCCCCTAAGTTACATGGTGCATTTAAGTTGGAATTGGTGAGGTATCTGTAATTCTCTTTTCAGAGCCATTGGACGTGGTTGATCCAAGTAGAATTCCCTGTTGCTGGGCCGAATAGCTGAAAGGTTGGATGCGTTCTTCAGACATAAAGCCTGCATGTGTTGCATTTCTGGCATTTATTAGCAGGAATAAAAGCAGGAACAACAAAATAGATTTTACAGGAAAAGAAGTTGAATTCACCAGAGATCTAGACTTTATTCTTCAGGTCCCTGGATAAGAAAATATATACAGTTTCATTCCCAAACTTCAGCTCCTGTCATTTTACCTTATCTCGTTTCATCCATTGCTCCTGTTCCCAGTCCACTTCTAGGTAATTTGTCTTTTCTACTGTGTTATATTCACTTACAATCATTCCTCTTTCTTCTCCCAGGTCCTTGGATTATTATTTTGCCGACTGCTTTTTTTTTTCTCTCCCACTGAGTATCCCCAAACCTTGTCAACCAACATTTACCATCCCCAATAAATCCTGTTATCTCTGTCTGCTTTTCAGACCTCTCAATTACTTTCATTATCAGCTATATCCTATTTGCCCTTATCTGGTTATCTTGTCTCTTTACCAGCTTATCTTTCGAACCCCCAGTCATGTGCCGCTTCTTACTTGTATTTGACAGCAGGCAAAAAACAATTCAACCTCCTAAGACTTGGTACTTATATGGACATTTATCCAAGAATCTCAAACTTCTCTACAGATATTAATTAGATGTCACTGCATTGGAAAGATAGGAAGTATGGCAAGAGACCACTCTAGCTTAATGACTGTACTTGGTCAGACCAATGGCCCACCTAGCCCAGTATCCTGTCTTCTGTCAAGTATCAGAGGGGTAGCCGTGTTAGTCTGGATCTGTAAAAAGCAACAAAGACTCCTGTGGCACCTTATAGACTAACATATATCTGTTAGTCTATAAGGTGCCACAGAACTCTTTGTTGCTGTCTTCTGAGAGTGACCAATGCCAGATGGTTCAAAAGAAATGAGCAGAACAGGGCAGGCATCAAGAGATCCATCCCCTGTCATCCAGTCTCAGCATCTGGCAGTCAGATGCTTAGGGTCACCCAGAGTATGGGGTTTTATCCCTGACCATCTTGTTGAATAGTCACTGAAGGACCTATCCCCCATTAAATTATCTAATTATTTTTTTAATTCGGTTATAGTTTTCATCTTCACAACATCCCCTGGCAACGAGTTCCATAGTTGACTGTGCATTGTGTGAAGAAGTACTTACTTTTGTTTGTTTTAAATCTGCTGCTTATTAATCTCATTGGGTGACCCTTGGTTCTTGTGATATACGAAGGGGTAAATAACATTTCCTTATTCACTATCTGCACTCCATTCAGGATTTTATAGACCTCTATCATATCCCTTCTTAGCTGCTTCTTTTCCCATTCTTTTAAATCTCTCCTAGTATGGAAGCTGTTCCATATCCATAAAAATTTTTGTTGCCCTTCTCTGTACCTCTTCCAATTCTAATATATCTTATCTGAGATGGGGTGATCAGAACTGAATGCAGCGTTCAAGGTGTGGGTGTATCATGGGTTTATATAGTGGAGTTGTGATATTTTCTGTCTTATTATCTATCCCTTTCGTACCAGTTCCTAACATTTGTTAGCTTTTTTGACTGCCACTGCACATTGAGCTGATGTTTTCAGAGAACTATCCATGATGACTCCCGGATCTTTTTCTTGAGTGGTAACTGCTTATTAAGACCTCCTCATTTTGTGTGTATTGTTGTGATTATGTTTGTCAATGTGTGCTACTTTGAATTTATCAACATTGAATTTCATCTGCTATTTTGTTTCCAGTCACCTAGTTTTGTGAGATCCCTTTGTAACTCTGCAGCTTTGGACTTGACTATCTGCAAACTTTGCCACCTCACAGCTTACTGCCTTTTCCAGCTCACTTATGAATATGTTGAACAATATGGTCCCCATACAGATACCTAGGGGCAGGGCTGGCTTTAGCAAGTGCAGGGCCCAATTGGAACAGTTTTAACGGGACCCCGGCAGGGATGACTAAAAAAAAAAACACGTAAAAAAACACGTGGGGCTTGTACTCACCGGGCGGAACTCCGAGTCTTCGGCGGCGGGTCCTTCGCTTGCTCCGGGTCTTCGGTGGCATTGAAGGACCTGCCGCCAAAGTGTTACCGAAGACCTGGAGCAAGTGAAGGACCTGCTGCCGAAGTGCCACCGAAGATCCGGAGTGCCGCCGGGTGAAAAAAATTTAAAAAGGAGCCTCTAGCCAGGGAAGAGATTCTTGGCCACTTGCCCCCCCCACCCCCACTGCCCGGCAGCCCTGCCACTGGGCACAGGGCCCGATTCAGAGGAATTGGTGGAATTGGCCTAAAGCTGGCTCTGTCTAGGGGACACTGCTATTTACCTCCCTCCATTCTGCAAATTGACCATTTATTCCTATCCTTTGTTTTTTTGTCTTTTAACAATTACTGACCCATAAGAGGACCTTCCCTCTTATCCCCTAACTGCTCACTTTGCTTCAGAGCCTTTCATGAGGGAGCTTGTCAAATGCTTTCTGAAAGTCCACGTACACTATATGCACTGGATCATCCTTGTCCACATATTTGTTGACTTCCCTCTCACAGAATTCTAGGAGACTGGTGAGGTATGATTTTCCATTTACAAAAGCAGTGTTGACTCGTCAACAAATCATGTTCATCTATGTCTCTGATAATCCTGTTCTTTACTATAGTTTCAAACAATTTGCCTGGTACTAAAGTTAGATTACTAGTCTTTAATTGCCAGGATCACATCTGGATCCTTTTTTTTTTTTTTTTTTTTTTTTAAATTGGAGCCACAATAGCTATTCTCCAGCCATCTGGTACAGAAGCTGATTTAACTGATAGGTTACATACCACAGTTAATAGTTCTGCAATTCCATATCTGATTTTCTTCTTAATCTTGGGTGAATAGTATCTGGTCCTGGTGACCTATTACTGCTTAATTTATCAATTTGTTTAAAAACTGCCTCTATTGATACCTCTCTCTGGGACAGTTCCTCAGATTTGTCACCCAAAAGGAATGGCTCATGGGTGGAATCTCCCTCACATCCTCTGCAATGAAGATCAATGCAAAGAATTCATGTAGTTTTCCCACCATATCCTTGTCTTCCTTGAGTGCTCCTTTAGCACCTCAATCATCCTGTGGCCCACTGGTCAAAAGGCAAGTTTCCTGCATCTGATGTACTTTTTTTTAATGTTAGTTTTTGATCTTTTGCTAATAGATCTTCAAATTCTTTATTGGCCTGCCTAATTATACTCTTACATTTGACTTGCCAGAGTTTATGCTACTTTCTATTTTCATCAGTAGGCTTTGATTTAAGAATTTTTAAAGGAAGCCTTGTTGCCTCTAACTGCTTCTTTTACTCTGATTAGCCATGGGTGGAATTTTTTTTTGATCCTCTATTTTTTTTTTAATTTGGTAATATACATTTAATTTGAGCCTCTGTTATGGTGGTTTTAAAAAGTTTCCATGCAGCTTGCAGGCATTTCACTATTGTGACTGTTCCTTTTAAATTCTGTTTAATTAGCTCTCTCTTTTATGTGTAGTTCTCCTTTCTGAAGTTAAAATACTATTGTGGTGGACTTCTTTAGTGTTTCCTCTCCTCCCACAATGATGTTAAATTTAATTATATTACAGTCGCTACTACTGATTGGTTTAGCTATAACCAGATCCTATGCACCATTTAGGAGTAAACCAAGAAGTGCCTCTCACCTTGTGGGTTCCAGGACAAGCTGGTCCCAGAAGCAGTCATTAATGGTGCCTAGAAACTTTACCTCTGCATCTTGTCCTGAGGTGACAATGCCTAGTCAATATTGGGATAGTTGAAATCCCCCATTATTACTGAGTTTTCTGTTTTTCTAGACTCTCTAATCTCCTTGAGAATTTCACAATCCCCATCAAATCCCCACCACCATCCTGGTCAGGCAGTCAGTAGTGTATTCCGAGTGCTATACACATATTATTCAAGCATGGAATATTTATGCATAGATATCTATGTTATAATTTGATTTTTTCTAAATTTGACTCTATGCTTTCTTTCACATTGTAATGCCTTTCTCCCATCAGCATGACTTATTCTGTCATTACTATATACTTTGTACCCTGGTATTACAATGTCCCTTTGGATTGTCATCATTACAGCAAGTTTCTGTTATGCCTATTATATCAATATCCTCATTTAATACCAGGCATTCATGTTCACTCATCTTAGTGTTTAGACTTCTAGCATTTGTATACAAGTGCTTACAAAATCTGTCACGTTTTAGTTGTCTGCCATCATGTGATGTAATTGGATGAGACTCTTTCATTTGACTGTTTCTCTTCAATTCCTACCTGTACTTTATTAACTTCTATCTTTGCCTCTTTACTATACAACAACCCCATTAATAGACCCTTCCCAATGGGATATCTCTGTCTCAAATGTGTGCTTTTCTGGACCTGTTGTCTTTATATGAGCCCTTAGGTTAAAAACTCCTCTGAAACCGTTCTAAATTTGCATGCTAACAGTCTGGTTCCATTTTGGTTTAGGTAGAGTCCATTCTTCTTGTTTAAGCAGCAAAGAGTCCTGTGGCACCTTATAGACCAAGGGCTGGTCTACACTGGGGGGGGAAATTGATCTAAGTTATGCAACTTCAGCTACGTGAATAGCGTAGCTGAAGTCGAAGTATCTTAGATCGGGTTACCTACCATCCTCACGGTGCAGGATTGACATCCGCAGCTCCCCCTGTCAACTCCAGTGCCACCGTTCACGTTGGAGGAGTTCCGGAGTCAACAGGAGCTCGTTCAGGGATCGATATATCACGTCTAGATGAGACGTGGTATATCGATCCCTGAGAAATCGATTAATACCCGCCGAGACGACTCTAACAGATGTATTGGAGCATGAGCTTTCGTGGGTGAATACCCACTTCGTCGGATGCGTGATGAAGTGGGTATTCACCCACAGAAGCTCACGCTCCAATACGTCTGTTAGCCCATAAGGTGCCACAGGACTCTTTGCTGCTTTTACAAATCCAAACTAACACGGCTACCCCTTTGATACTTGCCTTCCTGTTTAGGCTCCTCCTTTCCCAAAAGGTTTTCATGTTTCAAATAAACCTAAACCTCTCTTCCTTACACCATCTTCTTGAGACCCTGGAGTCTCTCTAACTGACCTCTGCATGGAACTGGAAGCATTTCAGAGAATGCTACCATGGAGGTTGGACTTCAATCTCTTATCTAGCAGCCTAATTTTGGCCTCTGGGACCTCTTTCCGAATATCATTGGTACCTACATGTACCATGACCACTGGCTCCTCCCCGGCACTGCACATGAGTCTGTCTAGATGTCTTGAGAGAGATCTGCAACTTTCTCACTCAGGAGGCAATTCACCATGTGGTTGTCCCAGTCATCACAAACCCAGTTATCTATATTTCTAATGTTCAAACCCCTCATTACTGTAACCTGGCTCTTCCTAATATGTGGGATTTCCTCCTCCAGAGAGGTATCCTCAGTGTGAGAGGATGTCATGACATTGTTTGGAGGGAGGGTCCCAACTATGGGATAGTTTCCCTCTGCTCCAGTTTGATGTTGTCCTTCCTTGAGGCTTTCATCCTCCTCAGCAGCACACAGGCTGTCAGATAGGGGATGGAAGCACTCTACTTTGTCCCAGTATGTCTCCTCTATGTACCTCTCTGCCTCCCCTAGCTACCCCAGTTCAGCCACTCTGATCATCAGAACCCTTACTTGGTCTCTGAGTGCCAGGAGCTCCTTGCACGGAATGCACAAAGATGCCACTTGCCCACAAGGCAGGGAATCATAAATGCTTCACTCAACGCAACAATCTGAAGAGCCTCAATCTATTGCTGGACTTCCGCCTGCATTGATTTTACTCCCACAGCTTTTTTGTTTGGTGTTGTTGTTTGAGGTTTGGGGGGGGTGGGGCAAGAGGTCATTGGCCTATGTTAGAGAATGTTTTAGGTGTATCTGTCTCTCTCTCTCTCTCCTCCCCCACCAACACTCCTGTTCGCGGCTCCTATTTGCTAGCTCCTCCGGTTGTTTTGGAGCTAGCCTTTTAAACTCCTGTTGTTCCTGAATCGCCCTGCCACTTGCTTAATCTTTAATGGATCCTAAAGGGATGAGGGATCAAAGGCTCATCAAGAAGCTCTCAGCCTTGCCTACCAGACAGCTAGGCTCAGCACAAGTCCCCCAGATAGATCACTCTATGTACTACCATCAAGCAACAAGTACTTCTCCTTCCCCTGGTACAACTGCCTCACATAACCCCCCTGTTTGCAGCTCATTTGTGATTACCATAGCAAGCTTTGGGGAAGCAATAGGCCAGATCTCCAGTTGGGGCAAATCAGTGTCATTCCCATCAGTTCCATGGGGCTACTGCTGATTTACATCAGCAAAAACTCTAAGCCATCATCACACTATCTATTTAGGTGCTTTTGTGGCCCCATAGTATCTCAGCCTCTCGCAAACATGTGTTCAGAGAATTCCAGTGGCCTTCCTCTCTCAGCAGTGAATCTCTTTTCTGGAATAGGATACCATTCCCTGCCCAAGTCTTCAGTCTCTGTTCTCATCCTGCAGCTCCACAGTTTTGCCATCGAGTAGCTGTACCTTGAAGATGTTAAACTTTATCCTTGTCCTCTTGATTGTTCCTTCCAACCTTGCTAATAGCTGACCAGCATTCCACTGTACTGTAGCATAGTATATAATAACCTACAGTTATTGTCCATTTAGACTTTCCCTAGGGCCTACTTTATTCTTGCCAGCACTGGACCTGTGTACTGCCTTTCTGCTGATTTTACTACCAAATTCATTGCTGATGAGAAAGAAAAAAAAATCTCTGATGATGTAGAACTTGCTATTATAATTTCCCCATCTGCTGTATTTCTTTTTTTAAAAAAGTTCTATGGCCTACTGCAGAGACTTTATAAAAATCACTTTATAATAGGCCTTCCTCAGCTGTTGCATCCTGTGACAACTCCTTGAGTTTGCAGCTGCATTCTATACTAAAGTCTTAATATATGTTTTGTTCACTGGTCAATCCTCATATATAACCAAGCTGCATTCTTACCCTCTTGATTTTCCTAGTGGAAAAGTGAGGACATTCTCCCTGCTGTTCAGGACAATTAGGGCAACTTGAATCCTGTATTGTGTCAGGAAGATCCCATTTTGAGAAGCGACTTAGGAATTGGGCATAACTTGGCTACATAAACAAGAGATCCTTGAGTAGAAGTAGAGAGGTTATTTTACCTTTGTATTTGGCTCTGTTATGACTGCTCTTGGAATATTGTGTTGAGTTCTGGTGTCCACCATTTAAAAATAATGTTGATAAATTGGACAGGGTTCAGAGAAGCCACAAGAACAATTAAAGGCTTACAAAACATGCCGTATAGTGAATGATCTCTTTGAATCTATCTATTCAGCTTAACAACGAGAAGGTTAAGGGGTGATGATTACAGTCTATAAATACATACAAGGGGAACACATGTTTGATAACGGGCTCTTCAGTGTAGCAGAGACAGGTATAACTCAATCCCATGGCTGGAAGTTGGAGCCAGACAAATTCAGACTGGAGATAAGGCATGATTTTTTAGCAGACAAGGTAATTAACAATTTGCCAAGAATCATGGTGGTTTGTCCATCACTAGCAAACACTGTAAATCAAGATCCCCCCCGCCCCTCGAAAGATTTGCTCTAAGAAATATTTTGGGGAAGATCTATGGCCTGTGTTACAGAAAAGGTCAGGCTTGGCAATCACAGTGGTCCCTTCTGGCCTTGGAAGCTATGAGTCATAGAAGTGTAAGTCTCACTGGAAATTAGTTGGACTTAAGAGTTTAAGTGCCTAAATTCCTTTTTGAAAATGGGATTTAGGTTCCTAAGTCCCTTAAATGATTTTGAAAATTTGACCCAATATGAATGATACTGCTACTAGTAGTAGTTAATGGTGAGCGTGAAGGAAGGAGTGCTGGACTTAACTCAGGGTATCCCGGCTTGTCAAATTGTGCCACGATCTTAAATACAAACTCAATTTTTTTTTGTTTGTCTTTTCACTTCCTTAGTTCATCTTGGTTTTGTTTGTGTTAAATTATTTATTTATTTTTACACTATGCTAAAAAAAAATGTGGTGATGGAGGGGGAGGTAGGGAGAAGCTGTCCTGGAAATTTCTTATAAGTTATTTTTTTCCCTTTGAGGAAGGGAATAATGATGGTGATAGTCGGTCATATTCTTTGCTGGCATAATGCTCTGCAAATCCATGGAGTTACAGCCATAGAAGAATTTGGCCTGGATCATTTCCATAGCTGAGTGACTGGGATAACATTGGCCAATATGCTGCCAAGCAGAGATATAGCCTTATTCCCACTGTCCACTGAAAGTTATGGAACGCAATGGAATGCTGTGTCCTTTGAGTTCACCTAGGGCCTATTCCAGAGCCCACTGAAGTTAATGGAAAGACTCCCCTTGACTTCAGGGGCTGTTGATCAGGTACAAAATGGATGTTGATCGAGGGGTTCAACATACTTTTGCAGATCATTCAAAAAACAATATTTTGTCAATGCCACATGGCGTTGCAGCATTCAGTACTGTTCCCAGTGAGACAAATGAGCAAAACTCATCCTCAGTCCAGCTCTGCAGACTTCAGCAGCAGTTTTGCTGTCGAATTTAATGGACGTGGACCTTTGTTCTCCCACCAGTCCTTTGTACATGTGGCCATTGTAGCACTGCGGCAGGCTTGTGTGTGATGCCGTTGTTCCTTCCCAGGGAGAATCAGACCTGCTTTCATGGTTGTGGTTCTGTGCCCTCTTGTGGCTGGCACACAAAGCTGAATTAGCTAACCAACAGGATTTCTATGCCTTTGCAACCAGGGATTGGTTACATCGTAAAATCAATGCAAGCTATCATGGCCATTGTAAAGCAAGATTAATCTGGCTGGAGCTAAAAGGGAGGAATGAAGAACATCATCTGAAGCTTGTGTCTCCTATGCGTTTTAACCATTCCATAACTCAGTACAATTTGTAAGAGGAAAACAATGATCGTGTAGTTAAGGCCTCTGACCTAGGATCCAGAAGAGCCTGGCTCTGCTGCAGAACTCCTGAGCTACCACAAACAAGTTGCTCTGAGCCTCGATTCACCATCAATAAAATGGGGATAATAACAATTCCTACTTTCTGCGTCTATTCAGTGTCAGCTGTTGGATACAGGGACTCTTTGTCATGATCCAGGGTGTGGGTAGTCAAGCCTAGTGGCTGGAGCTGCAAAGTCAGGAGCCAGTCATCAGAGCTGAGAGTTAGGAACCAAGCAGGGCTGGAGCAGACTGCAGCAAAACAGAAGCAAGGCTGGGAGCAGAGTCGCAATTACAGCTGCAGACATAAGCATCGAGTAGCTACAGGCCTGATGCATAGGTGCTGGAACTAGGGGTTGATGCTGCACCTTGGCTTGAAGTGGTTTCCATCATATACAGGGTTTACAGCTTGATTCAGTGGCTCTCAGCACTTCCTTTCCTCTATAAATATTGTTCCAGCACCGCTGACCTGATGCTGCTGCCGGACTTAAGAGCAGATCTGGTGATGTCTTTCAGCTAGTTAGGGGGCTTGCTGAATGGGGGTGCTCAGCTATAGGTCAACTAGCTGGTACCAGGCTCAGTGGCAGGCCTTGACTCCTGACAGTCTTGCTAGGTGTTTGTACAGCACCTAGCGCAATGAAACCTGGACCTTGGCTGGGGCCTACAGGCAAGAATACAAATAATCAGTCAATGAAAAACACTGTTTTATTTTTGACAGGGTTGTGGGAGAGGGCTTGAAATATATTTCTTCTGTGGTGAGACCCCTGCATGGAAACGTCCATGTATGACTACGTAGCTTGAGTCCCTTCAGAGTGCTGGCAGAGAAACAGGGGACTGAGTGGAGGAATCTGGGAGAAGAAGATGGGGGTTAGGGTTCTGATTTGGACAATATCAGTGAGTTCACTGTGGGACACAGATCAGGGTTCACGTCAGACTCCTTGTCAGCACCTGGCCAAGGCTGGGGAAGCGAATGATCCAACCAAGCGACCAAATTCAGTGATGAATCCTTGTTACTTGCCACCTGAGGCACATTGCGCACATGCTAAGCATGAGTTCACTCACTGCTAGGTACCCTCCATGGCCAGGCGAGGCGTGGCAGCTCTTTCTTGCTGGACTAGCACCCTCCACGATGGTCACGCCAACACTGCAGCATTTTCCCTGTCAGCAACTTGGCCCTCTGGCCAGGTCATCATCTTAGCTCCACCCCTTCGGGGGTCACCCTACCCAAACTAAAAGTCCCAAAACATTTTTAACACAGACAAAATCCTTCCCCCTCTCTCTGGGGCTACACCTTATCTTAGGGGCAGGCAAAATTTTTGGTAAGGGCCACATCAGGTTTCTGAAATTGTACAGCGGGCCGGTTAGGGGAGGCTGTGCCTCCCCAAACAGCCAGGCCTGGCCTGGTCCCCACTCCCTATCCAACCCCCTCTGCTTCTCACCCCCTGACGGCCCCCCTGGGATGCCTGCCCCATCCAACCCCCCCGTTCCCTGATGGCCCCCCGCAACTCCATCTAACCCCTCCTTCCTGATTGCTCCCCCAGGACCCCTGCCCCAATTCAACCCCCAGTCCCCAGCCCTTTGACCGCTGTGCTCTTTATCCACATCCCTGCCCCCTGACCACCACTCTGAACTCCCCTGCCCTCTATCCAACCCCTGCTGCTCCCTGCCCCCTTACTGCACTGCCTGGAGCACCAGTGGCTACCGGTGCTGCAACCGTGCCACCCAGAGCATCGGGATAGGCCACCACTCTGCAAGAGCCTTGCTGCCCAGAGTATTGCGCCCATGGTGCAACGAGCTGAGGCTGCGGGGGATGGGGAACAGTCGAGGAGAGGCCAGGAGCTGGCCTCCCTGGCCAGGAGCTCAGAATGTGGCCCATGGGCCGTAGTTTGCCCATCTCTGCCTTATCCTGTCTTCTGCTCAGCTAGTAGTCCTCTTGCTGGACTCAGTAACTCTTCTGGTAGGCTTGTAAGACCTCTTTGGGGCCAGTAGGGAAACTCAATACAACCCTCTACTCTGGGCTCCATCCCAAGCCCTTGAACTGAAAAACTAGGTCTGTGGCTTTCCCTGTGCTATAGTTTTCCCTGTGCTACATCCTATCCAGCCTCTTAAGTTCCATTTTGGGTCTCTCCAGCTCTTCCTTGCTTAATCAGGGTCTCTCCCTGCCTGGAAAGCTTGCCTTACTCTATGAGCTAGCTAGCTAGCGCCCTGGCCCTCTCTCTCTCTGTCACCAGAGCTTTGCCCAGCTGATGTTTATAACCACTTAAGCCTGGCTCTCATTCCCTCTACTACAGCCACCTTCTGTTCTTTCTGGGGAATTTGCCTAATTCCCCTCAGCCGGGGCTCATCTGTAACCAGGTTGACTTAGCATCAGTCTCTCCAGCCCCTGAGGCAACCCACCCACCAGTTCTGTAACAGACCAGTCCTGATCCCCTTCATCTTTCCCTACTGCTGCTGTTAAGTTGCCACCACCTGCTCTGCTCTCCCTGGCTATTTCTATCTCTCTCAGATCCAGCATGGGGAGCAGTGAGTTGGGACTCAGAGACCCCAACCAGCTGATTGTTCCACAGGCACTACAGAAGCTGATCACATTGTCTTACACTGAGCATGCTGGAGAATTCTGGGGAGGGTTACAGCATGGGTTACAGCAGAATGCAGCTGACTCATTTCATATCTAGAAAAAAGGGGCAATTAAACACATGAGGCAAGATTCTGAGACCTGCTGAGCCTCCAGCTAACAAAAGGTGAATTTGAGTATTTTCAAAATTTAGTTAATCACCACAGCTGTGCGCCACCCTGTCCTCGCAGAGGCAGCCATTATTGTTGCCATTGTAGAGATGGGAAAACTCTGGGCCTAACATGACTCCCAAAGATACCTGTTGACTTCATTAGAGGTTGGATGGGCCTGAAGTGAGAACGGTTTAATGGCTTGACAAAGACCAATTCAGATGTCAGTGTCAGAGCTTGCCAAAATCACTTGCTTCCAATAACACAGTCAGCTCCATAGACCTCTGTCTCTATCACTATCTGTCTCTCTAGCTTGAGGTCACATTGGCTGCTAAGCAGAAGTCCTGGCTCAGCTGCAAACAGCCAAATGAGGGGTGATTGTGGTGCCCATTGTACCATCTATAGAAACCTAGAGGGCATTGCTTTCTACACTTACAGTCTGATCTGCTGTCTTCTCAAAAACTGGAAGCCCCATGGCAAAGACAATTTACAGACAGCTCCCTCTTTCTGGGGGTGTGAGGGAGGAGACTCTGAATAACTCATGGGGTAGGATTTTCAAAAGGGGTTAGGTGAACTTTAAAAGCACAAATCCCATTGACTTTTAGTGGGACTTGTGTGATTCAAATCCCTTTTGGAAATCCTAACCATTCAGGAGTATGGGGATATGGATGACAAATTGTCAGTCCCATTGGTCAGTGTATATTTTCAAGGTTACTTTTGCAAGAAGGACTAGAAACCTATTTTATAAATGGAAGCTGAGATTAACCTTGGCATTTCTAGCTCTCACCGTTCAGGGAGGAGCTGGGGCTATATACTTTCACCAGCCCCCAAAGGCCAGGTCTGTGCTGATCATGGAAGCATTGATACACAATTCAGCAGCGCAAGCAGTGTTGCTACTCCCTAAACTGCAACACATCTACAATTAAGAGTGTTTTCGCTCACTGTCGCACTAGGTATGTTCTGTCTTGTCTCTCTAAAGCAATCTTATACATCATTGACGAGAAGAGTGCTATTTTTGTCTCAAATATCCCAGCCTAGGAAGTCTTATGAATAGTTTCCAAATTAGGCAAGCTCCACTTTAGCAAGCTATTTTATCATTTCCAACAGGCTGTTTTATTTTCTTTCCCTGCCCATACTCTGGTGAATAATAGCTCCTAACCGCCCTCCCCCTAAAAGGGCTATCATGTAACTAGCTAATGTCCTTCACATTGTTGCAGAGCAACTATCTCTTCTGGTTTCCTCAATACTCCCATCCCCCGGGGCTGCATATTATGGTGAGATAGGCCTTGTCTTCACTAGAAGGAAAAGGGGTGTTCTGAACTCACATTAGCTAAGAACTAAAACAAGGTAAATTCCTAGTCAAACTCTAGGCAGATCAATATAAGCCCTAGGTTTCCCCCTAGTTAGACCTGAAAGGACTCAATCTGAATTTGTAAATGCAAGTACACTTCTAATTCACTGTGCACGCACGAGCTGATAATAAATATTTCCATCCACAACAATCAACATTTCAGATAGGCAAAGTAAGAAAAATGTTGCTGGAGAACTTATTAGAGTTTGAGTTCAGGGTGTTTACTTTATATATTTTGACATGTGATCTTGACAATTTGTGTTTCAAGAGCTATAAAGCTTCAACTTTTTGCAACTGAGCATCTACAGTCATTAAATAATTGTCTGATCCTCCATTTTCTGACCTGATCCATAAATCTCCTGCAACTGTGAAAATTTAAATAGATAAAAATTGAAAAAAGTGCCTAAAAATAAACATAAAAATTATAAAAACATAAAAATAAAATTCTGCACAGACTACTCATAGTCTTTGCCTCGACTTACTATATCACGTTTAAACTGTCAGCTGCCTTTTCCTCACTAGATGTTTACCTTTTGTTAGTTACCACATGTTGGTTAACTTAAGTTCAGATTAAAAAAAACATTTTTCTTAGTGAAGTTGTATCTTCAATAGTTTCACCAAAGTTTAACTGAAATCATTTAAAGCCCTCTTTCAGCATAATTTTGCCTTGAAAATATTGTTTGGTCTAAAATATGCCAGATTTATTCTCAAAGCATTCTGAACTTCTAATACAATTGGAAGAAAATTCACAAATGCATGTTTTCAGTAACGTACTTTGAGCAGGGAGTTGGACTAGATGACTGCCTGAGGTCCCTTCCAATCCTGATATTCTATGATTTTATGATTCATTAAAGAAAATGACCCTGATTTGAAATTTCAACTTTCTTTGTCTCTTTCTGGTTAAAAAACTGCTTGTTACTATCCCTTCAAACTTTACAGACAACTAAGTCTCCTTGAAAACTCATGCACTACATTTGAGGAGCATAGATTATAATTAAACAAAGTAATTAATGATTTTTGTTGTGGATAATTTGGGCCCAATCGTGTTTGCATTGATTTCAATTAGAGGTAGTTAGCAAACAACATTTTGCTAACCATTTGAGGGACAAACATCCCTTTTCTATTTCTGAAATTAACAGTTCAAAGTTTCAAAAACTCAAAAACGTGGGAGGAAACATTGAATGTTTTGTCAATTAAAAATAACAAAAATATTGAAATCTGAAAGATGGGTTAAATCCTAGAAGTTGAAATGTTTCAAACATCTCTCATTCTAATTGAAATTACTAGCCCAATCCTGCACTTACTGATGTCAGTGGGAGCCATGTTACCGCTGATTTCAGTGGAAGCAAGATCAAGCGGTACCTATTAGGGCATGGATATGTTCCCCTCTACTGGCTGGTTGCAGCTTTGACTAGACATTCTTTACTATTATTAATTATTTATCTTAATGGTCTTTACTTAGGTGACAGCTCATAGTCCTTCCTTTAATTCTTGAGCTAGTAGAAGCTTGCGTTTTGGAGCTGTACATTCAGGAATCTAGACCTAGCTCTGCAGATATTTGTCTTTACGATGCAGAGGTAGTAGCCTCCTCATGATAGAGATGACAACCGTGGGCCCCAGTTTTACCTTGTCCAACTGTCAAGCTGACTGCTGCATCCACATGGAGCTCCAGTGACTGCATTTGGGCTCTGCATGGGTGTCTCAGTCTGAGTGCACCTGTAGATTAGTGGATGGAGAGGTGCTAGTGGTTACGATGCTAGCCAGCAACTGAGAAAAAATGGGTTAAATACCATGCTCTGTGTGACGCAGTCTATGACTTTGCTGCCCTGCAGTTTGCAGTACAGGGCTGTGAATAGCAATACACACCCAAGGGCTGTAACTCCCCCATGTAGGCACAAACTAAAAGGTTCCTAGTTTGCATTAATATAGTCTTGTTTGAAGGAGTCTGTGTGTCATGGAGTGTGGGGGATTCAGGGCCCTGCACCCCGCCACTTCCTGTGATTCACTGTGACTCTCAGCCAGCCAGTAAAACAGAAGGTTTATTAGATGACAGGAACACAGTCTAAAACAGAGGTACAGAAAACAGGACCCCTCAGTCAGGTCCATCTTGGGGAGCGGGGGAGCCCAGACCCAGCCTCTGGGCCTCTCTCCATTTCCACAGCCAGATCCAAACTGAAACTTCCTCAAGCAGCCTCACTCAGCCCCACTCCCGGTTCCTCCTCTAGCTTTTGTCCAGTTTCGTGGGCAGAAGGTGTCACCTGGCCCCAAACCTCTCCTAGGCTCAAGTTATATGCTGGCTGTCAAGTATCATCCCTCCATGAAGTCATACCCTTATATCCCACCATTATCTAGTATTAATGCAGACAATAAACTAGTAAAACTCCCATGCATCACCACCAGGTTAATACTCACGACTCCATCACACTATGTTAATATGAACTAGGAACACTTTAGTTTGCACCCCCCTCTGTAAGAGACTGGGGAGTAGGAAGTCTGGCCTAGCAGTCACAGTTGCCCTGATATCACTAAGTCAAGGATAGTCATGGGGTGGCAGTCAGCATCCAGGGATCAGCATAATCGCTAGAGCCAGGGTCAGTAGGCAAGAGCCAGGGTCAGGCTGGGGTCAGAGACCAAGAAGGTAAAGTCTGGCATCACAGCAAACCAGAAATCTGCATGCTTGCCCAGACAACTTCCTGGGCCAACCTCATTTTAAATAGAAGGCCACAAGGTACTGTCACTCTGGATCCTTTGGGCAGTACTTCCTGTGGTATCTAATCTCCACAGTGTTTCTTGGATGGGGCACTACATGGCTGCTTATTGGTGACATGGAAATATAAGAAGTCTCTAATGAGCATGTGAGAACTGTTACTCAACAGCTTATATTTGCAAAATGTGGACAGATTTTCCCAGGAACAGCAAAAGGCGCATCCCTAACGGTTCATTTAGTCAGCGCCAGAATGCACAGGAAACCGTCTCCTGAATTCCCCAAAGATTCCATCCATAGTGGGCATGGTCTAGCCCAGGGCTAAGTGGGACATTCCCTGCAATTGCAGCTCTGTGCTGCTGCAGGCCATGCTGCAGCTGGAAACCTGAAGTGAAATCTGAAGGATTGTCTCTGTGTCTGTGTCTGCACTGTCATTAGACACTGGCAGCTGGCCTGTGCTAGCTGGCTCAGGCTCACAGGGCTTGGGCTATGGGGCTGTTTAATTGTGGTGTAGACATTTGGGCTTGGACTGGAGCCTGGGCTCTAGGAACCAGAGAGGTGGGCAGGTCCCAGAGCTCAGGCTGCAGGCCAAGCCCAAACTCTACACTATAATTAAACAACCCCTTAGCCCAAGCCTCTTAGCCTGACTCAGCTGGCATGGGCCAGCCATAGGTTTTTAATTGCAGTGTAGCCATTCCCTCTGTCCTCTCCATGACCCGCCTTCTGGGCCCAGGCAGCACAGAGGAGAACGCTGCCTGATTCAAATACAGAGGGGACAAGAGCCAAACTTATGGGGGTGGTGGGAACAGATTGGAACAAGGAGACTCGGATGGGGGAAGACTGGACCTGGAGGCTGGAGGAGGCAGGGGGAGAGGGAAATTGTGATTGGGTGGGGTGGGGAGACTCGGACTGGCTGGGTGAGGAGACGATAACTATGAGTCAAGGCTGGAAACTGGGAATGCTGTCCAAGGATACTGGAACTGGGGTTGAAACTTGGAATGGGGACATGGAGTCAGGAGGGATCAGAGCAGAAGACTGGAGTTGGGATGAGCAAAGGCTGGGACTTCCGAGATGAAGAGAGTGAGACAGGGGTGAGGAGCATAGGAAGGGGAAGAGGCAGGATTGGGACCAGGACAGGGACAGTTGGAGATGAAGCACAAAGTGTTATGCTTAGGGGAGCAGAGAGGCAGAAGAGTCTGTGCTCACTAGAGCATACGTCTCACCAGTGCTCTGATGTCAGCAAATATATGGAAAACCCACTGGCAAAGTATTCCATCCCCCTATAGTAATCTCCTAAAAGGATAAGCTCTACCTACAACTGCTGTGCTGAGGTGAATCTAAAGGTTCCAACCTTGCTAAAGACTCAAGTGGGTGTCAATCTGATGCCACATCTGTCATTTTCAGGTTACTTTTTAATAAGTTTAGGAAATTATACTTGGGAGTGGGGGGGAAGCCTACATTAAGACAATATTATGAAGGCTGCCAAGTTGACCACTCATAAATCAGGACATGGCTGAATAAAGATTTCCTTTATTTTGGCACTTTCTAAATGAACTGTGAGGACATTTCCAAAAGTTTTGTGTTCAGGGTTTTTTTCAGCCAAAATTATTCACCAAATTCATGAAGAGTTTCAGTGCCACCAAAATGCATTTTTGGTGAATTAGTTGAACAAAATTTCTCCCAGTTTTACTTTCCCTGATTGTTTCCCCTGAAGTCACATGAGAGGAGCAAGAAGTAAAGTTTACATCTGGGTAGTGGCCCCTCAGTCTTAAATGACGAGGCTACCAACAGAGCACCCATTGGTGCAACTGATTGTCCTGACATAGAATCATAGAAATGTAGGGCTGGAAGGGACCTCAAGAGGTCATCTAGTCCATCCTCCACACTCCCTTGCTGAAGCAGGATCAGGGCCGGCTCCAGGCACCAGCATTCAAGCAGGGGCTTGGGGTGGCAATCTGAAAGGGGCGGCAGTCCATGTGTTCTGCCCCCAAGCAGCATGCTGAATTGCTGCCTGACAGCAGGGGCAGTCCGTGTGCCGTTAGGGCGGCACGCGTTTCCACGGCGGTGGCAATTCAGCAGCAGCTTCTATGTTCAGCTGCCTGCAGTGGTGCAGTTTCTGTCTTCCAGCTGAAGACAGAAGCTGCCGCTGCAGAAATGCGCATGCCGCCCTAACGGCACATGGACTGTCCCCGCCGTCCGCGGCGTGTTGCTTGGGGCGTGTTGCTTGGGGCATATTGCTTGGTGCGGCAAAAACAGTAAAGCCGGCCCTGAACAGGATTAGGTATACCTGGGTGTCTGTCTAATTTGTTCTTATGAACTTCCAATGATGAGAATGCCACAACTTCCCGAGAGTCCAGTGCTTAACAATCCATAGAGTTAGAAAGTTTTTTCCTAATATTAACCTAAATCTCCATTGCTGGAAATGCAGCTGATTCCTTCTTGTCCTACTCTTGATAGACATGGAGAAGAATTGATCTCTGTCCTCTTTATAACAATCTTTTATATATCTGAGGCCTATAATGTCGCTCCTCAGACCTCTAACTCAGTTCATGTAGAGCACCAAGCAACTACGAAATAGTAATAATGTTTGGTTGCTACCTACCAGGGACTAGCTTCAAATAGGGAACTCAGAGAACAAAGCTCCCAAATCCCCAGAGCCACCCTGTTTCCTGTCCACAGTGCTTTGACATTAGCAATTGTGAGGACTCTAAAGTTTCAAAGCTCAATGCTAATAACAGTGTGGTAGCTCCGCAAACTGCAAAACAATCCTCTCTGAGATGCACAGATGTATGACTGTGTACATGAGCAGACAGATAAAACAAGGGGAATGTAGCTGCCCTGTCACTCTTTTCTCTCTCTACTTTGGCTTGCTGCACATACGAGGAAGAACTTCTAAGATATGTCAAAAATCCAGAGGGTGGGGGGAATAAAATAGAAATTTGGAACTCTGAGTCCAACTGTATTTTATTTTTTAGGGAAATCCATCTACAGCTGCAAAAAAGTAAATAGGAAATTCCAGTAGCACATAGGGGCCATTAGTTTAGTACTAGGATATTCCTCCATTGAGCACACAGCTTTGGGCCTCAGCTGGTCAACTTACAAGCCTAGGCACCAGATCATGCTGGAAGTGGCAGTAGTGCTTGAACACTAATTACTGGCTGCTCTAATTTATGTCATTTAAGCATCAGAACAGCCCCAAAACCAGAAAGTACAAAGATGCCTCAATCTACCGTTGACCCGGAAGGGTATGCTTATGTTCATTTTGGATAAAATGTGTTTGCAAGGTGCTTATGCATAGGGAAGCATGCTGTGGCTCACCATCTTGGGAACATTCTAGAGAAGGCCAGGGGGAGGGGCGTTGAGCTCAGCTTGAGGAATGGAGAACTATGAGCATGTGATAAACAAACCCTTATATGGAAAGGTTAACTCTGATTGGTTAGCAGTTCATGTTATGTAAGTTGTTATGTAAGTGCCATGTGCTATAAAATAGCAAGGGGAGGGGCTCCTTGCTGGAGGGAGTCTGCCTGATTTTTTGTACCAGGGGCTCTCCTTTTGTACATATTAAATAAAGCCATCTTGAATCGCATCACATCAAATCGAAGTCCCTTGATTCTACCTAGTATCAGACTCATTGGGAACCACAAAATCCCAACAACCCTCAGCTAGATGGGCTCTTCCTTCTAGATCACGCCTCCTAGAAGGACAAGACAAGAGCAGACCTGATGAGTTTAAAACACACTTGGAAATATGTACTCTCCACTGCCTTCCCATATGTTTCCAAATCCAATTAAAAGTTCTAGTCTATGAGAGCCAGAGAAGGCTACGACCTGTTTGTGTTTGAGACTGACTCTCCATCCCTAGACCACACAGAACATGGCTGTGCTCCACAGATGCTGCAGGTGACAGAGCCTAGAGCAGAGTGATCAAGGTGGAACAGCCTGTGGAATTCCTACCTGAAGAAGTGAGGATAATGCTCTGATGGAGCATTTTCAGAGTAGTATGCAGCCCCACCTTCCCATGACACTACCATAACACTGTTTACCAGATAAAGAATTGGAGTTGGCAAGAGGAAAAGTGTGTGTGTGTGTGTTGAGGGGGTAGGAGGTATTTGCAAAGTTTTCATCCCTGTTTATTTTTTTCTTCATTTTTTTCAACATCCCACAGAGAGTCCATGGCACAGTAAGGAAATGAACCTAGGTTTCTAGAAATCTAGATTAAGCCCCAGCTACCAGGCCATCCTTCAGTAGATGCTAGAACACCTGAACTAGGGGTAATCTGTTGCAATCAATAGGCAGGAGGTTTAAAACAAACATAAGGCAGTACTTAAGACAATGCAGCCAACCTGTGGAACTCATTGCCAGGGGATATTGTGAAGACCAAAAGTGTAACTAGGTTAAAAAAGAATTAAATAAATTCATGGAGAACAGGTCCATCAGTGGCTATTAGTCAAGGTGGTCTGGGATGCAACCCCATGTTTCGGGTATCCTTAAACCTCCTGTCATGGTATAAACCCCCACTCTGAACCTTAGCATCCAAAAGATGGGGTACCAGCATGAATTCCTCTAAGCTCAGTTACCAACTTAGTACCTGTAGCGCTGCCACCAACCAGGAATTCCAGTGCCTGGTACAATCTGGTCCCCCCAAAACCTTGCCCGGGGAACCCCAAGACCCAGATCCTCTGGATCTTAACACAAGGAAAATAAACCTTTTCCCCACCGTTGCCTCTCCCAGGCTTCCCCTCCTTGGGTTACCCTGGAAGATCACTGTGATTTAAACTCCTTGAATCACAAAACACAGAGGAAAATTCACCTTCCTCCCTCCTTCTCTTTCCCCCTCCCAGACTCTCCCTGAGAGAGAAAGTAATCCTAACACAGAAAGAAATTAACCTCTCTCTCCCCCTTCCCTCCTTTCTCCCCACCAATTCCCTGGTGAATCCAGACCCAGTCCCCTGGGGTCTCACCAGAATAAAAAAAACATTCAGGGACTTAAACAAGAAAAGCTTTTAATTAAAGAGAGAAAAACAGTAAAAATTATCTTTGTAAATTAAGATGGATTAGGTACAGGGTTTTTCAGCTATAGACACTGGGAATACCCTCCCAGCCTAAGTATACAAGTACAAATTAAAATCCTTTCAGCAAAATACAAATTTGAACTCCTTCCAGCCAAATACACAATTGCTCCTTCCAGCCAAATGCACATTTGCAAATAAAGAAAACAAACATAAGCCTAACTCGCCTTATCTACCTAGTACTTACTATTTTGAACTTATAAGAGCCTGTATCGGAGAGATTGGAGAGAAACCTGGTTGCACGTCTGGTCACTCTCAGAACCCAGAGAGAACAACAACCAAAAACTAACAGCACACACAAAAACTTCCCTCCCTCAAGATTTGAAAGTATCCTGTCCCCTGATTGGTCCTCTGGTCAGGTGACAGCCAGGCTTACTGAACTTGTTAACCCTTTACAGTCAAAAGAGATATAATCTATTAACTCCTACTATCTTTTATGGGTAGTCACAATTGATAGCAAGGAGCAGCTGCATTACCGTGCTCAAGAGTAAAATTTGGCAATTGGTCATTTTAATTAGGGGTCCTAATTTGCATCTTTTATCTGTGACTTCTTCTAGCAGTATATAGAAGACCTTATGCACATGGTAGGGGTGGCTACATCCGTGGGTCCTTACTACCACCCCTACAGGAGCAAAATGCATGGGGGTGCAAGTTTCTGAAATTGCATGAAAGGAAAGAGCAGAGGCAATTTTTACAGCTCCATGGGCTTTGGGTGGAGAGCGATTTAGTGAAAGAGGGCAAAAAATCATTTCCAATATGGAAAATGATGCTGGCTTGGACAACCATTTTTTAGGCCAGAAGGGACCAATGATCATCTTGAGTCTGACCTCCTGAACAACAGAGGCCAAAGAATTGCACCCAGCCTTCTAGTACCCAAAACTCATGGTTTGAATTAATGCATGCCTTTTTGGAACCGGCAGCCCAGTTTTCAGGAATTTAAATTACAACCGTTCACACCACCCCTTCGAGGGTTGGCAGGAGTTACAAACGTGGCACAGGGCAAGAACCAGTGAGTAGGCTCTGGAAATGCCATATGCACTCTTAGACCCCATTCTATTCCAAGTGGATGGGGAGATGACTCCATGTTTGCAGCCCTGAGCTCTGCCTCTTTGATTAAGCCCAGCTGTAGCGCTCAGCACACAAGTAATATTTTACAGCTATTCGGTTGGAGCAAACTTGGTGAAGGTATTGCATTCTTTGACTAACACCAAGACTAGTCTAACACAGCTGATTCATATTCTAGGCCCTGTATTTATTTTAGCCATTTTTTATGTAATAGCTGATAGAGTGGATGACTAACATTTCATTCTCAATGTGAGAATTAAAATAGGGTGGTGGAAACGCGGTGAACATTACTATCAAAAAGGCAGCTTTGCGGTCCCTGAAGTCAGATACGATCAGTAGGAGAGTGCTCACATTGAAAATCTGGAGCTTTTATTCACTACTAGTCTGTTTTAAATGTCACACTGCCAACATGAAGTTGGTCTGAATTCACTGATGTGAGCTCAGAGCTTTTTTTATTCGTAAAAAAAATAAAAAAAAAGAAGGCTTCCCAAAACTTCATATAAACTGTGTCATTTCAAATATTAGGCCTACAACCATGTTCTGCCCTTCAAACTGATATAAATAAGTTAAGGAACACTGTTGATTGTTCAATGATTACACCAGTGCATGAAGCAATTTTCATTTTGAAGAAATTGTAGGAGACATTTTAATAATTCTCATGCTGTCTCA
The DNA here is from genome assembly GCF_003597395.2 of Chelonoidis abingdonii. Classification (NCBI taxonomy): domain Eukaryota; kingdom Metazoa; phylum Chordata; order Testudines; family Testudinidae; genus Chelonoidis; species Chelonoidis abingdonii. The sequence goes on from NC_133774.1 coordinate 7,658,010, forward strand.
GAGGGGACTAATTCTGATGCTTCCTTAAACATGGCATTATTCAGTGGCATTGCCACTAGTGTAAAGCAGAGTAGAGTTTCATTGGGCCCAGTCAACTCTTCTTAAGGAAAAGATGGCGCTCTGGTTAAAGAAGTAATGTGGTACCATAGTCACATTGAGTCAACCCCCAATTCTTGCCACTGCTTCCCAGATCAACTGGGGCAAGTTCCTTCTGTGCCTCAGACCCTGAATCCGCAAAACAGGATAAGTAGCACTGCCCTATGTTCACAAGGGTGTTTGTAAGGAGGGGGAGAGCTCAGTTGTATGAGCATCGGGCTGTTCAATCTCAGCATTTTGTTGAGCTCAATCCTAGGGCGCCAAAGTAGGGATTTTGTGCAAAATCAGTTACTTGTTAGACTGAAGGCAGGGGGCTGGGCTCAATGACCTTTTCAATGGAGGTCCTTTCCAATTCTTCTGAGATAGGTATATTGTGAGACTACATCAAGGTATGATGTGTTTAGTGACTGGGATGCCACTTCAGATCATGCCAGCAGGCAGAAAGTGACACTTTAGGGAACTTCTTGTGTGTTTGCAGGATTTGTTGTGAGTGCTTGCAATATTTAGGGCTAAATCCATCCCCTGCGTACATCATGCCCAAGTGGTCTTCTGAGCCCAAAGATGCTGCACACTAGATGTCATCCTTTTCCCCCAGGAAACCACATCCTTGAAGGCCATTACTGCAGGGCAATGGTGTTGGATTCTGTTGGCCACAGTGATAGTCTTCCATGCTAATAGATCCACTTTATATCTCTGTTCACGCCTCTGCATATTCTTTCGCTCTCCTGTGACATACATATTCCTCCCTTATACTGGGGCCCTGTTGCCACTGGCCAGTCATAACTTACAGAGGGTTGGGACAGAGATTGGGCCCCTTTTTGGGCATTATGTTTGAGAAACTTGCTTCACGGACCAGCTTTAAAGGACATGCTGACACATCCATCAGGAAACTCCTTGTGCTAAGACTGGAGACGTGCTTTTGTAAAGCAGATTTGAGACATTCTCCGTAATAAATGCAGAACAATTTGTATTGCTTTCAGGAATAATGTTTTCAAGCATTGTCAACAAGCTAGCAGCTATGGCTGTCAGGTACCTTTTCCTTCAACACATAATTGCATATAGTGCACTCATTTTTTTCCTTCAATAGCCATTAAATTAGTGTATAGCATTACAGAAAATGTGTATTAGGTTTGCCTCTATTACGGGTATGATTCTGTAAAAGGCTATGATTATATTGAAATATTTGCTTTCTCCGTACAAGTACAATCTTGTTATCAGAGGGGCCTCCTTTAACATAAGCATGGTGATATTTCTATAATGTGCTCCCATCTAATGCATGTCTGTTCAGCAAAAGGCATGAGAATTCGAGCTATGTGGGGGAGTACTGCAGTATTTCTCTTTAACATGCTTGTAGGAAGCAATCTTGAACACAAGTAAATGCCTGCCAAATTTTATTGCTTGTCTAAATCCTGATTAATTGTATTTCCTGAGCTGTGCATCTGGGTAAATAATAAGCCACAAACAGTTAATGAAACATATAAAAAATCAAATGACATTACTAAATATTATTAATTATGCAGAAAATATTATTTGCATATTGTTCACCCAATTTTTCATCCACGTACTCTACAAATAATCCAATAATTAATTTTTGAAAGTCTTATTTATCCATCTACGTAAACCGAAGCCCAAATTACCTTGTTTTCCTTTTCTTGTGGTGTGTGGTGTGTGTGAACATTAAAAACAAGACTTGATTATTTATGTGTTTTTTATGTTTATTGGTTATATTTTTCCGATAATAACTTTTAAGGTGTGACCAATTCATAAGTTTTTTCTGATCAAATCATTCCTTATGTCCATACTATGATTGTGCCTACTTCACCTAATACTTACAAGGTAAGACTTGGATGTCTTGGCCCTGCATTGTTCTCTGTTAGGATGTAACAACTTCTGCAGGAATAAGAAAAAGCCCGACAAAAAACCAGGATAACCATAAGATACTTGTAACTAGAAAGAAGTGGAGTGACTTACGCCCCAGTATGTTATAATAATTCTCTAACTCTCCTACCTACAAAGGCACCTGTATCAGCGGCTATCGACTCATCTCAAGTAACACAAAAAATGTTAACCCCCCTATAAAAGCAATACATCAGCTAGTTGTCTTGTCCAGATTAAAGGACAGCTACTTGAAGAGCAAGCTGGAAAATGTATTAAAAAGGTAAACCTAATACTGGTAGAGTCCAAGCAGTTAGAAAGAGAAAAGGCTGAATTCCCACTAGGTCCAAGCATGGGGCTGAGACAAACATTCAGAAAGTTGTTTGTGCTGGAATATGGCTGCATGGATTAAGGACAGCTATATTTCATTCACTTTGCTAGGAGATCAACCTAGATTTGATACCCCTACTATCACACTGAGTACCCTACTCCATGAGCTCAGGAAGTCCCCTTATGTGAAGATGGTGCACCATGAGGAAGGGTGAAGAACCCAGCTCTGTGTTTACTAGAAGCAAAAAATCCAGAATCCTTTTTGATCAGTTACTTCCTCACTGGATAAAGACTACCATCAAATACCCATTCCCTTAAGCCAACCTATCTCTGCTCTGTACTTTAGTTTTTCCATAGAATATGAGTGAAGTTTCAAGGTCTCGATTCTTCTATTCAAGCTCTCAAAGGTTTTAGTCAAGGTAACCTAAAGGATCACCAAAAGCTCCAGATTGAAGGACTGCAAGTCCAACAGTTCCACCACCTCAGGAGAGTAAATTGTCCACTACAAAAGGGGGAAAAAAAGGGCTTAATTTCCACCCCATTGGTGGAGTAGACCAAAAAAGCTTTCTCGGAGCCTTCCAAGAGCATGGCAATTCCTGGAGGAACTAAATGACCCATCACAAACCTACAACCTTTATCTCCAAAGGCACATTCTCAACTCTTTCATAATAGACAATGTAGCACAGTGTACAAATTGTGCTTTAAAATTAAAAAAAAAATCATTTATTAACAACTTTTATCAAACCTGATGGGGAGAAGAAGAAGAAAGACCACAATGACTGTTGCTGTTCACTTTGTTATTGGAAGTGCTAAGATGTTGTGACAAGAATGGCTGAAAACCTGATATTAAGAAGAAGTCAGGAATCACCCAACAAACTGATTTACTAAGTAAAAAGAAACAGATAACCAGAGCATAGAGAATTTCCTGTTTCTGTGATTTAATAAATTAAAATCTCCTGGGTGAAGTTACTCCCTTAATATGTACGTGAGCTAACTATCCATTGAACCTGAACACTGGGCCACAGAGGTGCCCCCTGGTCTGCGATGTGTAGTTTGGCAGAACGAGAATTTGATTTCGACTCAAAGACATAATGGATGGTTATCACCCTTGTAAATAGGAGTCCCCTTTCAAGATACAAACATTGCTAGTGGTCAGGCTGGCTACAGGTTCCATTGTGGTCTGCTGGATTCATGTTGTGCCTTCAGGATAAAAAGAACAGAGCTTTTTAAAGCATTGGTTTGATACCAGAATTGAACTACGGGATGTACCGAGCTAAAGCATCAGCAGTTACAAGTTTAGAGCTAAAGAGACAGACTATATAAAAGTGCATTCACAGACCTATATCCTTGATCAGGCACGGCAGGCTGCACATCACTATCATAGCTTCCTACTCAGATTCAACCTTAGCGTTCAATAACTGGAAAGCTAGCATGAACCCTCTAAAGCTTTTAACCAAGCTTAAGATCTGATCTCGAGCTGCCACAAGCCAAGAATTCCAAAGTGTCTTGCTCATCTGGTCTCCTCAAACTTCCCTGGGGGACCCAAGACTCAGAAGGCTCTGAATCTTTACCACAAAGGGAAATAAACCATCCCACCACCCACCTCTCCCCACCCAGAATTTCCTCTCTGGGAGCTAACCTGAGAGTGAACTGATGCAACCATCTTACATCACAATACCAAGAAGTATGTACTCCTCTCATCCACAAAGAACAACCCAAAAGAACAAAGGAAACAGAAAGATTCTGTCTCTCTTCCCCGTATCTTCACTCACCGCCTGGGACAGTTAGAGAGAGTTAACACAGTGAGCAGCTTTTCCATCACCCCCTGTCTTTCCTTTCCTCCTCAACCAATTTCCTGGTGGGTCCAACCTAGAAAGAAAATCAACAGGATCTTTAAAAAGCAAAAAACTTTTAATAAAAAATAGAAGAAAGAAAGAAAGATAACAGTTCTCTGTAACCTAAAGATGTTAAGCATACAAGGCTTTCCTTATAGAAAAGAATAAAACATAGAAAGGGGATAAAAAGCCTTACACCAAACAATAACAATTAAAGTACTTATAGCCAATACAAATAAAGACTTCACCAGCCAGATACACAGATGCAATACAGCAAACAATTTTAAAGAGTATACTTTGCTACCTGTAACTTACAACGGAAACAAGAAGAAAGAAAGATTGGAAATGAATTCCCCTCCCTCCCCAAAATAAAAAGCTGGAAAAAAAAAAAAAAAAAAAAGAGCACAGAACAGCCAAAAACCCAAGACCAGAAAAAACCTCCAATTCCCTCCCTTAAGCTTGAATCTGGTTTTACTGATTGGTCCTCTTGTCAGGTTTTGGTTCTCTTGTTAACACATTTAACAGGTGAAAGAATATTAAACCCTAGCTATCTGTTTATGACACATATCCACACAGCAACAAAGGATTTACCATTTTTGTGGTATTTTGGGAACAACACTAAAATTTCCACCATGTCATTATACTGAATGTATCCTTTTTCTCCATGAACTTTGTATTAGCTGAACCTACTATATATAATCAGGGTGCTTCTAAGCAATTTATGTCGAACGCAAATGTTGTATCTATATTGCATAGCTGTCAAAAAAAACCCTGGCATGAAATAAAGCTTCCAAGGATGATAAGATCAGGATTTGTACAAGTGTCTTTTTTTCCTGAATATATAGTACATTTTTTACAGTTTAGACCATGCCAAGTCGCTAATTCCTAAGGTTTAACTCGTTATCGAAAGGGTGATGGTGTACGCAATAGTATTCCCTTGTAGACAGGCTCATTAGCTTTTTATATGCAACATATAAAGAATAGGCCCTTCAGCCTTATTTTAGGTTCAAAATATAATACAAATGTTCATCTACAATGTAAATAATTTCCCCATCTCCATGAAACAAAAGAGATAGAGAGAGAGCATTGTAAAAGCACCTCCAACCCACCAAGGGTTTGAGAATTAAATATCTCCCGTAAAAAATGTCTTGAATCAACCACAGCACTGTGTACATACTGATAACCAGGAAGTGGACTTAACTGTAAACATAAAGTAAAAAGCGACCATTCTAATTTCAATGTCCAGACAACACAACAGAACCTGAAGTTATTTTCAGTCAGTTCACAGGGATCCTGATGAACACAACTTCAGTCTGTTTGGTTGGCATGGACATTGAAATTAGAAAGGTCAGCTATTTACTATCTATGTTTACATCAGTTCCACTTCCGGTTATCAGTTATGTACACAGCTGCTCTGTGGTTAAGAAGTTCAAAGACATTTACGGAGATAATTTTAAATCCAAACCCTGTTGCTTTAAATGCTCTCTCTCTAGCTCTCTGTTTCATGGAAGTGGGGAAATTATTACATTGTTAGAGAACATTTTTATCATATTTAGAACTAAATAAAGGCTGAAGGGGCCTATCTCTTTATATGTTACATATAAAAAGCTAATGAACACCTGTCACAAAGGAAACTATGCGTACACACATCACCCTTCGAATAACGAGTTAAACCTAGAAATTGCCGACTTGCAGTGGTCTAAAACTGTAAAAAATGTACTAGAGTTCAGAGAAAAAAAGACACTTGTAACAAATCCTGAATCTTTAAATCATCCTTGGGAAAGCTTTATTCTCCAGGGTTTTTTTTGACAGAGCATATGCAATATAGATACAACATTTTGCGACGAACATAAATTGCACTAGAAGCACCCATTATAATATGTATGTTCAGCTAAAAATACAAAGTTCATGAGAAAAAAGGAATACATCAGTAAGACAATGGTGGAAAAGTGTTTGTTCCAAAATACCACAAATGTAAACCTTGCAGACCTCGTGTGGATAATGTGTCAATAAACAGATAACTAAGGGTTAATATTTCTTATCACCTGTAAAGGGTTAACAAAGAAACAAACACCTGCAAGAGGACCAAATCAGGAAACCAGATAATTTTCAAAGCTTAAGGAAGAATTTTGAGGTTTTTTTCTTGGTCTTGGGATTTGGCTGTCTGTGCTCTCTCGGATGAGAGATTATTTCCATCTTTCTTATCTTTCTGTTTCCAGTTGTAAAGTAAGTAAGCAAAGTATACTCTTTAAATTGTTTTGCGGTATTTGCATCTGTGTATCTGGCTGGTGGAGTCTTTATGTGTATTTGGCTATAAGTACTTTATTGTATTGTTTTTGGGTAAGGCTTTTTATCCCCTTTCTATTGTTGATTAATTTTCTATAAGGAAAGCCCTGTATCAATTAAACATCTAGGTTAACAGAGAACTGTTAATCATTCTATTCTTCTATTATTTTATTAAAAAGTTTTTTTGAGCTTTTAAGACCTGTTGATTTCTTTAATCTAGTTGACCCACCAGGAAATTGGGTGAGAGAAAGGAAAGCAGGGGATGGAAAGCCTGCTCACTGTGTTAACTCTCCACTGTCGCCAGGGCGGGAGGAACTGCTACAGGGGAAGGAGAGAGAATCTTTTCTGTTTCCTGTCTTTGGGTTGTCTCTTTGTGGAAGAGAGGAGACATACTTCTGGTAATGTGAATGTAAAGATGCATCAGTCACTCATCAGGTTAGCCCAGAGAGGAAATTCCTTGGGTGGGGAGAGGTGGGGGTGGGGAATGGTTTTATTTCCCTTTGTGGTAAGATTCAGAGCTCTGAGTCTTGGGGCCCCCAAGGGAAAGTTTTGAGGAGACGCAGAGTGAGCCAAGACCTGAGAAATTCTTGGCTGGTGGCAGCGAGATCAGAATCTAAGCATGGTAAAGCTAGAGGGTTCATGCTAGCTTCTCGTTTAATGAACGCATAAGGTTGAAAATCTGAGTAGAAGCTAATGAATAGTATTAGTGCAGCCTGCCGTGCCTGATCAAAGGAATAGGTCTGTTGAATGCATACTTATATAGGTCTGTCTTTTACTCAAACTGTAACTGCTGATGCCTTTAGCTTACTGAGACAATCCCTAGTTAAAATTCTTATCAACCAGACTGGTTAAAAAAGCTCTGTTTTTTTATCCCTGAAGGCACACATGAAATCCCAGCAGACACACAATGGATCTGTAGCTCAGACCTGACCCAGCAATGTTGTTATCGAAAGGGGAGCTCCATTCAAGGGTTATAAAACCCATCATTGTCTTTGAAGTCAAATCAAATTCTCGTTCTGCAAAACTACACATCGCAGACACAAGGGGCACCTCCTGTGGCCCAGTGTTCAGTTCAATGATAGTAGCACTGGTACAAATATAGAAGGGAACTCACCCCAGAGATTAATTATTAAATCAGAAAAAAACAGGAACATTTCCTATGCTCTGGTTATTCCTGTTCTTTTTACTTTAGTAAATACAGTTAATGTGGTGATTCCCTAACTTTCTCATCTGTAATATTCAGTTATGCCATCTTGATCACTACAATCTTAGCAACTTCAATAACAGTGAAAGCAACAGTCCATAGAGTGTTCTTTCTTCTTCCGCCCATCAGGTGAAAGTTGTAATAAATGATTTTTTTTAATTTTAAAGCACAAATTATGTACACTGTCTACATGTCTATATGAAAAAGAGTGAAGAAATTGTGCCTTTGGAGATAAAGGTGGTGAGGTTGTGATGGTCTTTAGTCCCCAGGAATTGTTTCCAATGCTCTTGGACAGCTCCCGAGAAAGCTATCACTCCACCAATGAGCTTTAAACCCTGGTAGTGACAATTTTACTCTCCGAGGTGTGGAACTGTGACTGCAGTCCCCAAATCTGGAGCTTTTTAGGTGATACAAATTAGGTACCTTCGACTAAAACCTTTGAAGAGCCTTGAATAGAACATCGAGACCTTGAACTTCACTTCATATTCTATGGAAAACACGAAAGTACAGAGCGAAGATAGGTTGCAAAGGAAGGGTGATTTGATGGAAGTCTTATCCAAAGGAAAGTAACTGATCAAAAAGGAAATCTGGATTATTGCTCTAGAAACACAGAGCTGGGTTCTGACACCCTTCTATGGTGCACCATCTTCCAACAAAGGGGACCACTGACTCATGGAGTAAGGGATTACAATCATGGAGTAGGGGATCAAATCAGGCTGATCTCCTAGCAAAATGAATGGAAATAAAGCTGTCCTTAAATCATAGCACGCCTATCCAGCACAAAAACCAATTCTTGAATGTTGTGCCAGCCACATGCTTGGACCTAGGGGAATTCCAGCCTTTTTCTCCTTCTAACTGCTTGGACAATACCACAGTATAGGTTTACCATTTTAATGACATTTCCCAGCATGCATCTTCCAAAAAGTAAACCTTTGGAAAATTTCCTATTAAATCTGGACACGACAATAGCTGAAGCTATAGGGTAACATTTTTTTGGGTTACCTAAGTGGGTACCCCTAGAGTAGAGAGTTAGATTATTATAACAACCAATGGATAAGTCACATCACTTCTTCCTAGTTAGCAGTAATTTATGGTTATCCTGGTTTATTCCATTTCTCTTATTCCTGCAGAAAGTTGTTACATCCTAACAGAGAAACAATGCGGCCAAGACATCCAAGTCTTACCTTTGTAAGTATTAAGGTGAGTCACAATCATAGTATGGAAAGGAATGATTTGATCAGAAAAAACTTATGAATTGGTCACACTTAAAAGTTATTATGAAAAATATAACCATAAACATAAAAAACACATAAATAATCAGTCTTGTTTTTAATGTTCACACACACCACACACACAAGAAAAGGAAAACAAGGTAATTTGGGCTTCGGTTTACGTAGATGGATAAATAGACTTTCAAAAATTAATTATGGATTATTTGTAAGTACGTGGATGAAAATTGGGTGAACAATATGCAAATATATTTTCTGCATATTATAATATTTAGTAATGTCATTTGATTTTTTATATGTTTCATTAACTGTTTGTGCTTTATATTTACCCAGATGCACAGCTCAGGAAATACAATTATTCAGATTTAGAAAGCAATAAAATTTGGGCATCATTTACTTGTGTTCAAGAATCCTAGCATGTTAAAGAGAAATTACTGCATTCTCCCCCACAATAGCTCGAATTCCATGCCTTTGCTGAAGCAAAATGCATTAGATGGGAGCACATTATAGAAATACACCATTTATGTTAAAGGAGCCCTCTGATAACAAGATGTATTGTACAAAAGCAAAATATTTCAATATAATCATAGCCTTTTAAGAATCATAGAGTGTAAATAGAGGCAAACTATACACATTTTCTGTAATGCTATCACTGTTAATGGCTATTGAAGGAAAAAAATGATGCACTATATAATTATGTGTGAAGGAAAGGTACCTGACAGCCATAGCTGCAAGCTGTTGACAATGCTGAAAACATTATTGGAAAGCAAATACAAATTGTTCGCTTTATTACATGAATGTCTCAAATCTGCTTTATAAAAGCACGTCTCCAGTCTTAGCACAAGAGTTTCCTGATGGATGTTCAGCATGTCCTTTTAAAGCTGGTCCGTGAAGCATTCTCAACATATGCCACAAAGGGGCCCAATCTCTGTCCCAACCCTCTGTAGTTATGACTGGCCAGTGGCAACAGGGCCCCAGTATAAGGGAAATATGTATGAGTCCAGGAGAGCGAAGAATATGCAGAGGCGTGACAGAGATATAAAGTGGATCTATTAGCATGGAAGACTGAACTGTGGCCAACAGATCCAACACCAGGCCCTGCAGTAAAATGGCCACAAGGATGTGGATCTGGGGGAAAAGGATACATCTGGTGTGCAGCATCTTTGCTCAAAGACCACTTGGGCATTGTACGCAGGGGATGGGATTAGCCCTAAATATTGCAGCACTCACAACAAATCCTGCAAACACACAAGAAGTTCCTAAAGTGTCACTTTCTGCCTGCTGGATGATCTGAAGTGCATCCCATTCACTAAACACATATACCTTGATGTATGGAAATATACCTATCTCAGAGAATTGAAAGGACCCTTGAAGGTCATTGACCCAGCCCCCTGCCTTCACTAACAAGTAACTGATTTTGCACAAAATCCTAATGGCCGCCCTCAAAGGATTGAGCTCAACAAAATGCTGAGATTGAACAGCCCGATGCTCATACCACTGAGCTCTCCCCCTCCTTACAAACACCCTTGTGAACATAGGGCAGTGCTACTTATCCTGTTTTGCGGAAAGGGTCTGAGGCACAGAAGGGAACTTGGCCAGTTGATCTGGGAATCAGTGGCAAGAATTGGGGGTTGACTCAATGTGACTTGGTACCACATTACTTCTTTAACCAGAGCGCCATCTTTTCCTAGAAGAGTTGACTGGCCCAAACTCTACTCTGCTTTACACTAGTGGATGCCACTGAAAATGCCATGTTTAAGGAAGAATCAGAATTGGTCTCTGAGACAGCATAATTATTAAAACATCTCCTAGCAATTCTTCAAAAATGAAAAACTTCATGCATCTGTGTAAATCCATTGACTCAACAGTGTTCCTTACTTATTTATATCAGTTTGAAGGGCAGCATTTAGTAGGCCTAATATTTGAAGACAAGTTTATATGAAGTTTTGGGAAGCCTTCTTTTTTTTTATTTTTTTTAAATAAAAGAAAAGCTCTGAGCTCACATCAGTAATTCAGACCAACTTCATGTTGGCAGTGTGACATTTAAACAGACTAGTAGTGGAAAAGCTATCCAGATTTTCAATGTGAGCACTCTCTTACTGATCGTACTGGCTTCAGGACCGCAAGCTGCCTTTTGAGGTAACTGTTCACCGCGTTCCACCACCTATTTTAATTCTCACATTGAGAAGAAATCGTTAGTCATCCACTCTATCAGCTACATAAAAAATGGCTAAAATAAATACAGGCCTAGAATATAATCAGCTGTGTTAACTACTTGGTGTTAGTCAAAGAATACATTTCACCAAATTTCTCCAACCGAATTCTGTAATATTACTTGTGTGTGAGCGCTACAGCTGGGCTTCTTAATCAAAGAGGAGAGGGGCTTTAACATGGAGTCATGCCCCATCCACTTGGAATAGAATGGGGTCTAAGAGTGCATATGCAAGTTTCCAGGCCTACTCACTGGTTCCTTGCCCTGTCCACGTTTGTAACTCCCCACCCTCGAAGGGGTGGTGTGACGGTTGTAATTTAAATGAACTGCTGCCTTTCAAAAAGGCATCATTAATTCAACCATGAGTTGTTGGGACTAAAGGCTGGGTGCAATTCTTTGCCTCTGTTGTTCAGGAGGTCAGACTAGATGATCATTAGGGTCCCTTCTGGCCTAAAAAATGGTGTCCAACCAGCATCAATTTCCATATTGGAAATGACATGATCCCTCTTTCCACTAAATCGCTTTCTCCACCAAAGCCCATGGAGCTGTTTGCCCTCGCTCTCCTTTTCATGCAATTTCAGAACTTTCCCATGCATTTTGCTCCGTAGGGGTGGTAGTAAGGGACCCACGGATGTAGCCACCCTACCATGTGCATAGGTCTTCTATAACGCTAGAAAAAGTCACAGATAAAAGATTGCAAATAGGACCCTACAAATGACCAATGCCAAATTTTACTCTTGAGCACGTATGCAGCTGCTACTTGCTATCAAAGTGACTACCCAAGTGCATAACTGATGGGAGGAAGTCCTGGCCCTTGGGAGGCAGAGGCAGGGATGTCATTCGTGGGGTGCTCCACACTATCCTCATACAACAAGACGCAAATGTGAGGGAGTAAGACCCCTAACAGGTTGTTCCCATACCCGGGCCCCGCGGGGGGTGCCATGGAAGCTCACTTCCCCAGATGTCAGTATGCCTTCTGAGCCCCTAGGACATCACAACTGTCCTTGGCTCCTGTAAAGGAATTGACTGACTCTGGGGCAATGACAGTATTTGGACATAGGCGAGAAATGAGCAAATGGGTAATCAAGGAGCTTCTGTGTTCCTTTTTATTAATTAAAAACAGCAATGCATTGTATTACAAAAGAACCAGCCATAATGGGTCAACCAAATGGTCTAGTTAGGCCAGTATCTAGCCTACAGACAGTGGCCAGTGCGGATGCTTCAGAAAGAATGAACAAACACAGAAATTCAGGTGATCCATCCCATCAATCCAGACCCAGCTTCTGGCAATTGGAGGGTCCATAACAAGATAGTAGAAGTAAATAGAAACAGAAGTACTATTATATCTCTGTTGACTGTAAAGGGTTAACAATTTTCAGTAAGCCTGGCTATCACCTGACCAAGAGGACCAATCAGGGGAACAGGAACTTTCAATCTTGAGAGAGGGAAGTTCTGTGTGATGCTGTTTAGTTTTTTGGTGGTTGTTTCTCTCTGTGTTCTGAGAGTGAACCAAGACGTGCAACCAGGTTTCTCTCAAATCTCTCCAATACAGGCTTTAGAAGTATCAAAATACTCGGAGTAACTAGGTAGAAATAAGGTGAGTTAGGCTTAGTTTGTTTCTTATTTGCAAATGTGCATTTGGCGGAAAGGAGTTCATTGTTGCACAATTTGCTGGAAGGAGTTCAAATTTGTATTTTGGCTGAAAGAATTAATTTGTACCTTGTAAATACTTAAAAGATGGGAGGGCATTCCCAGTGTTATAGCTGAAAAACCCTGCACTTAATCCATCTTAAAATGAACTTATAAGAGCCTGTATTGGAGAGATTGGAGAGAAACCTGGTTGCACGTCTGGTCACTCTCAGAACACAGAGAGAACAACCACCAAAAACTAACAGCACACACAGAAACTTCCCTCTCTCAAGATTTGAAAGTATCCTGTCCCCTGATTGGTCCTCTGGTCAGGTGATAGCCAGGCTTACTGAAATTGTTAACCCTTTACAGTCAAAAGAGATATAAAGTACTTCTGTTCTATTTACTTCTACTATCTGTTTATGACACCTCCAACTGCCAGAAGCTGGGTCTGGATGATGGGATGGATCACCTGAAATTTCTGTGTTCTGTTCATTCTTTCTGAAGCATCCAGCACTGGCCACTGTCTGTAGGCTAGATACTGGCCTAACTAGACCATTGGTCTGACCCATTATGGCTGTTCTTTTGTAATACAATGCATGCTGTTTTTAATATAATAAAAAAAGGAACACAGGAAGCTCCTGATTTACCCATTGCTCCTCTCCCTATGTCCAAATACTGTCATTGCCCCCAGAGTCAGTCAATTCCCTTTACAGGAGCCCAAGGACAGTGTTGATGTCCTAGGGCTCAGAAGGCATACTGACATCTGGGGAAGCTGGAGCTTCCATGGCAGGGTATGGGGAACACCTGAGGGGTCTTACTCCCTCACATTGGTCTGTGTATGAGATAGGTGGGAGCACCCCACGAAGGACACCCTGCCTCTGCCTCCCAAGGGCAGACTTCCTCCCATCAGATGCACATGGGTAGTCACATTGAAGCTAAGAGCAGCTGCATACGTGCTCAAGAGTAAAATTTGGCCATTGGTCATTTGTAGGGTCCTATTTGCATCTTTTATCTGTGACTTCTCCTAGCAGTTATAGAAGACCTATGCACATGGAGGGTGGCTACATCCGTGGGTCCTACTACCACCCCTACAGGAGCAAAATGCATGGGGGAAAGTTCTGAAATGCATGGAAAGGAAGAGCAGAGGCAACAGCTCCATGGGCTTTGGGTGGAGAAGCGATTAGTGGAAAGAGGGAGCAGTCATTTCCAATATGGAAAATGATGCTGGTTGGACAACATTTTTAGGCCAGAAGGGACCATAATGATCATCTAGTCTGACCTCCTGAACAACAGAGGCCAAAGAATTGCACCCAGCCTAGTCCCAACAACTCATGGTTGAATTAATGCATGCCTTTTGGAAAGGCAGCCAGTTTTCATTTAAATTACAACCGTCACACCACCCCTTCGAGGGTTGGGGGAGTACAAACGTGGCACAGGGCAAGAACCAGTGAGTAGGCCTGAAAATGCCATATGCACTCTTAGACCCCATTCTATTCCAAGTGATGGGGCATGACTCCATGTTTAAGCCCCTCTCCCTCTTTGAAAAGCCCAGCTGTAGCGCTCAGCACACAAGTAATATTACAGCATCGGTTGGAGCAAACTTGGTGGAAATGGTATTCTTTTGACTAACACCAAGAGTAACACCAGCTGATATATTCTAGGCCCTGTATTTATTTTAGCCATTTTTTATGTAGCTGATAGAGTGGATGACTAACATTTCTTTCTCAATGGAGAATAAAATAGGGTGGATGGAACGCGGTGAACAGTTACCTCAAAAGGCAGCTGCGGTCCCTGAAAGACAGAATACATCAGTAGAGAAGTGCTCACATTGAAAATCTGGAAGCTTTTATTCCACTACAGTCTGTTTAAATGTCACACTGCAACATGAAGTTGGTCTGAATCTACTGAATGTGAGCTCAGAGCTTTTCTTTTTATTTAAAAAAAAAAAAAAAAAAGAAGGCCCCAAAACTTCATATAAACTTGTTCATTCAAATATTAAGGCCTACACATGCTGCCCTCAAACTGAGATAAATAAGAAGGAACACTGTTGAAGTCAATGGATTTACACCAGATGCAGAAGAATTATTCATTTTGAAGAAATTGCTAGGAGATGTTTAAATAATTCATGCTGTTGCTCAGAGACCAAAATTCTGATCTTCCTTAAACAGGCATTATTCAGTGGCATGCCACTAGTGTAAAGCAGAGTAGAGTTTAGGCCCAGTCAACTCTTCTGGAAAGATGGGCTCATGGTTAAAGAAGTAATGTGGTACCCAAGTCACATGAGCTCAACCCCCAATTCTGCCACTGACTTCCCAGATCAACTGGGGCAAGTTCCTCTGTGCCTCAGGACCCTGTCCGCAAAACAGGGATAGTAGCACTGCCCTATGTCACAAGGGTGTTGTAAGGAGGGGAGAGCTCAGTGGTATGAGCATCGGGCTGTTCAACTCAGCATTGTGAGCTCAATCCTTGAGGCGGCCACTTAGGGATCTGGTGCAAAATCAGTACTTGTAGTGAAGGCAGGGGGCTGGGCTCAATGACCTTTCAGGGTCCTTTCCAATTCTCTGAGATAGGTATATCTCCATACATCAAGGATGAATGTGTTAGTGAATGGGATGCACTCAGATCATGCCAGCAGGCAGAAAAGTGAACTGTAGGAACTTCTGTGTGTTTGCAGGATTTGTGTGAGTGCTTGCAAATATTTAGGGGCTAAATCCCATCCCTGCTACACAGCCCAAGTGGTCTTTGAGCAAAGATGCTGCACACCAGATGTGATCCTTTTCCCCCAGACCACATCCTGTGGCCATTACTGCAGGGCCTGGTGTGGATCTGTTGGCCACAGTGCAGTCTTCCATGCTAATAGATCCACATATATCTCTGTTCACGCTCTGCATATTCTTCGCTCTCCCTGGACATACATATTCCCTATACTGGGCCCTGTTGCCACTGGCCAGTCATAACTACAGAGGGTTGGGACAGGATTGGCCCCTTTGTGGGCATATGTTTGAGAACTTGATTCACGGAACCAGCTGAAAAGGACATGCTGAAGACATCCATCAGGAAACTCCTTGTGCTAAGACTGGGAGACGTGCTTTTAAAAGCAGATTTGAGACATTCATTATAAAGCAGAACAATTTGTATTGCTTTCAATAATGTTTTCAAAGCATTGTCAACAGCTGCAGCTATGGCTGCAGGTACCTTTCCTTACAACACATAATATATAGCACTCATTTTTTTCCTCAATAGCCATATAACAGTGATATGCATTACAGAAAATGTGTATAGGTTTGCCTCTATTACAGTCATGATCAAAAGGCTATGATATATTGAAATATTTGCTTTGTACAAATACATCTGTTATCAGAGGGCTCCTTAACATAAATGGTGTATTTTCTATAATGTGCTCCATCTAATGAATGGTTCAGCAAAGGCATGAGAATAGAGCTATGTGGGGAGAATGCAGTAATTTCTCTTTAACATGCAGGAATTCTGAACACAAGTAAATGCATGCCAAATTTTATTGCTTCTAAATCTGAATAATTGTATTTCCTGAGCTGTGCATCTGGGTAGATAATAAAGCCACAAAACAATTTAATGAAACATATAAAAAATCAAATGACATTACTAAATATTATAATATGCAGAAAATATATTTTGCATATTGTCACCCAATTTTTCATCCACGTACTTACAAATAATGCAATAATAATTGAAAGTCTTATTATCCATCTACGTAAACCGAGCCCAAATTTACCTTGTTTCCTTTTCTTTGTGTGTGTGTGTGTGTGAACATAAAAACAAGACTGATATTATTGTTTTATGTTTATGGTATATTTTTCCATAATAACTAAGGTGACCAACATAAGTCTTTTTCTGATCAAATCATTCCTTATTCCATACTATGATTGTGCTACTTCACCTAATACTTACAAAGGTAAGACTTGGATGTCTGGCCTGCATTGTTCTCTGTTAGGATGTACAACTTCTGCAGGAATAAGAGAAAAGGAAAAACCAGGATAACCATAAGATACTTGCTAACTAGAAAGAAGTGAGTGACTTATCCAGGTTGTTATAATAATTCTAACTCTCTACTACTAGGGTACCCACTAGGTAACCCAAAAAAATGTTACCCTATAGCTTCAGCTAGTTGTCTTGTCCAGATTTAAAGGATCAGCTACTTGAAGAGCATGCTGGGAAATGTCATTAAAAGGGTAAACCTATACTGGTAGAGTCCAAGCAGTTAGAAGAGAAAAAGGCTGAATTCCCCTAGGTCCAAGCATGTGGCTGGACAACATTCAGAAGTTGTTTGTGCTGGAATATGGCGTGCTATGGATTAAGGACAGCTTTATTTCCATTCACTTTTGCTAGGAGATCAGCCTAGATTTTGATACCCCTACTCACACTGAGTAATCCCTTACTCCATGAGTCAGTGGTCCCCTTTGTGGAAGATGGTGCACCATGAGGAAGGGTGTCAGAACCCAGCTCTGTGTTTCTAGAGCAAAAATCCAGATCCTTTTTGATCAGTTACTTCCTCTGGATAAAGACTTCCATCAAATCACCCATTCCCTTGCCAACCTATCTTCTGCTCTGTACTTTAGTTTTCCATAGAATATGAAGTGAAGTTCAAGGTCTCGATTCTTCTATTCAAGGCTCTCAAAGGTTTTAGTCGAAGGTACCTAAAGGATCACCAAAAGCTCCAGATTGAGGACTGCAGTCAACAGTTCCACACCTCAGGAGAGTAAAATTGTCCACTACAAGGGTAAAGCTCATTGGTGGAGTAGACAGAGCTTTCTCGGGAGCCTGTCCAAGAGCATGGAACAAATTCCTGGAGGAACTAAAGACCATCACAAACCTCACCACCTTTATCTCCAAAGGCACAATTCTTCACTCTTTTTCATATAGACATGTAGCACAGTGTACAAATTGTGCTTTAAATTAAAAAAAAATCATTTATACAACTTTCACCTGATGGGGAGGAAGAAGAAAGAACCACATGACTGTTGCTTGTCACTTTGTTATTGGAAGTTGCTAAGATTGTATGTGACAAGGATGGCATGAAAACCTGAATATTACAGATGAGAAAGTTCAGGAATCACCACAAACTGATTTACTAAAGTAAAAAGAAACAGAATAACCAGAGCATAGGAGAATGTTCCTGTTTTTCTTGATTTAATAATTAAATCTCTGGGGTGAGTTTCTCCTCTTATATGTACCAGTGCTACTTCATTGAACTGAACACTGGGCCACAGAGGTGCCCCTGGTCTGCGATGTGTAGTTTGCAGAACGAGGAATTTGATTTGACTTCAAAGACAATGGATGGGTTATACCCTTGTAATGGAGCTCCCCTTTCAGATACAACATTTGCTGTGGTCAGGCTGAGCTACAGGTTCCATTGTGGTCCTGCTGGATTCATGTGTGCCTTCAGGGATAAAAGAAACAGAGCTTTTATAACAGCTTGGTTGATACCAGAATTGAACTAGGGATGTCCAGAGCTAAAGGCATCAGCAGTTACAGTTTGAGCTAAAGAGACAGACTATATAAAAGATGCATCAACAGACCTATATCCTTTGGATCAGGCACGGCAGGCTGCACATACTATCATAGCTTCCTACTCAGATTTCAACCTTAGCGTTCATAAACTGAGAAGCTAGCATGAACCCTCTAAGCTTTTACCAGCTTAGATCTGATCTCGCTGCCACCAGCCAAGAATTTCCAGTGTCTTGGCTCACTCTGGTCTCCTCAAAACTTTCCCTGGGGGACCCCAAGACTCAGAGGCTCTGAATCTTACCACAAAGGGAAATAAACCATTCCCCACCTCTCTCCCACCCAGAATTTCCTCTCTGGGCTAACCTGAGAGTTACTGATGCAACCTCTTTACATCACAATACCAAGAAGCATGTCTCCTCTCTTCCACAAAGAGACAACCCCAAAGACAAGGAACAGAAAAGATTCTATCTCTCTTCCCCTTAGCTTCTTCCCGCCCTGGGACACTAGGAGAGTTAAACACAGAGAGCAGTTTTCCCCTCCCCCTGTCTTTCCTTTCTCCCACCAATTTCTGGTGGGTCAACTAGAAAAAAATCAACAGGTCTTAAAAAGCAAAACTTTTAATAAAAAAAGAAAGAAAGAGAATAACAGTTCTCTGTAACCTAGATGTTAAGATACAGGGCTTTCAACTTATAGAAAATGAATAACAATAGAAAAGGGATAAAACAGCCTTACCCCAAAACAATACAATTTAAAGTACTTATAGCCAAATACACAATAAAGACTCCACCAGCCAGATACACAGATGCAAATACAGCAAAACAATTTAAAAGAGTATACTTTTGCTACCTTGTACTTACAACTGGGAAACAGAAGATAAGAAAGATTGGAAATAGATCCTCTCATAGCTGAGAGAGCACAGAACAGCCAAAAACCCAAGACCAAGAAAAAACCTCCAAATTCCCTCCCTTAAGCTTTGAAAAATCTGGTTTCCTGATTGGTCCTCTTGTCAGGTGTTTGGTTCTCTTTGTTAACCCTTTACAGGTGAAAGAAATATTAACCCTTAGCTATCTGTTTATGACACATATCCACACGAGTCAGCAAGGATTTACATTTGTGGTATTTTGGAACAACACTTTCCACCATGTCCTTTACTGAATGTATTCCTTTTTCTCCATGAACTTTGTATTAGCTGACACTACTATATTATAATAGGGTGCTTCTAGCAATTTATGTTCGTCGCAAATGTTGTATTCTATATTGCATATGCTGTCAAAAAAAACCCTGGAGAAATAAAGCTTCCAAGGATGATAAAGATCAGGATTTGTACAAGTGTCTTTTTTTCCTGAATATATAGTACATTTTTTACAGTTTTAGACCACTGCAAGTCGGCTAATTTCTAGGTTTAACTCGTTATTCGAAAGGGTGATGGTGTACGCATAGTTTCCTTGTGACAGGCTCATTAGCTTTTTATATGCTAACATATAAAGAGATAGGCCCTTCAGCCTTAATTTAGGTTCAAAATATGATACAAAAATGTTCTCTAACAATGTAAATAATTTCCCCACTCCATGAAACAGAGAGCTAGAGAGAGAGCATTTAAAAGCACACAGGGTTTGAGAATTTAAATATCTCCGTAAAATGTCTTGAACTCAACCACAGAGCACTGTGTACATAACTGATAACCAGGAAGTGGAAACTGACTGTAAACATAAAGTAAAAGCTGACCATTCTAATTTCAATGTCCAGCCAACACACAGGAAGTAAACCAATAGTGAAAAGCAAATTGGATTCTTCCTTTCAATAAACTAAAGCATGGGTTCTCGGCTTGGGATCATGATGAAGGGGGGAGCGGGGAAAATTGAAAACAGGTTTCAGGGGTCAAAACTACCTTCTATTTCCATATAGATGGGGAAAAAGTTGTGAATTTTTTTCTGTTGCATTGGGGTGGTCATGTTAGGAAAAAGATTGAGACTCACTGATTTAAGGTGTAATTTACACAGGCCTGCAGATGTGGTTTTGGATACATTTTTTTTCTCTCAGGGGTCTCCACCTTTAACTTTAAATGGGTCATGGGAGTTAGAACCTCCATGCCTATTACATTGTTCTTGATTCCTTCTGCTTTCTGTGATAACTGTCAACTGTTATAACTACTTAACATTTCAGGCATCCGATTTCTTAGGTTGAGTTGAGAGAACTGCGCAGCTTATTGGTAAGCAAAGCAAGCACCACTGGTCTCACTGGTAGCAGAAATATGTGTGGGTTAGCATCAGACATTATATAATGAGGGAAGGAATAAAAAAAAAATCAGGAAAAATATAAATAAAAAAAGAGTGCAAAGTTTTATTGTCAAGCACGGCTGTCACTTCATGAAACCACAGTCGTATATAAGAAATATGTGACATACTAATAGGAAGTAATTTAGCCAAGGCTGTTTTTGTGCCTTGAAGTGCCTTCTACATTTCTGCTTTGAAAACTTTGAAAGTGTGTATGCATCAGAGTAGTTCTGAGGCGCTGAAGTTCCCAATTTGTGCACAATGTGACTTTTATAATGCCATTAAACTCCTCTCATGGAAAGTGGTGTGCACAAAACAATGATACATGAGATCTCAAGGAGGCTGCAGAGAGGGGGAGAGGGATGGGGTGAGGAGAAAGCTTTTGTAAAGTCACTTTGACAATGCACCTCAGCTGTAAATCTTCTGATCTTCTGTTTGTTCATACTGGAAATTATCTCATATGCTTTAGGCTTAAATTCAGGCTGCTTGCATTTCCATCCTTCATAGAACAACCCCCCCCCCCCCGCTACATTTTGTGGGTTTTTTTCCCTCCCTTTCTTTCTTTTGGGTAAATTTAGTGTTGATGAAATACACCAGATTGACAGCGCTGGTAACTGAACTTATCTATTTATCTACAGCACAAGATTCTTCACTGCTGTGCCATTAGCTCAAATGGCCTCAGATGATGATGAGTCGGTATCTGCAGCCCCATTGGTTAGACAAACAGCTATCTAAGCCCATTTTTCTGCTGAACTCTAGGCACTGTTTCCTCTCTCCCTCTGCTTTGTCCACCTGTCTGATATCTAGACTGTGAGCTCTCGGTGGAAGAGACTCTCTTCTTTGTTACTTCTCTATACAGCATCAAGCGCCCTGTGGCCCTGAGACATGATTTTTCCCTTGTAATACAAATAATAAAATTATAATTCTTGGTCCTGGGTTTTTCTTCTGCTGAGACTCCCATCAAAGGGGGCTAGGTGTCCACTTTGGATGGGTGATTTTTGTCCATTTGGTGTCCCCATTTCAAATCCTAAAAAGTAGGATATGGTAATGACTTCTAATTACGTGACTTTGGGCTAGATAGTGACTTAGCCTACATGCCCATTCAAGGATGAGTAGGAACTCCTCTTACATCCTATGCTTGGGCTACCTAAAGCTTGGAACTAGTGCACTGGAATAAGAAGGCACTGACTGATCATTTACACCTCATTCAGAGCAGGTGGACAGGGAACGGGCAGAGTCCTAGCTCCAACATCTTCATCCACTAGCCAGCGTAGCTGCTGTAGGCCAGTAGCAAATTAATACCCCTCCTACTAGAGCAAGCAGGGAAAGAACCGTGCTGTCATAAACAGATAGCTAAGGGTTAATGTCTCTTTCACCTGTAAAGGGTTAACAAACAGGGAACTAAACACCTGACCAGAGGACCAATCAGGAGACAAGATACTTTCAACCCTGTGTGGAGGGAAGTTTTGGGTGTGGGTCCCTTGTTTGTGTGCGTGTCTTTCTCGGGGGTATGAGGGGACCAACATTACTACAGCCTCTAAATTCTGTTCAAATAGTAAGGAGAACAGGCGATTTAAGGCTTTACTTGTTTTTTACTCTCCTATTTGACATCAGATCTAAACTGTAATTAAGCTAAGAGGTTTCATGCAGTACCCAAATTTGGACGCTAAGGTCAGAATTGGGATTAATACCTCTTTTCTGGGCTCCCTGCCTTGGCTATTCTGCAAATTAGTCTACTCTCCTATGTTAGTTCTTGTCATGGCTGTTGCTGTCTGTCCTGGTCTGGCTTTCTTGGAACTCATGGTTATGTCTACCTGCCTGAAAGCTGGTTCTCTATGGCTTCCTGGTTGCTTAGCAACAAGTCCTCTTAAACTAATGACCCTCTCCTGAGAGTTAAAATCAAAAGAAAACAAAACACTCTTCGATTTACAAATGAGTTTCTGGCTGGCATGCGTGCTGACCACTTAAGGTTGCCTTTGGTTTACAAACGACCATCGTTAAGCTAAGCCCCATCTAACACAGGGAAAAGAGCAAGGAAAAAAAAAAAACTCTGGCTGAAGTTTTAAAAAAAAAACCCTTCTCCTGCTAAAACTGGCTAGCAGAAAAAAAATTTTTATTCCTAACTGCTTGTTGATCCATCTTTACCCACCGCCGCCAACATGTATAAGGTAATTTCCCAAAATCTGACCTAGTGTCCAAAATTTGTACCTGCATGAAACTCTAAGCTTAATTACCAGTTTAGATCTGATAGCCCTGCCACCACCCAAAAAATAGTGTTTTGGGGCACTTGACCTCCCAACTTCCCTGGGGACCCCAAAACCCAAATCCCTGGATCTTAAAACAAGAAAAAAACGGCATTCCCCCTCCCACCCGACTTCCCTGAAGAGACGAATCCTGGCACAGAACAGAAATTAAGCCTCCTCTCCCCTTGCCCTCTCCCGCCACACATCCTGGTGTTAACACCCACTCTCTGGAAATAAAGCCAAAGGAACAAGGAAAGAATCAAATTGGGTTTCCTAAAATAAAATCTTTTAATACAAGAAAAGGAAAAAGTAAAGAATTATCTCTGTAAGCACCCAGATGTAAATATACAGTCCTATAGTTTACAGACAAAAAGAAAGAACCATTCCTCCAGTACCAATACAAATCAAAATATTCCCAGCACTACAAAATTAACCAACCAGATCCACATTCAAATAGAGTAAAACAAACCATAAAAGCCCTAAATCGCCTGTTCTAAACTTACTATTTGAACGAAACTTAGAAGCCTAGTAGATTCTGCGTCCTCCTCAAAATACCCCCCGGAGAAGACCAGCAATCACACAACAAAGACCCACCCCCAAAACTTCCCTCCACATAGGTTGAAAAGTAATCTGTCTCCTGATTGTCCTCTGTCAGGTGTTTAGTTCGCTCTGTTGTTAAACCTTTACAGGTGAAAGACATTAACCCTAGCTATCTGTTATTGACAATGTGCCTCAAAAGAATAACAGTGCCACCTGGCTTGCTCAAGGCTCCTGTGGCTAAAGGTACAACCATTGTCCTCAGTTGGATTGGACCTACAACTCCTCCCATATACACCTCCACCTCTTCCTCCTATTATTCCTAATGCATCATGATAGCTAGGGTCCTGAATAAGGTATGCCTGAGGATCAAGTCAAAAATAAAAATAAGGATCGGGCCTCAAATCATCCAACACACTGTATCCCTACAGAGAACAAAGGGGACTGCAAATCATTTGGGCCAAGTGCAACACACACTGTGGAATCTAGTCCTCCAGTCCCCAGACCTGAACTTTAGCGTCCACAAGCGGTCCTGTCCCAAACCTGGACTTTTTGTGTCCGAAATCTGGGGCTACCTGAAACTCCCCCAAGCCCAACTACCATCTTGGATATTCCCTCGCTGCCACCAAAGGTCAAGGAAATTTAATTTAAGAGAGCCTGACCCCCCTTCCTCTCTCTGTGCCCCAACTCTTCCGTTTGGGGACCCCAAAAACCAAAACCCTGGATTCTCTCTCTCCCCTCCTCTCCACCAGCTTCCCCCTTCCTGGGTTATCGGTGCAAATGTCATGCCTTCCACTCCTTGAAACAACCGGAGAAAGCATACAAGTTCCCCGAGCTAGGATTGTACCCTAGTCAGCTTACACAAGAAATCCCCCTCACTTTGTCCTATACCTTTCCCCCGCCCTTGGGACAATGATGGAAGGTGACGCAC
>NC_133774.1:7683541-7861210 GCF_003597395.2 Chelonoidis abingdonii
GTTATTTCCCTTTGTGGTAAGACTCAGGGCTTCTGAGTCTTGGGGTTCCCCAGCGAAGGGTTTGGGGAGATCAGAGGGAGCCAAAACCCTGGAATTTTTGGATGGTGACAGCGAGATCAGAGCTAAGCTGGTAATTAAGCTTAGAGGGGTTCATGCAGGCACCCAGATTTCTGAACTCTAAGGTCCAGATTTGGGAATGCTTAAGACAATTCTAACGAAGGAAAACACAGCGCAGGGTTCAAGCCTCTTATTACCTTGAGACATTTATATTTGTTGCCGGGAAGAAGAAAAAATTGCAGGTGGGGAAAAAAAAAAAGGCTCCCTCATTATTATTTAAATAGTATTTGAGGGAAAACAATCACCAGTATTATGAAAACCAAACTTTTATTCCTTTAAGTGTTTAGGAACCTGCTGTTCAGTTAATACACCCCAGATTCACTCTATGTCTGGCCCTCTAACCTTCTTCTCCACTGCCCTGTCCCCTTTACCTGCTTCCCATTTAGCTGACCCTTCCCACCACTCTTCACCCTCACCAAAAAAAATCAGGGCACTAGCAAGACACTTGCCTCAGTTACATTATTCATTCTGCCCAACCTCTGCCTGCCTGGTCTATCTGGTCAGCTCTTTGGGGCAGGGATCATCTATATTTGTACAGCACCTGACACAATGCGGCCCTGGTTAAAACTAGAGTTCTGAGATGCCACAATAATACAAATAAGTAATAATGATAAAACAGGTGAAAAGAATGCTCTGGCTACAGACAGACTCTTTTATCCAGGGATCTCAAAAATCTTTTTGGGCATTAATTAAGCCTCTTAGTAGAGAGACACTGTTTTCATATCTGTCTGCCTGTTGTCATCTCCTTTCTCTCCCTTTTTCCTATTATTCTCCCCAATCTAATCTGCACTGCAACAATCATCATAGTACTCAGCCACAAAATAAAGGAACTATGCTTTATATTCTACTGAGGATGGTGGGGGAGCACAGACAGGTTGGCTTCTAGTTTCACTTGGGTTAGATCTTCAGCTGTGTCAATCAGCACATCTTCATTGGCATCAATAGAGCTACAA
Organism: Chelonoidis abingdonii; assembly: GCF_003597395.2. Lineage (NCBI taxonomy): Eukaryota > Metazoa > Chordata > Testudines > Testudinidae > Chelonoidis > Chelonoidis abingdonii. The sequence goes on from NC_133774.1 coordinate 7,684,612, forward strand.
TAATTTATACCAGCTGAGAAATCAGGCCTATAGCTTTTGTGTCTGTTTGTCTTGAAGGGGATTGCTGAGCCTGTTCAAAATATTCAAAATAAAACTAGAAAACCCTAGAGAACATGAGGGTTCCCCATTATCGCTCTGCAATCACAAAACAGGCTCAGAATTAAAGACGGTTACATTTTACCATATTTAGCTATCTCAGTGACTTTTTTAGTTCGAAATGCCTCTCCCCACCAAAATAAAGAAAAAAAAAAGGTAGGATTTTTTGAAAACCACATCCACAAAGATAAAAGATGGACGAAATGTCAAAAATTGGCATTTTTTTAAAGTAACATTTTTAAGAATACTCCTGCATATCTTAAACTTTTTTTTCATTTTCTTAGGCCAGCTGGAGTCAAACTTTTATTGCTAAAAAATGCAAGTAGCTTGTAGTAAAAACCTTATTTCCTCATCCTCTCCCTTCTAGGCCACACCAGCCCACACTTTAGGTGGAGTCATAGACCTCCTCATCCCAAAACCACCTTTCCACTGCCTACATCTCTGCTTTTATTTCCCCCTATTACTCTTACTTCCCTACCTTTCTGTTCCTTATGACATCTCCCTCTTGCTTCTGCAAAGTCCATGAGGTTACCACCTACACATGGAGCACGAGCTGGGTGAATAACAGGTTGTGTGGTGTGTTGGCATTTTCAAAAATTGGGGAAAAAAACAATTAATTTGGTTAACACTGAAAAACATTTTGGGTAAATTAATAAGTCAAACAAAGTTTGGTTTGAGTTGTACTAAATGTTTTTTTTCCCCTTCAAGAAGATTGCTTTATTTTTGTTAAGTTTGGCCATTTTTGACTTTAAAAAAAATAAGATGGAAGGAAATTGGAGACAAAGATTTCGTTCAGCTGAAAAGTCAAAAGTTTCATTTCAAAAGTGTCAAAACAAAAATGTTTGAATAGTTCAGAGCTTTTTTCCTAAACAAGCAAGTCAGCAAAATTGACATGAATTCATAAAATGGTTGTGTCACCAAATCTGCAGTTTGAAGAGAAAAAGTTTTGCCTCAGAAATGTTGCCCCAGCTATAAAATGAATACTCCATGTCCTGACCTGCTGAGCACCCCACTCTGTTCTCCTCAAAAATCGTCTCTTCAAACGATTACTCCTGTGCTGGTCTTATTTACTCTCCCTCTGCTGAATGGTTGCCCTGTGTCTTCTCTTACTTGTGCCTTGTTTTATGGAGATTGCACGTTTGTTAGGGACCATTTGTTTCTTTATGCATAAAAAGTTCCTTGCTAGAGCTGGTAGAAATTCCCCCAAGTTTATAGTTTTTGATTAAGATTTGTGACAATTTTTTTTTCATCCAATTAAAAATCTGGGAAGATTCCACCAGATCTATTTCCTTGCCTGTTCCTGGTGCTATATTATTTTTATACACTATTTTTCATACTAACAATAGCATTTCCTTCAAACAGACTGGAGGCACCTTAACCTGCACGACTCTTTATTAGTCCAATCTGGAGCCCACACCAATATGTCTCTATGACTCACTCCTGATCTTTGGCAGTGTCCTCCTCATAATGCAGCCCTGAGCAGACACTGCCAAATTTCCAGAAATTCTTTTGGGTCTTTGGGACAAGGACAACCATTCCCTGAGGACACTTTGGTGATCCTATCACATCCACATTTTTCCTCTTGTCCCAGGAGAATGAAACTTAGATTTGAAAGATGAACGTAAGAGCTGCCATAGGGGGTCAGAACATTATCCTTCTTGCCCAAAACCCTGTGTCTGATAGAGGCCTGCGCCTGAAGGGCAAGAGCAGAGGAGTGGAAATCAGGAGAGTGGAGATTTATTTTTTGCCACTAACCCAGGTGATCTTGGGCTAGTTGCTTAACCTCTATATACCCCAGTTTCTCTCTATGGCAAATCATAGAATATCATGGTTGGAAGGGACCTCAGGAGGTCATCTAGTCAAATCCCCTGCTCAAAGCAGGACCAGTCCCCAACTAAATCATCCCGGCCAGAGCTTTGTCAAGCCTGACCTTAAAAACCTCCAAGGAAGGAGATTCCACCACCTCCCTAGGTAACCCATTCCAGTGCTTCACCACCCTCCTAATGAAAAAGTTTTCCTAATATACAACCTAAACCTCCCCCACTGCAACTTGAGATCATTACTCCTTATTCTGTCATCTGGTACCACTGAGAACAGTCTAGATCCATCCTCTTTGGAACCCACTTTCAGGTAGTTGAAAGCCGCTATCAAGTCCTCCCCTCATTTTTCTTTTCTGCAGACTAAACAATCCCAGTTCCCTCAGCATCTCCTCATAAGTCATGTGCTCCAGCCCTCTAATCATTTTTGTTGCTCTCCACTGGACTTTTTCCAATTTTTCCACATCGTTCTTGTAGTGTGGGACCCAAAACTGGACACAGTGCTCCAGATGAGGCCTCATCGATGCCGAATAGAGGGGAGAGATCACGTGCCTCGATCTGCTGGCAATGCTCCTACTTATACAGCCCAAAATGCTGTTAGCCTTCTTGGCAACAAGGGCACATTGTTGACTCATATCCAGCTTCTCATCCACTGTAACCCCTAGGTCATTTTCTGCAAAATTGCTGCCTACCCACTTGGTCCCTAGTCTGTAGTAGGGCATGGGATTCCTCCATTCTAAGTGCAGGACTTTGCACTTGTCCTTGTTGAACCTCACCAGATTTCTTTTGGCCCAATCCTCTAATTTTTCTAGGTCCCTCTGTATCCTATCCCTACCCTCCAGCTTATCTACTGCTCCTCCCAGTTTAGTGTCATATGCAAACTTGCTGAGGGTGCAGTCCACGCCATCCTTCAGATCGTTAATGAAGATATTGAACAAAACCGTCCCCAGGTCCGACCCTTGGAGCACTCTGCTTGATACCGGCTGCCAACTAGACATGGAGCCATTTATCACTACCTGTTGAGCCCAATGATCTAGCCAGCTTTCTATCCACCTTATAGTCCATTCATCCATCCCGTACTTCTTTAACTTGCTGGGTGTAAAGTGGTTGTAACACTTACCTACCCTTACCAGGATGTTGTGGTTTAACATTTACATTGCAGTGGCACTTAAAAGTCAACAAATTTGGAGTCCAGTTGCACTAGGTCCTGCACAAACATACAATATGTGAGCATCCCTGCTCCAAACGTGTGTCAAATGTATAACAAATGGAGTGGTGGAAGAGCTGGGCTTGAGATGGAGTAATAAAAATCACAGCATGTACAAATTGTTAGCCAATCAGCAGTATGTAATCACACCTCACCACCTGATGTTGGTCAGGGCTTTAAGATCTTTGGAGGGAAGTCTGGAGATAGACAGATGATAGTATAAGAGAGCCAAGTATGATTCCAGGGGAGAAATCTGTGTTTTAATTGACATGATGTCTTATTTTTGTCTCTCTGAGGATTAGGGAATAAATGTTTGTGGCATTAAAAAAATATCCTATTTGCTTTGAACTCTCTGGAACAAAGCACCATTTGTATTTAGTGAAAGTCATTGTTATGGAAATGAATTAGTTTCATGTTCTTTTGGTCAAGCATCAGAGAAAAAAAATATATGCCATGACAGGATGAGAAATGGATTAGCATGGGGGTGGGGGAATCTATTGGATTAGATCAAACAAAACAATATAGGCTGCTTTAACGCACAGCCTATTCACTTAGTCTTTGATCTGAGAAAGACTTAGGAATGTGTACATAAGTAGTTCCAATTGACTTTAGTGGGGCAACTTCCAGTGCATAACGTTAAGCATATATGTAAATCTTTACAGAATCAGTTCCTATTGCCTCATTTCAGCAAGGTACTTAAGTGTGAGGGACTTAAGCATATGCTTAAAATAATTGTTTAAATGCTTTTCTGAATTAGGACCCACGTCACCAATCCTGCAATGACATGGGCCAAATAAAAATGTATTAAGTCTGCCTATGCATATATGAGTTTCAGTGACATCACTTCTAAAACTTTCCTTGGTTCACTGTCCTCGTGTCTATTTAGATGGAAAATGTATTGAATAGGTTACAAAAAATACAAATAAAATAAAAAATTAATCAGCTCTGAATTCTTGCTACGCCTGCAAATCTAAATGAAAAGTGTAACATTACGTGTTGATTATAATGACAACACGTGCAGTTGTTTCCAAGACCTCACTGCTGGCAAAACCATGCCTGTTTAATGTCTTTTAACCATTACCATCATTGTCTGCTGCAAACACCTGGGCTGAAGTCCTGACTACTGAAATCAATGACAGTTTTGCCATTGATGTCAATGAGTGTGTGTACACAGCAACTAGACACCCGTGGCTGGCCTGTGACAGCCAACTTGAGGCTTGGGCTGTTTCATTGCTGTGTAGACTTCTGGGCTTGGGCTGCAGCCCGAATTCTGAGACCTTTCCACCACACAGGATCCTGAGCCCAGAAGTCTACATAGCAATGAAACAGCCCTGCAGCCCAAGCCCTGTTAGCCCGTCAGCTGGCACCAGCCAGCTGCAGGTCTTCCTTTGCTGTGTGGACATACCCAATGAGGCCAGGATTTCACTCAGGAACAGCAGTCAGCAACTTCAATTGGTGCAAAGAGCTTCACAGAATCAGTTGTGTTTTCCACTCGATGTTGCAAAGCTGGCTCTTGCACTTTATAGGACATCTATGCCTCACAGGAAGCAGCTGGTATTTCCCAGCCCCTCCTGGATGTGTCAGTGATTTCCTGAATGAAACCAAATGGCAAATGTTTGGCCCTCACTGTTTGAACTCAAAGCCCATGTATTTACCCCTGCTGCAGCAGGTTCCCACTGAATGAAGATAAAGCTGTTTCCTCCACTCTGTCCATTGTAGCACCTATAATTGTACATATTGACAACTGAATAAATATTCACTGAGATCAATGAATATTTTTTACAAACCACTATAATTTTAGTGTAGCCACTCAAACAAAAGATATATGATAACCACTGGGACAAAGCCCTTTCTTAATTTACTGAGCTATCACATGGTTTATATGCAGCATCTATATTATATTTATGTAATACACGTACACAAACAAATCCACTGTATATAATGTCTCCTTTCTCTTCCTGGGTTTTCTAACCTCCATCCAACACACACTCCCACCCAGAAAGTAAAATAAAATAAAATAAATTAACACAAATGTAGAACTGGAAGACTCATACAATTTTAGGCCAGAAGGGACAATCATGATCACCTAGTCTCACCACTTGTGCTTAGCAGGCCACAGAACCTCATCCACCCACTCTAGCAATAAGCCCATAACTTCTGGCTGAGTTACTAAAGTCCTCAAATCTTGCTTTAAAGACATTGAGTTACAGAAAATCACCATTTACTCCAGTTCAAACCAGTAAGTGACCCAGGCCTCACACTTCAGGGTCTCTGCTAATATGACATGGGGGAAGACTCCTTCCTGACCCCAAATATGGTGATCAGTTAGACCCTGAGCATGTGGGCCAGACCCACCAGCTAGACACCTAGGAAAGAAATGTGGAACTAGTAAAACATTTACAAGTCATCACATTGTTCACTCTACCTTTATGTTATATTCCTTTCACCTCATCCTCTGAACGTCTTGTCTATTTCAATTGTAAGCTTTTTGGGGCCGGGGCTATGTTTCATTCTTACCTAGTTCAATGAGGCCTCAATCTGGGTTCTTTACTAGGTGCTACCGTAAGACTATTAATATACAATAACAACCTAAACCACACACACAGCAGAACATATGACTGGAAAGAACCTCCTGAGTCATCAACTCATGCTCAGGCTGAGATGATTTAGTTGGCTGGCTAGGATGATTTAGTTGGGGATTGGTCCTGCTTTGAGCAGGGTGTTGGACTAGATGACCTCCTGAGGTCCCTTCCAACCCTGATATTTTATGAGTCTCTGCTCTCATAGGAAGTCCCATCATAGACTCCTTTTAATAAACTTAGAGTTTTCAAAGTTGCAATGCTTACTAGTGTTACTTTAAGACCATTGTCCCCTGCACCCCTCAAATTAAAAGGGGACAAAACCTCAAACAGCATAGAAATTGAACATGACCAGAACTGGGTTCTGCAATTCATTTTTCTTGTTTACTAATTAAGATTAAAAAATGCTAATGATTAAATATATTAGGTAGCAATTTTTCAGGGCAACATCTCATTGGATTTGTTAACTTTTATCTATCTTGATTTTTATTAACTCTTTTTCTTCTTGTCCTTTTCTTTTAATTTTACTTTATTCCTTTCCTCTCTCATACATTTCTTTACATCATCTTTTGTTTTGTATGTGTACATATCTGAGAGCAGATCTGTGATTTGCAGGCAAGGGCATGGGGGAATTCCAGAGACCTGTATTATATTCCCAGCTCAGCTATTGCATAGATACTAAGTCACACAGGATAGGATTGGGAAAAGCGGTCAGCATTGGTCTAGCTCTACTCACACTAAAGTTAATGATAAATCTACCCCTCATTTCAATGGGACCAGAGCCACGTCAATTGTGAACACTTTTGAAAATCACATCTTTAATAGACCCTAGCTACCTTGATGAAGTGCTTTGAGATCCTTAAAAAGAAGAATGTAAGTGAAAAATATTATCACTAGAGGTGGGGGGAAAATTGACTGTTTCTTTTTTCTGGAAAAAATGCAGATTCAAGTTAACCAAAGCATTTTGCAAATTTGCCAAACATAACATTGACATTTTCCCAAATGTTTCAGTTCAAAAGCACATTGTTTTGAAACTGTCTTCAATTTCATTAACAGAATAAGAAACCTCAGAATCAAAACAAAAATGTTTTGTTCAGTCCTCTTCTTCCCACTTTTTCTTAAAAAAAAAAAAACCCAAAACTTTTCAGTTAAGTGTTTTTTTGTTTGTTTGTTTTTAATATTCATTTGTGGTCACCCTGAAACACGTTTGTTTGTTTGAGAACAGCCAGGAAAAAAAGAAAGAAAAAAAAGAAAGAAAGGAAAGTTATTCACCCATCTCTAATTACCATCTACTTGCTAAAGGCCAAAATTTACACACACGGGGATACATCCAGCTGTCACTGCAGACACTCATTCCAATCCACACACTTGCGTGAAGACAGAATGTAGCTCTAGAATTGTATGCTGCATGACTAAAGGGACTGGTATTGATGGAGTGACACTGTCACTAGCAGGTCACTGGTTTGCAGCCAGTCCACGATATCATGATTGAAGGTCAGTGTCATCTTCCAGAGATGTTTGTACTACCTGAATCAGCAGGTTCAAATTCTAGTGGAGAATGTCCATCATACTCATTGCTCCCCTGCCTTGTTGGTAGTCTCACTAAAGAGGACAAGGATTAAATAGACTGTGGAGGCCACTCTACTCATGCCTAGGATTGGCTCCTGGAGGTCAGGCAAAGCACCTTTTGAAGGAAGCTTTCACTCCCACCACCTTTTCTGTGAGAGATGACTTAAGTTTCTGGAGCTGTCAGTCTGGCTTCAGAGCACCCTCTGCTGGGGACTAGAATTGTGCACAAAATTTCATTTTGGAGGATTTGGACATTTGGTGTTGTTTCTGCTTTGGAATAAAGCCCCCAAAATTTCTAATGTCTCTGGGAAGAGAAACTGAGCCCTGGCTCCAGGGAATTCCATCTTGGAGCCAGAGGCCCAGGAAACTCTGGGGTCCCCAATTCAGAGGAAGTCTCAGGTGGGCTGCTCCAGAGCTGTGGATGCTGGAAGCCCAAAACTGCCATGAACCTGGGAGCTGCAAGTCCCAGCTGATCAAGGAGCTTCAGAGCTCGGAAGCCAGTGGTCCCATGCACCCAGCTCCTCAGCAGTCCCACTGGCAGGCTAATGGAGAGCAGGAGCTTGACCATGCAGTCAGATGAACTGTAGAGGAGCTGAAAGCATGGAAGACTTGGGTTTCCAAGCTCCCCAACAATTTGCCAGGTGGTTGCTGAGCGTCTGGGAAAGCAGTCAAAAAAAACCAGGCAAGGTTCTATTGCAACTTTGTCAAAAAAATCAAACCATCTCAGTAAGACACTTCAACAAACCAGCATTCTCTGACAGAAAAGCAAAATTCTGCTAGGGAATTTCTGACCAGCTCTGCAGGATACTAGGCACCTGTGGAACTTGGGTGCCTAAATATGGGCTCAAGAACCTAACTTCGGGGACCTATGTTTTGAAACTCTTGGGCATATTCATTACTTTTCAGAACACTCGGTACTTCATTTTCTTCTAGAATTCTTTATTGGCAAATGCATCTTAAGTTCTCCCAAGTTGGGTCAGTAGCTTTGAATCAATATTCTAGGCCTACATTTCCCACAATTAGCTACCAATTTGCATTGTCTCCTATTTTAGGAGCTCAGCAGTTTCTGAAAATAAGGCTTCTTTAAAGTTTCTTACCTTGGACACACATAGATTAAGACTTTCACAATTGCTAATCCCTTGTCAAAACATTGGCCACTCTGATGCTCATTTGCTTCACCGGCCAGTGCTGTCAGGGACTGGTACGTAGGCAGTCTGACCTGGTGGTTAAAGACAGCAGCCAGCACCGGTGGTCAGAACTGGATTCAGAAGCCAGGCAAGAGAGCAGGGCTGGAACAATTCAGAACAGGACAGGAACTAGGTAGGAACAGGGCTGGAACAAGTTGGGATTGAGGGAGATGAGACAGCACCCACTGGCCTAGACACTGAGCTGCTGATGACCTGCCCTTGCTGACCTTAAATGGAAACCTGTTGCCTGCTTTCAGTCAGTCAGTCAGGTGAGCTGGGCAATCAGGCAATTCTTCCCCAGCCCAGCTGAGCTCAGTAAGCAACCTGAGGACTGAGCCAGCTAGCCCCAGGCTCAGTTAGCGGGAGTCAAGCCTTTAGTTTCTGGCAAGCACATCAAGGGAATCTCAGCAGCCCCAGCATTGCATCCCCTTTTCTTCAGGGCCTGAATTTTATTTCTTCACAGTGAGACAGTTCAGCACAAGCTCCCCATGTAACCTCTGTCCTTTCCCCTGACCCAGGGGTCTCCTATCTACTCTCTGCATAGCTCACTTCCCAGGTCCTGTACTTGGGAGTTAGAGAGTGCTTCTATTTCCTTCTGCTGAGACTCTCCTCCAACAGATTGGCTTCTAGCCTGCTCCCTGCAGCCTTGCACTCCCAGGCAGGGGTGCTAGAACAATGTATGGGGGGGGGGGGGCTGAGATCCAGTGACCCAAACTGTAAACCCTGTCTATAATAGAAATCCCTTCAACCAGGGGTATGACAGCACCCATATTCCCAGGCCAGCTGTCTGCCTCAGAGCTTAAGGAAAGCACCTTTACTTGCTCCCCATCTCTAGCTTACTTTCTGGACCCAGACTGTCCTCTCCATCCCAGCTGCCTTAGCTCTGAATTGCCATCATCTCCCATGTGACCCCAGGATTTATTCCCTTCACCTGGGAAGGTTGCTCAAACGAGGCATAGTTAAACCTTTAAAAGACCAGCTCACCCTGTGACACTTCCCTTTAGATTAATAGTGTTTCCTTTTTCTTCCATCTCCTTCCACAGCTTGTTTCCTCAGCTATTTCTTCACTGCAACATATTTTTATCTCTGTCCTCCTACTATTTCCCCCCCTAAATTTACTTTATTACAGTCAACCCTTCAATTAATTTTTCTAAGTAAAATGACTGCATTAGGCAAAAGTTTGTGCAGTAGCCAATAAAATGTCAGATAATATTGAACGTGGAGCCAGGCTAACCTTGAAACCCAATAAGTTATTTGTAAATGTTACAACTTTATTTCTAAGAGAATACACATGTATGAGGGAACCATTCTATGGCTAAGCTGAGTGATTGATTAAAGCATTCTGATCCATCTCGACAAGATAAACTCAGACAAAAGAATCTACTCATATTTAAGATGCTGCAATTTATTATCCAAAGACTACTGTAAAATGATTTTATAATTCCCTTCGTTTAAGTGATTTTTTTGTAAGTAATAAACCATTTCTCGTGTAACTGATTATGATCAGGAATTCTCACTGCTGGTCTGCAGTAAATTCCAAAGGAAAGAAACAACCATATTGGTTAACACAGCAGCCTCACGAAGCTGTAAGGTTGAGGTCTCTGATAGAGTCACGATACTTTTCTGCTGGGATTTTAAATCATCTTCTTTCACAAGTAAAAAAGTTTCTACTGACTCAGGGAGATTTATAAGATGCCATGAACTTTTCCTTTGGGACCCTGACAACCAAATATCTAAGCATGTAGCTAGTTTGAAGCATGTGAGCTGCCCCATTGACTACACGGAGATTAAATCATGTGCTTAAATATTCTGTTGAGTTGGAGTCAAAATCTCTCCCTTTTTAATGGGCTAACACCAGCCCCTCATCCAGCAACTCTCGCAGCAAGAGGTGTGTGGTGCAGAGTCCTGCTGGAATGAGTACATATTAGATGTAAGGTGATGAATCACTCCTGTACTATGCGCTAGCCAATCCCCAAGACAGGAACTAGTCAGGTGACTCCCAGGGCAGGCATATAAACCTCACAGTAGGAACAGAAGTCCAGTCTGTTCAGGGTCGTCCCATGACTTGGAACTCTCTCCTGTCAGATAGTGGCAACAGAACTCCCCAAGCATTAGCCTGCTCCAGACTTGCTCTCACTCTGGCCTCATTTTGCCCCTGCTCTGGACTGTTGATTCTGGCTCTGACCACTAGGCCTGACTAGTCCCATCCTGATTTCTGAAAATTTGCACAGACTGATCCAGGCCTTCTTCTGCCATTCACTCCACTTCTTGGTTACAGGTTAACTTAATACAAGGAGTGGGTGTAACTTCTCTGGTGCAAGGACTGTATTTTACAAGATGTTTGTGCAGTGCCCTGATCCTAAATGGGGCGTCTCAGTGCTAATGATATACAAGTCATTAAATAAATGGAATAGTCCCCTTTTGGTCAACATAAGTCCCAGGGCTCTTTTTCCAAGGGTTATGTTGTCAAGCCTGGGATCCCAGCCAAAGTCTGGTTTGGGTGATTACATTCTGCCTATGTACATTAATCCTGCAGCTTCAAATGACCTTATAGTATCTAATTACTAGATATCAACTCCAATTGTTTAACTTCAAGTTCTAGATTGTTGAGTGAAGTTGCTATGAGTAGTTAAAAAGCTGCTATGACCCACCCTAGAAGTGGGTACATTTCAGTGATAGGTGAAACAATTCCTGTATATAGCTCCCCTCCCCCAACCCTCACCCTCCAATTTATAAAGATTTTTAGAATCTTTCAGACGGAAAGGTGCTTTAGAAATATAAGGTCTAGATGTGGCAAATACATCTAAGGATGTCCATATGCAGTGAGGTGCTATAGATGACAATTCACTGGCACCATGAATTGCCACAATGAATGGCAACAAATAATCATGGGCTAGGAAAAAAATGTGGATGACTCTCTAGTTTTGTAAGCAGGGCACTCACCTACAATGTGGGAGACTTAGGTGCAAGTGATAGGGCCTACCAAATTCATGGTGAATTTCTTGGGCACAGAATTTTAAAAATAATACATTTAATGATTTCGGCTATTTAAATCTGAAATATCATGTTGTTATAATTATAGGGGTCCTGACCCATAAAGGAGTTGTGGAGGGTTCACAAGGTTATTGTGTGTGTGTGTGGGGGGGTGTTACTTATTTCTATGCTGCTGCTGGCGGCAGCGCTGCCTTAAGAACTGGGCAGCAGGAGAGAGGCAGCTACAGCCGGGAGCCAAGCTCTGAAGGCAGAGATGCTGTCAGCAGCAGCGCAAATGTAAGGATGGCATGGTATGGTGTGCTTCTGCCTGTAGAGGTGGGCCCCCGGTCAGTAGCTGCCACTCTCCAACTACGCAGCCTTGAAGGCAGCAGTGCAGAAGTAAGGATGGCATGGTACTTCTGCACTGCTGCTAGCAAGGCTGCCCAGCTCTGACACTCCTAAAATAGCCTTGTCACACCTCTGCAACTCCCTTTTGGGTCAGGACCCCTGTTTGAGAAACACTGGTCTCCCCTATGAAATCTGTATAGGATAGGGTAAAAGCACACAAAAGATCAGATTTCATGGAGGGAGAGCAGATTTCACGGTCTGTGACACATTTTCTCATGACCATGAATTTGGTAGGGCCCTAACAATAGAATAATTTTAACACGGGAGTTTCAGACAAAGATGCACTCCAGAGAATCCCATATAGCTCACTAGCTAAGCTGTTTTCCTGTGTATGGATCACCCAAGTTCAAATCTCTTCTCTGCACCAGGCAGAGGGGTAATTGTACCAGGAACCCTGACTTCTCAGAAAAGTACCCTAACTACTGCACTAAGAGAGGTGGCTTGCTTCCTCTCCCACCCCTGTTTTGGGGAGCTAGTCCTCCTGTGCTTTTGTCAAAATGCCTAAACTCAAAACCAACAAAACATTGAGTTGGGTCAAGATCAAAATGAAATCTTTTATTACAACCCCCTTTTCTTGATCCACTGAAAATTTAGAAATGTTTCCATTTTAGTTTGACTTGAAATAATTTTTCCCCATTTTTTGGAATTGTGAGCGAACTGAAAAATTCAATATCTCCCATTTCTCCTCTCCTGCAATGTACTCTATTCTCTCAGTTTAAAACCCCTTCTCCACAGTAGGCAAAGGGGAGAACTGAACCTTTGTCTCACACAGCCAGAGTGAGTGCCCTAACCACAGGGCTAAAAGTTACAAGGCTAGCACTGCCTCCTTCTGGCCATTTTGTGAATGTACCTCTTAGAAATCCTCAGAATGTTTTGTTGCACGTTGAACATTGTGTTTTATTTGACCCACGACCGATTTTTCAAATTTGCCAGCATTTTGCACAATGTCCAGATTTAGTTAAATCCAAACTTATTTTGGGTTTTTTTTGGGACTGCCAGTTATTTATCAGCTGTAGTTAGGAGAGGGCGTTCCTCATGCTGTTCCTGATTTGAGGGTTAGGTTGGACCTACACCACCATCCCATGTTCCACCTGGACTCTCAAGCTTTAGGTGCGTGGAGTGAATTCCACCCTGAATAAACAGAAAGGTGAGGAAGCTGATGCTGCCTATTCAACATCTTTCACTTGCACTACAAATAATTAAAAAAGAGAGGTGCACCTTAGGAAGCAAGCAGTGCAGTTTGCACCTACCTCTAGCATCTGGTACATTTCTATCATTAGCATCAAACTCACCCCCTAAGTTCAATTTAAGAGAGAGTGAAAACCAAACCCTATGTTGAAATTAGCACCCTAACTCAGCCAGGCTTAACACAGCCTTTGTTTTCCAGGCTGCAGTTAATATGTCTTTTTATTTACTCCAAGACTGTTTCATGGACGCTTAACTCCTAAGCAGTCTCTCAGGAAATAAACCCTCTTTGCAATAAAGACCAGATAAATATCTCCTCATTTTTCCACTGAATGCCATTCCTTAGATATGCCAATACGTGTCACTTATTTATTTCTGACAATGACTCTCTTTAAAAGCACCTTTTATTTTCTCTCTTACAGGGACAACATATCCAGAGCACTACGGAAAGGGAAGTAAACTTTTATTCTCTTCAGTTACTAATGGGGCAATGCATAGACCGATGATGTCAGTTGAAAGACTCCCATTGACTTCCGTGGGATTTGCCTTACTCCTCTGGAAGTGGTCGCACCAACATTATTTTCATAGAATCATAGGACTGGAAGGGATCTCAAGAGATCATCTAGTCCAGTCCCCTGAACTCAGGACAGGACTAAGTATTATCTAGACCATCCCTAACAGGTGTTTGTCCAACCTGCTCTTAAAAATCCCCAATGATGGAGATTCCACAACCTCCCTAGGCAATTTATGCCAGTGCTTAACTACCCTGACAGTTAGGAAGCTCTTTCTAATGTCCAACCTAAATCTCCTTTGCTGCAATTTAAGCCCATTGCTTCTTGTCCTATCCTCAAAGGTTAAGAAGAACAAATTTTCTCCGTCTTCCTTGAAATCTGTTATCAAATCCCCTCTCAATCTTCTATTCTCCAGACTAAACAAACCCAATGTTTTTCAATCTTCCTTTTCGGCATGTGATAGGGTCTATCAGGCCTTCTCTGCCACTCCCCGCCACCTGCCTCCAACTGGAGCTGTTACTGCCCTGACACATCTCTGGTCAAGGAAAACCCACTCAGACCAGAAAACCCAAAACAAAACAAAAAAACCCAGAACAAAACAAAAAAAAACCCCTTAGTCCTCCAGAGGCCTAGGAGAGCCAGGAGGAGAAACTGAGCAATCGGGGACAGCAGACCAGTTAAGAAGACTTGCCTGCTTCTCCTCAGGGGAGTGTGATGTGAGCCTGGGATGGCGCTGGAGTACCTAAATGTTAGCTAAGAGCCTTACCCTCAAGTGCTGCAGCGATTTGCTTTCCTTTGGATTTTGTTTGCTTGTTTAAGGTGCAGGCAGCCAAATTCTGAGCCTTGTTATCCTTAGTTAATTGTATGGTGATTGTTACCAGGGTCACAGCACAGGTCACCGTGCTCCAAGGAGGCAGCCACAGCTGGTGGAGTAAGGCCGGGAGTGATTGTAGCACCACAGTTGGCCCTGCTGTGGGTGTGCCAGAGTAGCCCCAGTTGTGATACTGCAGTACTTTGGGGTTTTGTAGCTGGATTTCACTCAAGTACTGGCCTAGGTTAATTTGTTGAGACAAGACTCCTAACCCTGAACAGTTTGTCCTCTTCCCACAAGTCCAATGGGTCGTCTGCTTCCAGAGAAGAACTGTCCAGTGGTTACAGCAGTAGCCTAAGAAGACTTGACTTAATTTCTCTGCTCTGCTGCAGACTTCCTAAGTTATGATGGGCAAGTCATTTAGCCTTTCTATGCCTCAGTTCCCCCTCTGTAACACTGGGATACTACTGTTTCCCTACCTCAAAAAGTGGTGGCAAGAACAAAGGGTGTCAGGCACTCAAACACTACAGGAATGAAGGCCACTTAATTCCCCACACTTTTCTTATGGATTGTACTTTATATATAACAGGAACAAGAAGTATAATAATGAGCGATACATGCAGCATATGTACTTTCATGTTGGACAAAGACAGATCAGTAACACTGACTGGCAGAAATAAACAAGCATGACAATAAAATTAGTTTAAAATTCCAATTCAAGTATCATTATAAGGTGTTATACAAATCAGTGTGAAGTTTTAGCAAACAAATGTATGCTGTTGTAACTAGAGCCACGCAGAGGGGGGAGGTTCATTTCAGAAAGGATTTCAAGATTTTAAAATTTGGCTTTATTCTGAGTCAGAGTGAAAATGAAAAAATTCAAAATTCTCCATGAAGAAATACTTCAACTGTCTATTTTGTTTGTGTGTCAGTTGCAATGTTTTATTTTATTTTCTAGGCTGACTTTAAAAAAAATAAAAAAAATGTGTATTATAATCCAAAATAGAAAGGTTTCAAAACGAAGACATTACAAAATGAACATTCAAAATGTTTTATTCCATAGTCATCAGAATGTCCAATTTTGACAGTGGCAAGGATATTTTTTTTTCAGTTTTCTTCCAAAATGAAATCGACCTAATTTCATGAAGCATTTTGAATTCTATAGTACTGCATAGTCCAATAGAATATGGTTCCATTTGCTCAACAGATCTAATTGTGATTCCCAGTTCAGTGTGTGATACATGTCCCTTTTGTCTGCCTCATGCACACAGGCTACAGTTCTATTGAAGCTCCCATTGAAGGGAATTAGTCTTTTAGCTCAAGTTTTAGAGGCATATATGCTTACTTCTAGAGTTGCCAGGTTCACTTCCAGCAGCTGGTGATTACGCCGTTGTATTATTTGAGAAGGGATATATGATCATGTAATTAAAAACTAGATTTTGATACACAAACAGAAGTAAAATTGTGCCAGTAACCACAATACCGTGATTATCTAGAATGAAAATTTAAGAACTTTGAATTGTAGGGTTTTTTCCTACTCACTGAGGGATATATAGGTATTCATGAAAATAAACTGGAGACAGATGATATAGATAGACAGATGGACATATATATAATAAAACCAACATAAACAGAGGTTTTTTTGCTATTGAACTTGGGAAAAACAAGCTGGGACTGCAGGTATCACTTTATTACCACTAATTTAAAAGCTGTTCCTAATAATTTTTTTAAGCACTTCCATATAATACATCTGTTCAGTTCAAATTTATAATTACATTTTACTGCAGGCTGGGAATACACATAATGACTGTCAGATAACATGCACTTTGTGTTGTCAGATTTTTACTTTATTTTGAGACACATCATCCTTTCATTTAAAAGTTCTAACACAATTTTTTCTCCTTCTGCCTCTCAGTTTAAAGTTGTGCTGTATCTATATTCAAGTGCCCAGCATGTTAGGGTACTACTTGGAGCTCAGGAGACCTATCTTCAGAGCTCTTCTTTGTCTTGGACTTCCTGAGTGACCACGGGCAAGTTAACTAATTTCTCTGTGCCTCAGTTTTCCACCTGTAAAATGGGCATAATAGCACTGCTTTACTTAATGGGGAAGTTGTAAGGATAAATGTTATGGTAAGATGGGTCATATAAATACCACTGATGAAAATGGATTCTGGGAACATCCTCCGCAACCCATGCTTCTCCCTCTACCACCTCCAAAAAAGGTAATAATCCAAAACATGTTTAATTGATTGACCCCACAGATTTAGGGTCAGTTTGTCAGTTTTACTCATTTGGTTGATTAAGGAATTAACTTGAAGGGAGGTTGCTTATCCTAAGTTTGGATTAACTGATTCAAAGAAAATAAACACCAACCTAATACTTAAGGTCCAAGAACAAACTACACTGATTCTGAGAGTAGGGCAAAATAAAACTTCCTTTGCCTTTTCTTTAATTTTCCCACTCCTATGTGGGTTCTGGCTCAGGAGCTCAGTCTGAGACAAGGTGATTTTAGAGGCTGGCAAACTCTCTGAAGAGAGTAAGGGAGTTAAGTGGCCAATTCTCAACAGGCCTGTAGGCCCTTTGGAAATTGCAACCTGACATGGGTTCTCATGCAATCCTTAGCCTAATTCTTTTTGTAGATTGAAGATGATCCAATAATTTGGATGCAGTTCCCACTTTCTCTAAATTACCCAGCTCAAAATGAAGATCTCCCACTACCACAAGCCATGTTTACCTCCTCTGGGATTAGCCGTTGTTAAAATTCTATCCCTGCTGTAGAATGATCTCAGAGTCACAGGGTAAAAGAACATAGCTCGAGGCCAGGGTAACACAATGAGAACATCCACAGTTATCATAATTGATCATTACATTTACTGTTCAAGGGATAATAAACTTCATGCTTCAAGGCTTTGGCCAATTTGTAGCTACTAGAGATCAGGGTGAGTCCTAATGTGGGGAGAAGATTATTGTACATCTGCTGCTGTGGAATTCTTACACAAGCTTCTGGTGTTGGTCACTGCCTGAGACAAGACACTGGCTTAAATGGACCATGGGTCTGACCCAGTCTGGCAACTCTTATCTTCCTATGGTGCTTCACTTTAAGACTATGTCCACATGGCCCCAGAATTTAGATTAGGGACGTGTGAATTGCAGGGTGCACTAGAATTCTGTGCAGTAACTCCCTCATGTAGACACTGCAGGTGAGAATTAAAAAGTTCCTAGTTCACATTAATATAGGCCGACATGAGTACAAACTAGGTATCTTTTAGTTTTTGCCCAGAGTGTTCATATGGGGGAATTTACTGGTCCTGTAGATAATCCCCATGTCCCATGAAATAAACTATGGTTCTCATTGTGCAATGAGCTTTGGGTGTGAAGTCTCATGTGCCCAACTAGGATTCACTGAGGCAAGAATGGTTCCTCGTGTTTGTATTGAGTACAACTGAGCCCCAACCTGATTAAGGCTTTATACATTGCCATAATAAGATGAGGATAACAATGATGGATTCTCCTATCATTTCAAAGGACGAGTGTTCAGCTAGTATTGACCTAAATTGTTGGATTATTTGTTTTTATGGTTTCTCACATGGGAAGCAAGTCCAATCCTGGATTTGCAAGTGTAGTCATTGTTGAGGGGAGTGTTTGAGGAGTTGGCCTTACGATGGGCTCTCTTCTCCTGGAAAGACCTCACACAACATTTCTTAAAAGTGGACATGGCCTTATGGCACAGACCTCTGCTCCAGGGTCTATCCAGTACAAAGAGTTCCCAGGTTTTAATATCTATCTCGCATGCTGTGAGGTTGGTCTTGAAGGTGTCTTCATATCTGAGGATGGGTTGACTTTTAGAGTTGGTTTCCATGCTCATTTGATTGTAAAACACCACTTTTATAGGGGAAGTCCTATAAAACACCACTTTTATAGGGTATAGGGGAAGCCTCCATATGGACTGACTCAGTGTTCGACCTAATGAAGTTGAGCCCTGATGAGCATGCTTTTGTTACTAGGGATTTGGTACCTGTCAAGGTCTTCAGTGTTGGAGATCCTGTCTTGCCACTTGATGTTGCATATGGGTCTTAGGTAGTGAAGGTATAAACTCTCCAATTGTCTGATGTGGTGTCAGTAGAGCGTCCATGTCACACAGCTGTAGAGGAGTGAGGTGCGTACAACCCTGCAATAGATTTGTATCTTTGTTCTGAGGCAGACTCCACACTCGCTCCAGAGCCTGTGGGCAAATGTAGGCACTGAATGATCTCATCATTCAACATGGCATTGCTGGAAAGTATGCTACTCAGGTAGCAGAATTTCCTGACCAACCTGAGGAGCATAAAGTTAATTGTGATGATGGGATCAGGACACTCATAATGCTGGTATCTGATGCTTTTTCTGGCTGACGTGAAACTGAAACATTTTGAGGAATAAGCAAAGCACTCCACAATAAGCTGAATGTTCTGTGCAAATGTTGTGTGCAAAGAGGACACAGTCATAAGCAAAGAGGAACTCTCTTAATAGCTGTTTGATTACCTTGGTGCAGGCTCTAATTCACTGTTAATTGAATAGACCCCTATCCAATCTAAACAGGAGGTTTACACCTCTTTGAAAGTCCTGGAATGAAAAGAAGAGCATGGCTGGAAAGATAACGGCAAAGAGGACTGGAGCCGTTACATACCCTTCTTTGGTTACCATAATGTAAATGTTAAATAATAGCATGATCAACATTCAACACAACATTCAAATGAGTAGAAGTCAAATACAAAATAATTTATAAGCAAATCAGGAGGAAAGGACTTATATACACTTACAGTTTAAACTTTTTCCCCAAAACAATCTATACAATTTTCCTTCAGATCTGAACTGAAACAAGGCTTGGTTGGCATATATTATTTGGACTGTCTGCATGGAAGCTAGCAAACTAATTCTACTCCTTACACCTCCTCGAGACCCAAGTCAGACAGCAAACTAGTGCACACATCCAAACCAGTCTGAAAATACATTCCCATTTCCTCCCCAGCAACTCAGCTCCCTCTATCTGCCCAATACCATACCACATCTAAACAGTTCCCTCCATCTGAAAATCCTTTCTCCTTTACTCTATGACAAACTAAAAGCACTGTAGCCTGTAAAGGGTTAACAGGTTCCTGGTGGACATGCAGTTGCTCAGGGCAGAGCATAAAAGGAAGGGGAAGACGGTCAAAAGGAAGGGAGTGTTTTCTCCCTTTCTGAATGACTACAGCAGTGGAAGTCTTGGAGAAAATATTGTCCATAATTTTCCAATTGATTTGGTTTTGATTTTGTGATTGTTTGGTGGCTAACAAAGAAGCCCCGAGGAAAGACCTTTAGAGGACTGAGGTTTGGACCTTTATTTACATTCCCTGGCTGGTGAGACCCTCCGCCAGCTTAATTAGTCACCACCCAGTGAAAACTGAACTGAAGTGAGAAATTGTTGCAAGCTTAGAACATCTACTGTTTAACAGGCAAGCTTACAGAAAGTGAGCTCCTAAGCTTTCCCCCAGAGCAAGGAAAATACACCCTGAGAAGTGCACATGGGGCCTGCAGGAGATTTTCAAAGGATTCTTTGAAAGTCCATGGGATTTGGGTGCCTCACTCCCCTTTATGCCCTTGAAAATCATTCCCTTCCTCCAATATCCTCAGACACCAAAACCAGCTGGTCAGATTTGGAAGACAGTGGCAAAGCTTCCATCGACTTCCACAGGTGCAGGATCCAGCCTTTTTGGTCAATTAATTTCATTTCTTGTTGGCAGCTCCTACCCCCAGCTCAGTACATAGCTGCATGCTCACTCCCTTTGACAGGAGAATGGGCTCACTAATGACAGGATTTGCTCTGTTTCTGGAAATTATGACTCCCTCTTTCAGGTGTCTGAGGGCTGTTGTCTCCTCCTTTATGTTGGTCAGTCATCTGTGGGCACACTCCCTCCCTCCTGAGGCAGGCTCAGTCTCTACTGCACCCCTTTGTGGCCCAACAGGGCATTACCCACTCTCCCTCAGTTTCGCTTCAGAATGGCCATCTTCCCCCTCCAAAGTGGTCCAGTGATGTGCTAGCTCAGCCCCCTAGTTAAGTCACACCAGAGTTCCACCCTCTTTAGAATATCAAAGTTCTCAAAGAAGTATAATGAACTGAGAACTCTGTTTCTGGCAACTCTCACAGGGATCTTTAGTCACCCGTGTATAAAGGCTTTTCTGCTCCTGGGGGCTCCTCACCAAGGCTGGACCACCCTTCTGCCTTACTCTTATACCAAGTACTGGCCCTCTGGACTTTCTCCCTGGAGGCCCAGTTCCTACCCAAACCACTGACTATCAGGGCCTCCTGCCTGGAGTCCTTTCCCCCATATATTCTCCTCAGGATGGATCCTTATTCTGAGTCTACCACTAGGCTGAATGCCTGGGGGTTGGACTTCTCCAGGGCCTGCCACAGACACTTTCTTCTCTCCTGCTGCCCATTTCCTTCAGGACCAGTTCCAGAAGACAGCCTCCCTCCTGCAGCACTCCTCCCCAACTCAGCCCTCCCAGCCTTTTAGAAAAATCACCCACCTCCTTCCCAGCTGTGTCAGATAATTGAACCAATCCATCTGCTCCCCAGTCCACCAGGATCAGCTGAGGGGCAGCGGTAGCTAATCCACCACAGGTGAGGACCCAGCTCCACTTAAAGGGCCAGCCAGCCTGTGAGAAAGGGTCTAGCAATGTGCTCCGCATGCAGACTCAACTGTTGAGGCCTAGGACCTCTGTAATGTTTTCTTACATCAGCATATGCTGTCGGCCACAACTATAACATATTTCAGGCACTGAATGTACTTTACTGGTGATGTGCAGTCGCTTACAAAACAATGACATAAAATAAACAAAAAATAACACTTGCACCACTAACACCATTTCTTCCAAGATCTAGCTGCCTATACGTTCAGTGAAGCAGAACTTGTAAGATTTGGTGATACCTCATAATATTATACCCACTCCCTGGGTTACTCAGAGCATAACTTCACAGGAGAGGGAAAGACCCATTCCCGTGATGCTTGTCCTTATTACTGCTATTCTAGCCACTCTACCCAATTCCTTTGCTGTTGCAGGTAGATGACTGGAAACACATAGCAGCCAATCATTCTGCCTGTTGCTCTCCCCACTTCTCCCTTTGGTTACAATATAAGGAGATAAGAGGCACTGAAATTGAGGGGGAGGAGGAGCATACTGCTCCAAGCTCCCAATCCAAGTTGGCCCATCCACCCCTCCATCTCCATCAGTGAAGGGGAGGCGAGGGTGGGGGCAGAAGGGCAAAACTTGAATGGATGGGCTGTCTGCTTTAGCCACTTGAAATGTTAGGAGGTCTGATGTTATATCCCATTTACCATGTTACAGTTCAGGAAGGCTGGGCACAGATCCAGCACTTGTGAATTTATATCTGAGTCATAGAGATTAATGCCAGAAGGGCCTGCTAGCTCATCAGTCCGACTTTGTGTGTATCATGGGCCACCAACTCCACCCAGCACCCACGCTCTAAACCCAGCAAGTGAAATGAACCAAAATATGACAGCCTGCATGAGACTAGACTGTTCTGTGACACAGACAGAGAAAGGAGGGACCCAGGTGCACCAGTGCTTGGAGCCCCCACAATGGCAGGGAAAGAATTCAGTGAGATAAATCCAGATAATCCTGGCAAGTGACCCACATCCACACACTGCAGAGGAGAGTGGAATCCCTCCCATCCACGGTCAGTGCCAATATGATCTGGGGTGAAATTCCTTCCAAATCCTACCTATCGTGATCAGTTAGACTCTGAGCATGTGGACAAGACCTGGCCAGCCAAGCAACTGAGAGAGAGAATGGTCCGTGCCACCTCAGAGCCCTGGGCATCACCACCCATATTCCCATCTCCAGCTATGGTTACCCCTGCTGCTTCATAAGAAGGAGATTTAAAAAACAAACAAACAAAAAAAAACTTGCCAGAATACCCTGGGAGAAAAGTCCCTTCCTGACCCCTGCTGGTGGCCCGTTGAAATTCTGAAGCATGAGCTTTAGGAATATAAGACATAAACCATTGAGACCTGCCCCCAGCTATCACAAGCAACACCATCATACAATTGCACTTAGAAATGTATCCAGTTCTCTTCAAACTAGCAAAGTTGTTTGCTTCGACAGCTTCTATTAGGCAGCTGTACCAGAACCTCACCCCTCTGATGGTTGGAAATCTTCTAATTTCTAACCTGAATTTGCCCATGAGACTCTGTCCACTATGGACTGGAAATGCACTAGGAACAACCACAGTGGTAGCTACTGCATTTGTAGTTTAGCACAGATGTTCTCCCACTGAGGCCAGATCTTTATGTAGAGTCTTATCAGGAAACCTTGCTATTGCAGTTCCTTTTTAGCAGATAACAATTTTTGCTGTTCTGTTCTTTTTTCCTCCATTGTTACCAAAATAATAATGATCATAAACATCACTTTAAAAGCATGCCATGCTAGAGCCCACCGTGCTGCAATACATCATCCTGAACTCGACTGTACTCGCTTACGGTGAAGCATTTTATATTAATGTTTCCATTGCTTATCACAGACACTGGCATTACAAGTGCTTAAGTCAACTTGGCTCAGTCATTTATTAAGATGGGTTTCACTGCCATTTCCTTAAATAAAATGTTTGCTTTCCCTTTGCAGGAGGACTGTTTTATTCCTGCCAATCACTGCTAGTCATCTCTCTTTATCCATCATGCAATTACCATCTATAGGCATTAAACAAATCAATCATAAAAGAAATAAAATCAGGCTAATAGTAATTAATCATTTTGCCCTCTGCCACCATCCTCTTCCCTCTCACTCCCAGGTCTCTCTGTACAACAGAATGAGAAAATTAAATACAATTATAAATATAATAAAATCTAGTCTTTGAAAATTCCGACAGACTAGGGATGAGTTTTCATGGCTTACTAGCTGAAGCTTTAAGCATGAGAGATCTCGACTCTCTGGAATCCCAGGTTCAGCTTTTCTCAATGTGTCAGCCCTGCATGTTTGTCTAAATCCCACGCACTTTCCTGTAGTTGAGTTTTTCAGATTAGACTATAAAACCTGAGGCCTTGGTGGCCATCTATGGACATCAACGATCCCAAAGCATTTTCCATAAGAGCAGAGGTTCAGCCTGGTTTACTTAGCCAAAATTCCACATCCCTGTAGCGCTGTGTGCCAGCTGGTTCCTTCTCTTCAGCCATTTTCTGTCTTTACTAAAACATGCCTTGAGCTTCCTGAAGCTGACTCTGTGAGTGTGAGTGGCACACACTGCAAAAAAATCCGAAGTGTGAGAGCTGAGTCAACTGACTCAGGCTCCCAGGGCTAAAAATAGCAGGGTAGATGTTTCCACTGGGGCTTAGACTCAGGCTCTGAAACTCCCCCCTTGTCCTCATTGCAGGGCCTGAGCTGCCTTCTCTAAGCTTCTTCTGAATCTGAGTCATGTACCCAGCTCCATTCCACTACTACTTTCTTAAGTCTCTCCTGCTTGTAACCCAAGCTCATCTTCCTCCTATCAACTTCTTCCACAGCTGCTTTCCTTCCACCACCTGTGGGCCAGAGACCCACTTCTCATTGGGCTCCTTCCTTCTGCTCAAATCATAGAACCATTCCCTTTCTGCCAACTCCTCCTACTGGCAAACATGGAGAGAGGACAACACAGGGAAGGAAGAGGAGGAGAGTGGAAAGAGAAAGGAGAGGACTGTAGTTCAACTCCTCAGCTGGGGTAAACAGGAGCAGCTACACTGAAGTCAATGGAACTGTGTTCCTTTACACCAGTTGAGGATCTGGTCCTATATATTTATATAGGGAATATCCTCAAAGGTATTTAAGTGCCTAATTCCCTTGAAGGAATCTAGATACCTTTTAGGAACTTGACCATGTTGACTTGCATGGCTAATGCATGAAACTTGAACACATTTTTTATTTAGTAATTATTTGAATTACTTGATGTTCAAATGCATAACAGGCTGCACTTTAGAAGCCTCCTAGAAGAAGTGAGCTTTAAGAAAGGATTTGTATCTGTCGGCAAGAAAGAGACAGAGAAGCATCATGCATAAGGCTTAGCCAAACTGGAACTGTGTAACATACAATATTTCTTGACCTTCAATTAGCTTCATGTTAGGGAAAATATCGAGCCTGACTTCAGGATAGTCAGCTGAATTCTTTAGTGACCAAACAAGATTCCATTAAATGATGAGGTCAAAGGAGATTCGACTTTGAGGTTTTATTTAAGGGCAATATGAGTCCTGGATTTTGTAAGGCTATCTGAGAACCATGCTCTTCTTCCGCTCCCACGTGCAGGACAGATTTTCAAACTTAGATGTGGTTGGACCTATTTTTCTTTTCTCTTTCTTCTTTTGCATGCATCTTGAAGAGCTTTGTTAAAAATTGCTGCTGTGACTAAAGCAAACAAACAAAAAAAGCAATGCTGGTGTAAACTGCATGATACCATGCTCCTGGGGAGAAATTTAGCTACTGAGATCTATGTATTGCTTGCTATGACTACAAACAAATATGGCTCAACAAAGAGCTTTCTTGTGTGCCACCCAGATCCCTTTATGACTGGAAACATGTGGACACCAGGTAAAGGAAAAGCGAGAAAATTGAGAGTATTAGGGGATAATTGTCTTTTGAATTCACTATGGTAAGTAATGCAGCAGGACGTAGGTGTTCAGTACAGATTTAGCAAAACACTTAAGCACATGCTCAGTTTTCACCATGTGGTGCAGCACCATTGAGTTCAAGGACTACACATGTTTAAAATAAAGCATTAGGTTAAGGACTTTGCTCGATGGAGCCTTTGGTATTAGGAAAGGAAATGTTGAGGAATTAAGAAATCTAGCAGTAGTAGTAAGTCTGATTGGAAGAAGTATTAAAAACTCTCCAATGCGGAATAAACCCGAGACATGTTAAAACTAGGGTTGGGCAAAAAATTGTTTTCGCATCCCATGAGACTTGTCAAGATTTTGAAAAATTTCCCATTCTGATTTGGGACAAAAAGGTAAAATCTTGAAATATTTTGCTGGGCAAATGCAGTTTATTGGAGCATTATGACTTTTTTTCTCAAGAGTCCATTGGAATTTGGCTCCTGGTGTTGTATGTATAATTGATAAGATGAAAAAATGATTTAAAAAAAGATAGGGAAAAGAAAATAAAGAAGAAACAGAAGCATCTTTTGTGGGCCATTCAACCCTTTACAACAGCATAGTAGCCCATCTTGCTGACCAATCAGCTGCCATCCCTCACGAACCTAGTATGCCAGATCCTGCTCTCACTGAACTCAATGGAAGTTTTGTCACCAGCATCAGTGGAATCAGGATTTGGGCCTTGCTAACTATAAAAGGGGGGCAGGGGGAGGGGAAGGGGGGAGGAAAACCAATGCAAACAATTCAGAGCCCGTCTCAGAGACACTGGGAAGATCCTGAAGGCTTTTCACATCCATAACTCCCATTAGAGTCAATGAGACTTTGGGGCTCACAAGAACAAGGAGATCATGCCCCACTCCTGTGAATAAAAGCATCAAATGCCAGGAGAGCTGCAGGAGGTGGCAGAGTGAATTATTATTTTTCAAACCCAACCTGTGTGTCTGAACAGAATTACCAGTGAAGCACTAGCTGGTTATTGCTGATTCGGAAAGAAAAGCAAGTGTGACATGATGTAAAACTTCATGTCGAAATTAGGGTGTACATGGATTTGCTTTTAAGCACAGCACATTTAGGGACTGTGTAGTTTGGGCTGCAAAATTCCCCAGGGAATTATTAGCCAGCATCGCGCCAGCCAAGCTTCTTTTGATTGACTAGGGAGCCAGGACTGCAAAGCAAACAACAGCACTTTCTCTTATTCTGATTCCCCCTTGTGATTATGAGTGAATATACAGGGGTGAGGGCATGAGTCCTGGCTAAACCTCTTGGTGTCTAATAATAGATGGTTCTGTGCACAGGCTAGTGCTGTCCTATTATTCACTAAGTTCTCTGTGGCGGAGAGGAAAAAGGCGAGAGAGTATCAGAAAAAGTTTATGTTCATTATGGCTTGGCCTTAAGAAAATCTGCCCATCAATCCATCAAAAATGAATTTTATTCTGTAATATTAACGTTTAAGGCTATGCTCTTCTGGCGTATTGATTCTCTGTAGTCAGGAGGAAGCTGAAATGGAAACAATTTTAGAAATGTAGTTTTCAGTTTCCTTAATATTGTATGTCCATCTTATGAAGGAAAATAGTTTTTCCTCCCCTTCTCCACTATATATATATTAATCATAAGAACACGGGGCCAAATACATCCCTAGCACAAGCCCATGGATGGGGTAAATATAGACATGTTATTTCTAAGGCGTTAGAGGGCTGAGTAGAGAGGGCCTTTCCACACTCACTTTGTTTCTCAAATAATCCTAGGACAGAACAATTATTATTAAAAAAATATTGGAGTAAACTCCTGGCCCCATGAAGTTAGTGGGAGTTTTGCCCTTGTTTCCAAGGGGATCAGGATTCCATCCACTGTCTTAGGACTCAATAAAGGACCCTCTCCCTGCTCAGGGCAGCACTTAAACAAGTGCCTACCTGCGCTTGGGGCAATGGCGCTCAAGCAGGTGCTTGGTGATTGTCCTGAAGAGGGATGGATTTAAACCCATGCTTAAGCGCTTGCCATAATGTATGTGAATTGGGGAAGCTCTGGTGAAGGAATCAGTGACCCTGCCAAAATAGGAGTCAAAAACTTGGAATCCAGACTAGTCAGGCCCAAATTGTGATTGCTGTGGGGTGGTGTAAATGAAACAAATATTATCTGTGATGCGGTGTTCATCCCACACCAGCACTGAAAGGATTAAGGCAGTAATTGTTAAGGGCAATGATACTCATTGCGAATGAAGCTCACCTGGTCAGGAACCGTCAGGGGCTTCTATGAAGCCCAAGAGTTGAGGCTAGAGAGGGGGCTGCAGTGAGGTGAGCTTGCAGTCACACCCCCTGATATAAGGGAGAGAGTAGGAGTGTGAAGAAGGCAGTCTAGGAAGCAGCCCAGAGAGAAGCAGCAAAGCATGAGGGAGTATAGACTTGAACTGCTTGGTCGAGGGTCCCTGGACTGGAACCTGGAGTAGAGGGCAGGCTTGGGTTCCCCAACCAGCCACTGCAGGAGTGGTGCAGTTAGCGCAGATATGAAGACTGCCTGGGACTTTGTGGGAGGAGACTCTGATGAGACCCAGAAAAGGATTGTGACTTGGCTGGAGAGCCAAGCCATGAAGAAGAGGCAGTGCTGCTCCTCACAGAGCGAGGGGCTCAGGCAACAGGCTGAGCGACCACAGGACAGGTTGCTGACAGTAGGGAGCTAGTCACCAGATGAGCCATGAGAAGGCACAGCTGAGTGGTGAGCAGACAACCCTGTTACACCATCTCAGGCCAGGTTCTAGCATACAAATGTCCACATTAGGAAATAACCACCAGTCTCTGAAGCAGAGGATGGTATGGGAGATAAACTTTCCTCTTATCTCTGAAGTTGGTGCCTCCATGTCCAGGCTAAAACACATTAATGTTTATAATGCCAGTGTGTCTACTATGTGATGTCACTCCAACTCTGTTTTTCCTGTTGCTGCAGAGAAGATTTAGGTATCCAGCTCTGTCAATCTTATACCTACCTCCATCAAATAGCACATAAGTCCTTAGAACAGTTTTGTGGCCTTTTTTTTCTTTTTTTATTTGCTAACAGGTAAGTCAAATGTCTCCTACTCTTCAAAGAAAGAAATCACTTAATTTAGTATGTCTGAAATTTATAAACATATGACCTCTACACCTTAGCTATAGACAGGGAAGTCCAGCCTATGTCCTTAAAATAGGAAGTAGGTGGCTTTTAAAAGGTGCACAGGCCTCATGCTGGACCACCCCACAAGTGTAATCTGCATTTTATGTGAAATAAGCAAATTTGGGGGAAAATATATTTGGCTTAAAACACTATTGTTTATATAACAGTTATTTTACTTTACAGCGGGTCTCTGAGCACAGCCTACCATAAAACAATCTGAGTAATTAGGAGTAGCTGACAGACAAACTGCCTTCTTGAGCCAATAAAAAGAGAGAGATAAAAATTGAACCTAACATGTTTATAAACTCCAGTAAAGCCAGATATAAGTGGCATTTTAAAAAAACCCTAGCCTATTTATAAACTGTGCTTCCACACTCAATAAAAGTTTGAAGGCTAAAAGCGTGAAAAGCCTTCTGCAATAAGGGGTTGCAAAACAGATAGAAAATAACTAAGTGCATTCACAAGCAATGCCCCGAACTTTCAGTTTGCTCCCACCGCTCAGGCAATGACCACACTTGTCAGATGGAAGAGCATTCTGGGTGTTGCCCTGCAAATCAGTATGCCAAGCATCCATCTTTGCTTGCAGAATTTCTATCTCAGCATGGCCATGAAAAATCTGCACTACAGTCTGTGTTGTACTTGATTTTGCAACTCACAGAGGAAGGAAGTGGCTCATAAAGAAGGCACAATAGTCACATCCAGGGGGGCTGTGTTCTAATCTCTGCTCTAAACTTCATCTAGACAAGTTGCATAATCTCTTTGTGACTTGCAGTACCCATCTATAAACTAGTAACTACTTGTCAAAGGCTTAATCAGTTAACATTTGTTAAGTACCTCAAAATCCCAGATAGCACTGGTGGGTGAATTGGACAAAATCCTCAGTATAGAAAAAGTGCTAATGCCTATGGAGCTGATAGTGTTGTCCAACTGCAGCCATCCTTGGAGATTTTTAAAAGCAGGTTAGACAAACACCTGTCAGGGATGGTCTAGATAATACCTAGACCTGCGATGAGTGCAGAGGAATGGACTAGATGACCTCTTGAGGTCCCTTCCAATTCTATAATTCTATGATTTTTAGCATCATGACATCCAGAATTGCTTTGAGCAAGATTACGGAGGTCAAAATGCTGCAGGTCCATCAACACTAGCAATCCCAGGGTTGCTAGAACCAGGACTAGCAGAGCAGTTTAGCAAAAGGGCAAGTTTTCGGTGGAGCTATGCCAAATTATACCAACTGAGAATCTGGCCCTCTGTGTGGAAGTGAAAAGTGTTATTATTCATGACAGAATTAAAACAGTGCAATTTCCTTATGGGGACTGTTGGACAGAAATCATCTCCCCCCCACCAAAAAATCAGTTGTTTTTTTGTTTGGTTTTCTGAGAGGTGTCACAGAAAGGCGTCCAACCTAACTGACATTTATCTCACTTAAGTGAAGTACATTGTACAACAAAACCTTCTTTAAAAAAAAAAAACCAATGTTGCCTGCACTAAGAAACAGCAATACCTGCTGCTTAATCAGAACAGTATTATGGCATGAGGTCTGGGGCAGAATCTATGTAGCGGGGGTATACATTTTGCAGATGCAAAGTGATTAAGTGGTGATTAACCAGGCTAAAATTGTGAGCTCTGGACTTTTAATAAAGAAGTTGTCAAAGATTAAGTGGAAGAAAAGAAAAGTCAAACAAAGGAAGAGATACAGTAAAACTCATTTTTATTTTATTTTATTTTATTCAAGGCAGTATTTTCTAAACAATATATTTATTTTTTGGACTGAAAAAAATTAAAGCCTCTTAATTGAGAAGGTCATTTAGGATGGGACTTCCAAAAGCACCTAAGGAAGTTGAAATCCCACCCTTAACCAACACGACTGATTATTTGCCATACTACCCCAACTCAACTGCATGTTACTTCACAGGGTGCTGTAAGGAGAAATATATTAAAGACCGTGAAGTGCTTTGAGATCTATTGGTGAAAAGTGCTATATAAGAACATAAGAATGGCCATACCGGGTCAGACCAAAGGTCCATCTAGACCAGTATCCTGTCTACCGACAATGGCCAATGCCAGGTGCCCCAGAGAAAGTGAACCTAACAGGCAATGATCAAGTGATCTCTCTCCTGCCATCCATATCCACCCTCTGAAAAACAGAGGCTAGGGACACCATTCCTTACCCATCCTGGCTAATAGCCATTTATGGACTTAACCTCCATGAATTTATCCAGTTCACTTTTAAACACTGTTATAGTCCTAACCTTCACAACCTCCTCAGGAAAGGAGTTCCACAAGTTGACTGTGCGCTGCATGAAGAAGAACTTCCTTTTATTTATTTTAAACCTGATGCCTATTAAACAATGCATTATTATTTGGTGGAATAAATTTTATTTAAATTATGTCAGGAATAAGTAGGTGTCTTTCTTACTTTTTTTTCGTCCTCCTCCCCACCATGGAACTTTACCAGAGATCAGATGCTGTCATAGGTGCGGGAACTGGGGTGGAAGTGGGGGGTGCCAGAGCACCCCCAGGTTTTACATGGGGCTCTGCTACTGGCCCTGCACCCAGGGCCCTGCTCCTGTCAGCCCTGCACCTGGGACTCTGTTCCTGGCCTCGCATGTGGAGCCCCAGCTGCCAGCCCTGTGCCCAGGTCTCTGCTCATGGCCCCACATGCAGGGTCCCATCTGCTGGCCCTGGGCCCAGGTCTCTGCACCCCGATACCAGCCCCACACTCGGGTCTCTGTACCCACCCCCAGCTGTGGCCCGAGCCTTGCCCTTCCCCATCGTCCTTCCACATCCCCCATCCCAGATCAAGGTCCCTGCTCTTGTCCCCAGTTCTAGGGGACATTGGGGGATGCAGACAGGTGTAAGAGGGCATGCAACACCTCCACTTGAAAAAGTGTTCCAGTGCCACTGGATGCTGTAGCTCCAAAATCTATGGATTAGATTCTACAATCCTCACTCATACTGAGTACCATGTAGGCAAGCATTGAAATCAATGAGATGAGTGAGTAAATGCTACCCCACCAGATGTAAGGGTGGCAGAATCTAATCTTGTGGTAGAAGAACTGCTTTACTGACTCATTAACATTCAGTGGAAAAACTCAAGGTGGTTTTACTCTCCTGGCCTAGAGATACATACCGTATATCACCATCACTGCAGGACCTCTTTGTAGCACCACATGATAAGTTAACTCTTGTTTCGGGCAGGCAAAAGTGGTAGGTGCCTGAAATTTTTGCGTGGGAATAAGAGTTCCCCTTAAGAAAAGGAAAGCAACAAGAAGAAATACATGACCTTCATTTTCCTTTGCCTCAGGACTAGATGATCACGGGGACTTGAAGAACTAGGTTTCAGCTCCGCCTAGCTAGCACAGTGTTCCGTGTTGTTGTGTGGAGAGGTTATGGTGCTGCTCAGCTGTCTGTATGAACTGACTTCATGATGCATCCCAAATACGACATGGTTCTAGGAGTTTTAAACCCAGCCCTGGTGTACACTGCGGGGGCAGGGGGATGGATCTAAGTTATGCAACTTCAGCTACATGAATAACATTGACCAAACCAGACAGTCTGTACGTAAAAGAATAAATGGACACAAGAATTATAGACGTCAAGAATTATAATATTCACAACCCAGACGAGGAACACTTCAATCTCCCTGGTCACTTGATTACAGACCTAAAAGTTGCAACATTACAACAAAAAAACTTCAAAAACAGACTCTAATGAGAGACTGTTGAATTGGAATTAATTTGCAAAATGGACACCATTAAATTAGGCTTAAATAAAGACTGGGAGTGAATGGGTCTTTACACAAAGTAAGACTATTTCCCCAGGTTTATTCCCCCCACTCCACACGCACTGTTCCTCACAACTTCTTGTCAACTGCTGCAAATGGA
This sequence comes from Chelonoidis abingdonii, assembly GCF_003597395.2. Classification (NCBI taxonomy): domain Eukaryota; kingdom Metazoa; phylum Chordata; order Testudines; family Testudinidae; genus Chelonoidis; species Chelonoidis abingdonii. The sequence continues at coordinate 7,716,636 of NC_133774.1, forward strand.
CCATTTTGATTACTACTACAAAAAGTTTTTTCTCTCTTGCCGGTAATAGCTCATTGTAATTGATCACTCTCGTTAGAGTGTGTGTGGTAACACCCATTGTTTCATGTTATCTGTGTATATATATATATCTTCCTACTGTATTTTCCACTGCATGCATCTGATGAAGTGGGCTGTAGCCCACAAAAGCTTATGCTCAAATAAATGTGTTAGTCTCTAAGATGCAACAAGTACTCCTGTTCTTTTTGTGGATACAGACTAACATGGCTGTTACTCTGAAACTTGTAGCTGAAGTTGACGTTCTTAGATTGACTTACCGTGGTATCTCCACCGTGGTGAGTCGACTGCTGCTCCTCCCCCATTGACTCCGCCTGCGCCTCTCACAGCGGTGCAGTACAGGAGTTGATGGGAGAGCGCTCAGGGGTTGATTTATCGTGTCTAGACTAGATGTGATAAATTGATCCCTGCTGGATCGACTGCTGCCCGCGGATCCAGCCAGTAGTGTAGACATACCCCTAGTTTCCTAGCTTCTTACCTTCCTTTGTCTAGTAGTCACTCCCTGGAATGAGAACTGCTTTGATTGTGCAGCTTATTTACCAACAGGCATAACTGCTGGAAGTGAAGCTTGAATGCACAAATACACCAGCTGGACTCTGGGAAAGGCCTGCTGGGACTCTCACTCTACAGAGAGCTGAGAAATGGAATGGTTGATTATGATTCATCAATTATAGTTTTTAGAACACACACACACACGCAACAAAATGTAACAAAAAGTGCACATCAATACACTAAATATAGGCCTTTGTTAAATGTGATTGTACTTAGGGTGGGATTTTCATAGATGCAATGCTCACAACTGCAGCTGACTTGAATGGAAGCTATAGATGCGGGTACCTTTGAAAATCGGGCCATTGTAAAGCCCTGTTGTGTGACAGTTGATGGAGTCTGCCTGAGTTATTCCCCATTAAGTATTACATTGCAAATGGGCACACAATCCATTGCCACTTAAGTGTGAAAAATATTTGTAGACAGAAAAATCCATCATTCAAAGCAGAGAATCCCTGAAGCCAATGGTTTTCTCCTAATTCAAAATTTCCAACTGATACTTCTTAGATGCCTTTGGGATTTTTAAGCAATCTGTGTTAATCTACATAAATGTACATAGATGCAATATTTCAGGGAGACCCTTGACATGCTATGAGATATGTACTGACCGAGGCTTTGCCACAGAGTCTCCACTTGCTATCATTCGTGAGTGTAGTTTGTGAAATGTGTGGGAATTTGGGCGCTTCCATGTTTCTGCTGGTACAAGAGGAAAGTCTTCCTACAGCACTGAGAGTCTTACTCTATTCAGCATCTTATATCTCACCTAACTACCATGAAATCCAAGCACCAGCATATTTATCAAGTCCTTGGACATAGTGGCTGTGTCTCAAAGTCATTAGTGAGCCCATGTATCAGAACATAAGAAAGTCTGTACCAGGTCAGACCAAAGGTCCATCTAGCCCAGTATCTGTCTACCAACAGTGGCCAATGCCCCCCGTGAAGCTAACAGGCAATGATCAAGTGATCTCTCTCCTGCTATCCATCTCCATCCTCTGACAAACAGAGGCTAGGGACGCCATTCTTTACCCTTCCTGGTTAATAGCCATTTATGGACTTAGCCACCATGAATTTATCCAGTTCCCTTTTAAACATTGTTATAGTCCCAGCCTTCACAACCTCCTCAGGTAAGGAGTTCCACAAGTTGACTGTGCGCTGTGTGAAGAAGAACTTCCTTTTATTTGTTTATTTAACCATGCTAGCTATTAATGTTCGTTTGGTTGACCCTGAGTATTTTGTATTAGAAATAAGTAATATGAACTTTTTCCTTATCACTTCTCCGATGTCACTCATGATTTTATATTCACTATCATATCCCCGCTTAGTCGCGCTTTTCGAGACTGAGGGTAAGGAAGATTTCCTCATATGGGACCCTCTCCAAACCCCTAATCATTTTAGTTGCCCTTTTCTGAACCTTTTCTAGTGCTAGAATATCTTTTTTGAGGTGAGGAGACCACATCTGTACACAGTATTCGAGATGTGGGCGTACCATGGATTTATATAAGGGCAATAATATATTCTCAGTCTTATTCTCTATCCCTTTTTAATGATTCCTAACATCCTGTTTGCTTTTTTGACCGCCTCTGCACACTGCGTGGACATCTTCAGAGAACTATCCACGATGACTCCAAGATCTTTTTCCTGACTCGTTGTAGCTAAATTAGCCCCATCATATTGTATGTATAGTTGGGGTTATTTTTTCCAATGTGCATTACTTTACATTTATCCACATTAAATTTCATTTGCCATTTTGTTGCCCAATCACTTAGTTTTGTGAGATCTTTTTGAAGTTCTTCACAATCTGCTTTGGTCTTAACTATCTTGAGTAGTTTAGTATCATCTGCAAACTTTGCCACCTCACTGTTTACCCTTTCTCCAGATCATTTATGAATAAATTGAATAGGATTGGTCCTAGGACTGACCCTTGGGGAACACCACTAGTTACCCTCTCCATTCTGAGAATTTACCATTAATTCCTACCCTTTGTTCCCTGTCTTTTAACCAGTTCTCAGTCCATGAAAGGACCTTCCCTTTTATCCCATGACAGCTTAATTTACGTAAGAGCCTTTGGTGAGGGACCTTGTCAAGGCTTTCTGGAAATCTAAGTACACTATGTCCACTGGATCCCCCTTGTCCACATGTTTGTTGACCCCTTCAAAGAACTCTAATAGATTAGTAAGACACGATTTCCCTTTACAGAAACCATATTGATTATTGCTCAACAGTTTATGTTTTTCTATGTGTCTGACAATTTTATTCTTGAACTATTGTTTCGACTAATTTGTCCGGTACCGACGTTAGACTTACTGGTCTGTAATTGCCAGGATCACCTCTTGAGCCCTTTTAAAATATTGGCATTACATTAGCTAACTTTCAGTCATTGGGTACCGAAGCTGATTGAAAGGACAGGTCACAAACCTTAGTTAATAGTTCCGCAACTTCACATTTGAGTTCTTTCAGAACTCTTGGGTGAATGCCGTCTGGTCCCAGTGACTTGTTAATGTTGAATTTATCAATTAATTCCAATACCTCCTCTAGTGATACTTCAATCTGTGACAGTTCCTCAGATTTGTCACCTACAAAAGCTGGCTCAGGTTTGGGAATATCCCTAACATCTTCAGCTGTGAAGACTGAAGCAAAGAATCCATTTAGTTTCTCCTCAGTGACTTTATCGTCTTTAAGCGCTCCTTTTGTATTGCGATCATCAAGGGGCCCCACTGGTTGTTTAGCAGGCTTCCTGCTTCTGATGTACTCCAAAAAACTTTTTGTTATTACCTTTGGAGTTTTTGGCTAGCTGTTCTTCAAACTCCTCTTTGGCTTTTCTTATTATACTCTTGCTCTTAATACTCAAATCTGGAAGACTAGCTTGTCTGGGCATGGATGTGTTAGGATTTAGAGTCCGTGGAGGGAATATACACCCTGTTTCTGTCCCTTGGTCTAAAGATAAACTATGGAGAATCCGTCTTGACCCTCAACCAGAAGATTTCCTTCATCAAGGCGATTCTGATCTCTGTACAAGCCAACACTTTTCTTCCCATGGGTTTGTGGATATTTGCTGAGCCGAACTCCTTCAGAACAGCAAGATTTTCCTGGCCAGATGGGTCCTATGGCCCCCTCTACTTCTGTCATACTTCACACCTATCAATCTCCTTTGATTGTAGCTATCACAGATGTATCCAGTCTGCACTGAGAGGGTCCCAGCTTCTGTAATCTGAGAACTCCATGCTCCCTGTAAACATCCATCAACTGAGCTCTCCTGTCTGTCTATCCTTAATTCATGGCCATATGAGCAATGCAGAGAGTGTCCCACTCTCCACACATGATGGACACACCACTGCTATCTCTCACCTTGGCTTCCAGCTCCAGTGTTTGATTTGGAAGAGCAGTTCTGCACACTTTATTTAATCAGAACTCACTCAGCCATCTTCCTGTCACCACAATAGGGAGTATATGGAGGCCATCCTCGAGGAGAAAAAAAAGGATTACTTATCAGTACCAGAACTTGCAGCTCTCGGTACGTTCACACAACTGGTGTCCCTTTCTCCTCTTCCTTGGAATTCTACTCTCATAGGACCATGTGGTTTAGCAGAAGGAATTGCTACTGGTGGGAGCTTCACAGTTATTTTATCACCTCAGTTCTCAACATTGTGTGCCACAAGACACCGTTCATTCTGCCCCACTGGACCTCGCTGTCGCCAGAGCTCAGCAGCACTGACTTATACCCTTTCTTTCTTCCACCGTTGGGCACTATTATCAGAACATGATTGTTGTTTGAGTAGAGGAACGTCCTACTGTAACAGACATAGCCCATGTACAAATCCAACACTGGCCGCTGAACATCATCATAATAATGAAAAATATAATAATCAAACATCAAATAATGGGAAAATGCATTTTGTTTGAACTGTTCAAACTCATAAAAAAGATGCACTCTTGGGATGTTTATGCTCCAGATTGTTATTTTCTGATAATGTACCTGGTTAAAGTAAAGTTTTCCCACTGGATGCATATATAATGGCTAGATAAGAACAATTCACAAAATCCTATTATGGTGGCTTCATTCACAAACACATTTTTGGATGCTCCAAATAGCATCAGGTACATATATACAAGGGGAAAAATGGTATTTCCAGGAATATCTTTACTGGTGCCATATCTGTCTAAGTCACCACACACGTTGGGGTTTCTCTCTTCCAGCTGGACATTTAAAATATCAGAAATAGATTTGATTTTGTGAACTGACATTCTTTTTTTAAAATTAAAATTAGTATTCCTGCCCTCTCCACCCATTAATTGCCTTCAGCTCTTCAAAGCAGGGTCTCTTGTAGTTATAAGATGTGTTAAACTCAGTGTAACAGGAGTACAATCCATCATGAGAGTGCTGAGCTGCCTTGTAGCTTAATAAACAACTTTGAGGTGGTTTCTTTCTCTAGCAACCTGGAAACAGTTCTTCTTCTTTTGCTATGATTTTGCTGTGGGGCCACGTTGAAGAACTCCACCAGCTTACACACACAGAAAAGAAAGATAGATGTGGTTAAGGCTCTGATCAAGACACCTGAGATCAGTTCTCTCCTTGGGCAAATCATTTAGGCCTGGATTTTTAGAAGTATTTAGGTGCTGCTGTGCTCAGTGTTGCAACATCTCATGTAAGAGCCTAAATATCATTTTCAAAGGTGATTTACTCACTTAGAATCCTAAAACCCAGCAGTACTATGGTAATGTGCATGAGGGAACTTTTAGTGCATGCCAGCAGGGTCTGCATGGGGCAGGTATGTGGAACATGCTGGGATGCTTTAGAACTCACACACTTCTAGTGCACATGGCCGCACGGTGTGTAGACAAACCTGGAGACTTTACTTATGATGAATAGGGAATATGTCAAGGGGGGAAAAAAGCTCTTTTTTATTCTTCCAGAGTTTTAAGTGACACACAGTATAAGGACAGAGTGGGCCACATTGTAATCTCTATTCCACCAGCGCAAATACAGAGAAAATGCAGTGAAGTCAATAGACTTACTCCAGATTTACATCAGCAAAGCAGAGATCAGGGCCAAGCAGCATGAGGTTTTGATCCTCCCAGATGAGAACTTGCCAGTGCAGGCTTCTGGAATAAGAAATTAAAGTCAGGTGACATAAACTATCTTAAATTTTCTGACATTTAAATGTCAGTAATTAAGAGTTCAGATTGGTGGGAGGATCAATAATCTCTTGCAGCTATTGATCAGCAAATGCTGCCCTGCCAATCACAGAGCACAGCTGACCTTACTAAAAGCTGATCCCCCTGCTGTGTGTTGTCCTGCAGCATCTTTAATAGCTTACACACAGCAAAGTTGTCTAACAAGATGCATAGGAGGCATCACTGACCACTCAGGTCTGCTATGACAGAGGGTTTACTGGGAGTCCAGAGGTGTCTGGCTATCCTCACACAAGCAGAATCCTGAGAAGACCAAAGGACAGTGTCACCACAGGTTTCTTCTATCTGAGGTACTTACACAGCTCCCATCATGGGCTGGCTTTAGGGCGATTCCCTCGATTCCTGGGAATCGGGCCCCATGCCTAAGCGGGCCCCGCAGCGTCTGGAAGAGGGGCCCCACACCCTCCATCAAAGTGCTGCCGGAAACAGCAGCAACCTATCTTCGAAGGCCACTCAATCGCTGAAGCATTTCAGTGGCAGCTCTTTCGAATCAGGACCCACACGTCCTAAAGCCAGCCCTGACTACAGTATCTGAAAGCCTCACAGTCTTTAATGTATTTTGCCTCACAGCACCTCTGTGAGGTAGGGAAGTGCTGTTATTGCCTTGGTTTTATATTTCATCTGAAAGGAAGCACCTCAGTGTCTCAGGACATGATGCTGGGACACAGGGTAAGTTATTGACTAGGACTGGTCCAAAATTTTCCATTGGAAATTGGGTTTTCGTCTACATGACATTGTTCACAAAAAAGTATTTGCTGTGGCAAGGTTGTTTGTTTGTTTGTTTGTTTTGTTTGTTTGTTTTGTCAAAAAGAAAATCAAATGCCTGAAAAATGAAATATTTTCTCTGAAACTGGAAATTATTTAATTTGGATGTGGGACTGCAATGTATCATGGGAGTTGTAGTCCAGTTGCCCCATTTTCCTCTGTAGGCCAGGCTCCCTGATTGGAGTGTGTCCCAGTTCCGGAGACAACTGCCTCTCTGGCCTCTTTGCCAGCATCCCACTCAGGTCTCAAGCAGTCACCGTTCTCAGTGAGGCAACCAGAACTCGTCTCCCTTCAGACTGGAGATTTAGGCTCCAGTTGCCTCTGCAACTCACTATGATAACCTTAGCAAGGTTGAGTCTAGATCAGCACCTGCTGTCCTGTTCTCTCAGGAGAACGATAAGGTTAACCAGTGACCAGCCAGCTTCATAAAGTGCAGTATTTATGAAGGGCCAAAATCTATGTGCTGTGTATGTAAAATCCTGACACAGGCTATGTCAGCAATTTTTACAGGCCCAAAGTCCCAAGTTTGGTCAAGAAGCCGAGAGGCCTAGCAAACAGTGAACAATATTAGCTAAGAGAAGCAGAGCAAACAAGAGACAACCTTGCTTTTTACTAAGATAAGCATGGTCAGAAAAATGCCAGATGGGGAGCAGTAATTGTCCGCTTATCTGAAGCTGCAAACAGATCAAAGGATTGAAAGGAGCCCTGTGTCTGTCTTTGTCCACTCCTCTGCAAGAAAAGACAGCCAGGCTCTCGCCACATACGAACTTTGAGTTCATGGAAGAGGTTCAAGCATGTCAGTATGAGATATGACATCCTCCCTCCAGATACTAGTGTCTGCCTTTAGAAACAAATGAGAAACGTGAAAAATGATTTATATTGCCATGTACTTTTCAATGTCTTTTTGCGTTAACCCCCAGGAATGTACCTGTTGGACAATCAGAAGGGCTACCTCATTTCTATGGACTCCAAATCAGAATTCAAAATATATATTTATAGTAATATACTTTATACATTGTTTAAAGAAAAACACCTGTGTACTAACAATATGTCATATGTTAACCTAAAACCATTGGTGGAGACATTATGTAAACTTTAGACTATTGGCTACTGTGCTTGTCTTGTCTTGCTGCTAGACCTTTCCAGGGGCTTGGGCCCTCCCACCCCATCACTTTCCTCCGCCCATGAAAATTCCATATAATCCATTGTAATCAATTGTTTGGCAGTGTCTCTGAGCCTAATAAGCAAAGTGACACTCCACCAGCACTGTGCGTAATAAGCCCACGTGCTTGATTCTACACAGTGTCCATTTTCTTCCTTCAGTTTATTCAGAACAAAAGCATTACAGAGAATGCACAGGCTGAAACCAATAACCAGCCTGTATGCATTTCTGCCTTATCATTTTCCACAGGGAGACCCAGGTAGGTTTCAAAGCCTTCCAACCCCTCTCTGCAGTGTCTGTCCCTCTTGGTCTCAGTTTCTTATCAGTTCTTGGATCCAGTGGCATCTGTATCAGGCTGATGACTTCATACAGCTCTCAGTTTTTGTTTTCTGGGTCTCTGAACCTGGTCAAAACCCTGTCTATGTAATTCCTCCTAGGGGATGGTATTTCTCCAGGCATATTTACCTATCTAGGGATTTGGATTCATTACCTTCAGTGACATTAGTTCCTCATAGTTCATCCATGCTAGATGACTCCTCCTCAGTTACCTCTTCACACTCAACAGGTAGCCATACAAGGTGAGAGGTGAAACTGAGTTACATTTGTCATTAAACAAATCAGAAGGTTCTTATTTCTCCACAGGCTGCATTTCCCTTGATGAACCATGGTCAGAGATTCGCATGATGCATTGCCTCCCTCTCCAAGAGAGGAGACCGTTCTGCATCCTGGGAGATGTAGCCCAACCAGAGAGCCCAACTGACAGGAGAATGGGATCATGAGGCACCAGGACAACAGCCCCTAGGAGGCACCAAGGCAGGATTTGTGAATCTATAAGTTTGCGGGGGAGGGCCTGAAATTTTCAATATTTGAGTATTCATTGAAACATCAAAACCCTCAGGAAAAAAATATTAATTTTCTGACATGCTTTAGTATAGCTCACAGGCAACGCTCTCGCTACCTTTTCATTCACTAACAGTGCTTACTGAAATACTTTGTTTTTATCTTTGGAAATCTCCCACTCAAGTCCTGAATAGGTCCAACCTGTTTACCTGTGAGGTTTAACAGGATCTTGGGTTGAAATGGGAAGGCTTCTGGCTAAAGAGTTGACACCCCTGCTCTTCTCTGATGTATGTATTTCTTCTCAGAAGCTAAGCACAAGTGGCATAAAATGGGCCTGCCAATCCTACTTTACCTGGTTACGGAGTGGATCTGTCTGCCGCTGGAGCATAGACCTTGTGACAGTTTATGAGTCAGTTATAGCCTTCGTCCTAACAGCAGTGGCATATTGCAACTCAGGCAGCAACACATTGTATTTTTTTCTAGCCAGCGGCCCAAAGTTCAAACCCCACAGCCAGTCCATCCAGAGGCATTCACGTCACATATGGCTTTGGAGATTAAAGGAATGTCTGACCATCTCCTACCAAGACTAATAAATTCCTAAAGGAGCAGGTGACCAAGGGTAGAGGGAAAAGAGAGGATAGGTGCATGGGACAGTTATAGGGCCAGATTCAGAAAATATTTAGCTGTTCCTGATTCTATCTAAGTTCAAGGGGAGCCAAGGGCTCCCATCAGCTCAGCACCTTTTAGGATTATAGGCACCGCATACAGCTAACAGGGCCAGTTTGAAAACAGGGGAATAGTGCCAGGCACTCATGATATAATCAGCCAATAAACACTTGTTCTGATGACGCAATGCTTCAAGCTAGGCATGCTATTGATTGAGCCTAGGAAAAACATCTAGGAGAAGAGATTGGCTGAGTCAGTCTTTGGTATCTCATTAATCTAAACTAGAGCCCTAATGCACTCGGTCATATATATATCACACTGGTGAGGCACTGGTGAAGCACTGTCAGTATGTGGAAAACCAGGTCCAAGCAGTAAGTCCACCTGAAGGCTGTTTCAGGGTGATGTGTTAAATGAGAGAAAGACTTGTTTTATGGCTAAGTTCCTGGACTAAGGTATAGAAGAGGTAGGTTCAATTCTGGGCTTAGTTACAGCAGTGTTATTACTTACATATGTAAATATGTAGTTAATAGAAAAGGTACCAGTAGATGGCTCTCAAGACTATGTAACATAGTTCCTGACTTTTGTTGGACCAATCAGACTTGCTATGCTCTGCAAATGGCTTTCTCTGGCTGCTCTTTGCATTGTCTCTTCACCCCACAGATTTCCTGTATGACTGTGGACAAGTCATTAATCTCTCTGTATCTGACTCTTCCTTTCTTCCCCGAATATCCATCTTGTTCATTTAGACTGCAAACTCTTTGGGGATGGGCATATCTCTTGCTTTGTGCATGTACAGCTCCTCGCACAATGGAACTCTGACTGGGACATAAGGTGTCACCATAATCTTAAGCAGATAACTAAATATTAACAAATTTTATAAATGCTTGTATACAAATGCTAGAAGTCTAAATACTAAGATGGCTGATTTTGAGTGCTTGCTATTAAATGAGGATATTGATATAATAGACATCACAGAAAGTTGGTGGAATGAGGATAATCCCTGGGACATGGTAATACCAAGGTACAAAATATATAAGAATGTCAGAGTAGATTGTGCTGGTGGAGGAGTGGAAATATTATGAAAGAAAGCATAGAGTCAAATATAATAAAACTCTTAAATGAATCAAACTGTAACATAGAATCTCTAGATAGATAGAGATATTCCACGATAGAAATTCCATGCTTGAATAATAACACTGTAGAGTAGGAATATACTACTGACTATAAGAACATAAGAATGGCCATACTGGGTCAGACCAAAGGTCCATCTAGCCCAGCATTCTGTCTTCCGACAGTGATCAATGCCAGGTGCCCCAGAGAGCATGAACAGTACAGGTTATCATCAAGTAGGGTGACCAGATGTCCTGATTTTATAGGGACAGTCCTGATTTCTGGGTCCTTTCCTTATATAGGCTCCTATTACCCCCCCACCTCCTGTCCTGATTTTTCACACTTGCTGTCTGTTCACCCTGCCATCAAGTGATCCATCCCCTATCACCCATGCCCAGCTTCTGGCAAACAGAGGCTAGCGACACCATTCGTGCCCATCCTGGATAATAGCCACTGATGGACCTATCCTCCATGAATTTATCTAGTTTTATTTTGAATCCTGTTACAGTCTTCTCCTTCACATCATCCTCTGGGAAGGTAATCCACAATTTGACTGTGCATTGTGTGAAAAACCTGACCAGGATGATGACAGTGATTGTGAAATACCCCAGGGAGATTAGAGAGGCTACAAAAATAGAAAACTCTATAATAAGGGGGAGATTTCAACTATCTCCATATTGACTATTTATATGTCATCTCAGGATGGGATGAAGACATAAAATGTATAGGCACCATAAGTGACTACTTCTTGGAAATCACAAGGGGAGAGGCAAGTCTTGATTTCATCCTAAGTGGTACATAGCATCTCATCCAAGAGGTTAATATAGTTAAACCACTAGTAATAGCAACCATAATGTAATTAAATTTAATGTTCTTGTAGGGGGGTAAAATAGCAAAGAAATCTACCACAGGAGCATTTTAACTTCAAAAAACTGAGGAAGCAATTAGTTAAACAGAAATTGAAAGGAAACAGTAACAAGAGTGAAATGCCTGCAAGCTGCATGGAAATTTAAAAAAAAAACCAAAACGTAGAGGCTCAGACTAATTGTATATCCTAAATAATAAACACATAAATAATAAACAGTAAGAGGATCAAAAATGACACTATGGCTAAACAACAGAGTAAAAGAGGCAGTTAGAGGCAAATAGACATCATTTAAAAATTGGAAGTCAAAGCCTACTGAGGAGAATAGAAAGGAGCATAAACTGTGTGAAGTTAAAAGTAAAAGTATAATTAGGCAGGCCAAAAAAGAATTTGAAGAGCAACTCACAAAAAACTAACAGCATTTTTTAAAGTACATCAGAATCAGGAAGCCTCCCAAACAATCAGTGGGGCCCCTGCATGATCAAGCTGCTAAAGTAGCACTCAGGGAAGACCAGGCTTCTGTGAAGAAGCAAGATGAATTCTTTCAATTGGGCTTCACTGCAGAGGATATAAAAGGAGAATCCCCCACCTGAGCCATTCTTTTTAGGTGACAAATGTGAGGAACTGTTCCAAGTTGAGGTGTCAGTAGAGAAAGTTGTGGAACAATCTGATAAAATTAAACAGTAATAGGTCAGCAGGACCACATGACGTTAGCCCAAGAGTTCTGAAGGAACTCAAATATGAAATTGCAGAACTGTGGCATTTTACCTGTCACTTAAATCAGCCTCTACATCAGATGACTAGAGAATAGCTAATGTAACACTGATTTTTTTAAAAGGCTTCAGAGGTGATCTTGACAATTACAGGCTGGTAAAACCAACCTCAGTACTAGAAAAAATATTTGAAATTATAGTAAAGAACAGAATGATCAGACACATAGATGAACACGATATGTTGGGGAACAGTCAACATGGCTTTTGTAAAGGGAAATCATGCCTCACAAATCTAGTAGAATTCCTTGAGGGGGGTCAACAAACATGGGGACAAGGGTGATCCAGTGGATATAGTCCAATCTTAGATTTTAGAAAACCTTTGACAAGGTCTCTCACCAAAGGCTCTGAAGCAAAGTAAGCTGTCATGGGATAAGAAGGAAGGTCCTCTCATGAATCAATAAATGATTGGAAAAGAGGAAACAAAGGGAAGAAATAAATGGTTTATTTTCAAAGTGGAGAAAGGTAAATAGCAGAGTTCCCTGGGATCTTTACTGGGACCTGTGCTGTTCGATATATTCAAAAATGATCTGGAATAAGGGGCAAAGAGTCACAACGGCTCTGACAAAACTGGGTGACTGGGCACCAAAATGGCAGATGAAATTCAATGTTGATAATTACAAAGTATTGTAGTATCTGCCCACCTGACAACCTGAAGATTGAAGATCCCCCCTCCCTGAACTCTTGGGTGCTGGTCTAAACCAAACCTATGAACCTGTTCCAGGTGGCTCATCATTGGTTGTACATTTTTCTCCTCTATTATCTTTCCCTTTGCATTTACTCTGCACCTCTCCCATCACATATTTGGATAACTTCCTAATGCTGAGTCAAATACAAGGGTAAGCAGCAACTACCATCAGTCCCACATGACTTCATCAGGAATGCCACTTTTGGCTATCATAGAACAAACATGACTTCGACAGGAGCAGAAATCTAGCTGCCCTATGCTAGGGGCTCAGTCTTGATAACACTTAATCAATGACCATACGTAGGATATACAAATGGTACTCGACTTGCCCCAAGATGAGTTATTCAAATGACTGAAGATCTGCAAGATCAGATGAAATGTTCCTGAAATCTAGCAGCCTGATCCAATACCCCTGAAATGAGCAGCTAGATTGTCAGGAAGGATGGCCCCCTGGGTAGGGTACTTGGAAGACTACTGCTCAAATCCCTGCTTTCTGAATGGCCTTGGTCAAATCACTTCTTTGCTCTGTGCATTGGTTCCCAGCCTGTAAAATAGGGATAATAGTTGGAACTGCCCTCCCTGAGAAGGATCTGGTGAGGATAAATAGATTAAAGATTGGTGAGGTGGTGAGAACCTATGATAAGGGGATGGGGGCATGTAAGTACCTTAACTAGATTAATGACATCAAGAACAGTTGCCTTTTGAGAGAGTGACACATGATTCTGTTGATCACATTGTGACAAATCCTGCAGTCCTTGCTCCTCTGGGCAGGAGTTTTGCCTGATGGAGACTCCTCCAGGAACTTCCTTTAAACAGTGTCTGTTTTTATTTTAGCACCCAGACAACTTCTTTTAACTAATGGCAATGTATCTCCAAGGCAAGAAAATTTAGATATATAGATTTTGGCTGTGGTTTAAAGCCTGCCATAAATATTCCCCTCTTTCATCCCCCCCAAAATCTACAGACCTTTCTGCATATTTTACAGCATAACCTAATAGAGAAATAATCTAACATGGTACCTGCTAAAAAATACTTAGGTTATTGAAATATGAGTATAATATAGACAAGATAGTTGTGCTACCTAGCTCCTGGTTTGTGAAAAAACATATCTTTAAAGCTAATGATTCTTTCTAATATTATTGCAGAGGGTGGGGAGAGAGAGCTGATTTAAAAAAAACCCACCAACAACAAATTCAACTTGACATCCTCTTTTTCCTACAAGGAAAAAAAAAGAATTTTTCATAAACATTTTCCCCTCTGGCTGGAATATTAGGACAGTATATTAAATTCCTCCCCACAAAAGGAGGACCTAGAAACATTTACATAATAATGTCCCCACTGTGCTTTTGACAGATGGCTTTCATCGACGCAGACATACTGTTAGGGTCTTAGCAATAGATTAAAGAAACAACAACAATACAACGTAACATAATAAAAGTGTATTGTAATGGACATCATAACTTGTGGCCAAGTTTAAATTTCCAGTTGGTGTATGAAAGTCGCATCCCATTAGACAAAATGGATGTCACGCTGCAAAGCATTAAAGATGAATTGACTGAGCCATTTATTTTTACTTTATATTTTATTCTATTCTGCTAGACTCTATGCAATATTTGAAAAAAAACATGGTCTCAAACTGTACTGCAAGATTATTATTGGCACCTAGAGATCCTATATGAATGCTGCAGAAGAATAAGATATTATTATTTTCAGTGCCAGGCGCTGTACAAACACAGAGAGAAAGAGACAGTTCTTGTTCCATCAAGTTTACAATCAAAGTAGGCAGAATAGATAAAGGGTGGGATGGGAAACAAAGGGGAAGTGAGTTGCCAAGGTGAGATAGCAGATCAGTGGCACAGGTAACAATAGAACATAGATCCCCAAATCCCCGTCCAGCTCCCTAACCCTCTGGAATGCAAGTCTTGGTATATAATGACAGCCTCCCACAATCACTGCAGAGTAAAGAGATCTGAGTGTGATTGTTTTTACCTTTCTCTCTCTATTCCTAGGCTGCAGTGAATGTGCACCTCTCTCCAGTCATGACTTGGTGCAACTCCATGATAAAAGACATCCACAAACTACATTGACTGGTTTTCTCTGGCTGTCTCTCGGTTTTGAGAGTTTCACTGACCAAAGTGCTATTGTCGCTTTAACATCAAGTTTTGGGAGCTTCCTCACGTCCGTCAGACCCACTGGCTGTCCAGACACTTTGAGTGGAGCGGTAAGGACTGAGCTTATCAATTGCAGTCTCCTTGGATACTGGACTTTCTCTAGTGGGACAATAATGGTCTCTTCAGAAGGAGATTTTAAGTTCTGTACAGAAATGGCATTCGGCTAGGTTGTGTTAGGCAAAAGGTACAAAGGGCTGGGTGATACAGTGATTCAGGAGATACCAACCACGTCTGTGATACTATCCTTTCCCTAGCAACAGAGTCTCATATGATGGCTGAGCTGTGTGATAACTCCAGTTGACATGGCATGTATCCAATGGGGCTCACTCTGCCTCAGAGGTGCTTGTACTGCCCTATTCAGCCTGAATACATACCCTAACAACAACTCATGTAAAGCACTGAAGAAGGAAGTATCTCGGAGAAGGGAGACAAAGGGAAAGGCAAACATATCAAGTAGCTTACGGAGCACATCAGACAGTGTCCAGACTGTGTCCACAACAGACAGATAGTCCAACACCTCCCATATCCCTGGTCAGGCATTACCCAAGGTTCACTTGGCATGTGCTCATGGTACTAGACTCTTACATGGTGCTAGATACTGTGCAAACACATAGTGAGATGATGGTCCAAATTGCTTACAATCTAAATAGGGAGGACAGCCAAGGAGTGAGAGAAAGGAAGTACAGTATTGTTATTCCCACTTTACAGATAGGGAACTGATGTACAAATAAAGCAACTGTCCCAAGCTTGCACATGGTGTCCAAGGCTACATCCACATGGGCAACTGGACATGGGTCCATGCATGTGGTTGTGCCACAAACTTCTGTCTGTCCACATTAAATCCCAGAAGCACAGGTTTCAAGGTGTGTATGGGGGAAGAAGGCTAGCACGCCTGAGGGTTGTGTGTATCAGCATGCCTCGGGCAGTGGCATGGCCCCGTACCCATGCCAATTTGTACAGTGGATGGGGCTAAATGGCAAGTACCAGGTCCCGAGTTCAACAGTCCTGCAGTCCTGTCCCCCCAACACACTGATCCTTTCCTGTCTCACCTTTACTCAAATCTCTAAAAGGTCCCAGTCTTCACTGGTAGCAGCGAGCTGCACTGACTCCGTTAGAACAGTTTTGCACTGCACTCTTTTCACAGGCACACATGAACATGGAACATGGTCTGAGGGCTGCCGTGGGTGCTTATCAATGTGTGGTTGGAGTACACTGGCCTCTACAACTTCTGTTATAGCATCAGGTGTAAGTTCCTGTACCGAGTAGTTTTGGGGAGGATGGCACAGGCAGACATTCACTGAACTTTGGCCCAGTGGTGGGAAGGGATAAAGCACCTTAAGCTCTGGTACCAGAAGGCAAAAGACTCCAGTTGCAGGAAGAATCCTGCAGGAAGAATCAAAGATCTGACTGCAGAAGAACATAAAGACAGCCATACTGGGTCAGACCAAAGGTTGATCTAGCCCAGTATACTGTCTTCCAGCAATGGCCAATGCCAGATGCCCCAAAGGAAATGAACAGAACAGGTCATTATCAAGTGATCCACCCCTGTTGCCCATTCCTAATTATCTACAGGTCTTCCAGTACTTTTCCTGAGGTAACTCATGACCCGTTCCTCAAGCCTACTGGTCTCCTTATCTGACAGGCTGGTGATGAAGGCCAGGGCAGAGAGGCAGTGGGGAACATGGATGAGGTGGCCCTGGTAGACCCAGGGGAAGAGAATCAAGTTATCCTGCACAGCTACTCAGAGGAGTCAACTCTGCAAGCCCCTTCTTGACCCTGAGACTCAGCAGGAACCAGGACCTGAGGCTGCTAAATTAATCCCCACCTTTCCTGCTAACGTCTCCTCCCTCTTTCTCCAGGTCTAAATGCAGTACTGGAAGTGGGGAGGGATAGCTCAGTGGTTTGAGCATTGGCCTGCTAAACCCAGAGTTGTGAGTTCAGTCCCTGAGGAGGCCATTTAGGGATCTGGGGCAAAAATCTATCAGGGGATTGGTCCTGTTTTGAGTAGGTGGTTGGACTAGATGACCTCCTGAGGTCCCTTCCAACCCTGATATTCTATGATTAAGGCCATCCTCCCCCCTCACTCAAATGGTCTTTGTGACAGAATGAGGAGCCTTAGGCTGACTCATCACTCTGGAAAATTGGTCAATGACTCCACATGGGGCAAATGAGGGAGATAATTGGTCAAAGACTAACCAATTAACCAGGTGGCTCAGCTCTTAAGCTGGGGATTGACAGGCAGAGGAAGAGAAGAGAGGGGAAGGCTGGAAGGAAGGGCCAGACAAGCCCAATGTCTCAGGGATATGAAATCTCTCACCTTGGGCCTAGGGAGAATGTCAGAACCTTGAGCCCTGGGGAACTTGTGTTGAACTTGCCAGGAGTGCTGTGTGAGGACTGCTTGCAGAAAGAAATCCTGGGTGAGGGAAACCCTCCCTGTGACAAGTGGAGGCTTGACTGCGGCATTCCACTCTCTGGTGTAGGAGAAGGGTTAGAGACAAGAGACGACAAGAAGACATGGTGGACGAGGCAACATGGAGGCACACATGTGATGGACAGTGGAATAACAGGAGTAACAGAAAACCCTCCAAGAGTTCCAACAGATCCAGGGACAAGAAAGACAATACTTGTTATCTTGGCAAGCTGGACATCAACAGAGCCCACAACAATTTATTATAGGCGACAGAAACTACAGAAGAGATTTTCAGTGAACTATCATATTTTCAGTGAACTATCATATTTCCCTTGAGTC
This sequence comes from Chelonoidis abingdonii, assembly GCF_003597395.2. NCBI lineage: Eukaryota > Metazoa > Chordata > Testudines > Testudinidae > Chelonoidis > Chelonoidis abingdonii. The sequence continues at coordinate 7,734,215 of NC_133774.1, forward strand.
TGTGTTTGATGGCCAACAGGCTGACAGCAAGGGCAGGGGTGGAAAGGTCTGTTTTGGGGACAAGACATTTGTATTAGATTAATGCTTCTGCAAAGTTACAGTTGCTTGCTGCTCCTTTCAGGATCACAAACTTTCAGTACAGTATCTCCACTGGCCCACCTTTATAAACGGCAGCCGTGCGGAAGGTATGGGAAGGGGGTAGTAGCAAGGCCAGTTATGTACAGGAAGGAGAAGCGTCTTTGCTTCTCAAGCATTCCCTGTCGCAGATGTATAGGATCTCCCTACTCGAAGCCATGCTGCAGAAGCCAGGAGAAAGGGGAGTGAGTGGTGGATCTGTTCTGGAACCTATGCAAATCAAAGCGGGTGTTGGTTTTTTTGCATTTGGGAGGCAAATGGTTTGAGGTCTTGATCTTAAAGTTAATGGAAAAAAGTATAGTTGCCATGTGACTCTCTTCCCCTGTTCCTTTCTTTGCCCTTCATTGGATGAAGGGGCCAGATTTTCCTGATTCTGCAGGGGATGATCTGGGGACTGGTGGCTATTTACAATGGTTTTCTTCTCCCATTCCATGCAGACCCCGTGCACTGACTTAGGATATAGCCCATTTCCATTTGGATTGCCTCTCCTTCTCATAAATATGTGTTTGCAAATTTCCAATAAGCAGAAACTCCCTCTGGTCTCAAGGTTCTTGGCAGCAAAAATGTGCTTGGTCCTCCTCCATGGTTCACCAAATCCTCCCTTCCGTGATATGTAGAGGGTGACAAGCAACATAAATATCTCTCTGGCAGTGATTGCCAGATTCCCCACCACAGGAATGGAAAGTCACTTCCTGTTTCCAGTCTAGTACTTTCAAAACTGTTGTGTTCTTCAACTGATGGCCTGCCTTTAAAGGAAGACATTGGGAACTGTTAGCATTGCCTCTTAAATAAATGCACCCTCCAGCCCAATCACACACTTAAACATAATTAAATATATATATTTCATGCTACCTACCCCCTATTGCCTGCCGTGCACTCTGGGACTGTGATGGACCCACTGAGCACCCCTGACTGACTCCCCTCTTTGTCCCTGCTTTCCCCTTGTCCCTGCTTGCACCCCTGCACCTCTGCTTGCTGGGACCCAATCAAAAAAATGAAGCAACAAGCTACAAGCCAAACAAGCAACAAGCTACAAGCCAAAAACTAGCCAACAAGAAATTCACAAGGCAAGTAAGCCAAAAACAAGCCTAATTTCTGCTTTTTTTCATGGGTTTGTCATGTCTGAATTCCAGGTTTCCAAGACAATGTGATCCCACCTCATTGTGCAGGTTCTCCTGTCTAGAAGTGGCAATCCAGCCCTGGACATACAGTCACAACATTGTGATGCATGTACATGCATCTGACGAAGTGGGTATTCACCCACGAAAGCTCATGCTTCAAAACGTCTGTTAGTCTATAAGGTGCCACAGGATTCTTTGCTGCAGTCACAACATTGGCAGTCTCCTGAGTCTCTGGGTCATGGTGAGGCAATGGAACAGCCATCATCACGGTCATTAATCTTCACCTTGTAAGTAAAGTCCAAATCTATTCACCTAAGATTCTTACCGGTTGCGTACTGCAACACACAAACACATTGTCAGTCACTAGTTCCATTTCTTCCACCAAGTAGGGAGGAAGAGAGGGATGAGTGAGAGCTGATATCGATAAATGAGTGAAGGTCATGGCCAGTACTAACAAAACACAGCAAGGTGGTTCCAAGAGTGTCTTCTGTGATGCACAGAACCCTTGCACACCAGCCCTGAAATGCTAACACCAAACACATGTACCAAAAAGTGGCAGTGCGGATGTGTTTATACCCATACATACAGCTTGTATCCATGTCCAGCACAGCATATGTGACACTTAGAATGAGTATGGGGTACATGAATGTGCATATACGTGGGTAAGAACTAGAATAGGTTACATCTACATTGGTGCACATAAGGCAGAGCTAGGAAGATAATCCAGATCTCCTGAGACTTTTTCCAGTGCCTAAACTACAAGATTATCCTTCCTTTTCCCCAAGCCTCTGAAATCTCAAAAATTGTCTTGAAACTTTAGGAGATCAGCTATTATCATTATGCTGGCATTTGCGCTTGCAGTTCTATCTGTAACACACACGTAGAAAGCATATATCTACATGCTTTATTCAAACAAGTTATTGGGTTCAATATAGAGGTAACTAGTTGAAATTCTCTGGCCTGTGTTATACTACAGGTCAAGCTAGATGATCTAATGGTCCCTTTGGGCCTCAAAATCTATGAATCTGAGAGTTTATGAACATTTCAGAACCTTACACAGTTTGAGTTACATTCCATTCTAGAGAGGTACAATGATTCCGGGAAGATCTTATTTTCTGAAAACCTGTTTGCTGCCCTTACCCTTGACACAAACAGAAAATAGTGTTTCCAGATGGCTATAGATAATCCTGTACTAATTCTAGAGTGCAAATACATACAAACAACAATCTTTAAAAAAAAAAAAAACTCTGTGCAGAACACGTAGTATATGAATTGCAAATACATAAGAGATGTTTACTTTTAAGCAAACTTCTTTCCTATTAATTCTCATCGCCTCTAGAGACACCTGATTTAAGTTCTTATTCTTAAACATTTTTTTTTCCTGGTTGCAGTCATGTTCCAGCCTCAGATTACCAAGAGAAGTGGGGAAATCACAAACACCATGTTTTGAGCATTGTAGAAGAAGAATCAACGTTAGTTTAGGTAAGAATTGACCCAAGACTTTCACCAAAATCTGGAAATAAGATGGATTTTAATGATGGGCTCCCAATGTCCCACAAGAACAGTGTACCTTAGACAAATCCAGTAGAGGTGTATGCTCTGACAGAAAGAAGGGAGAGGGACTGGAATCTAGGCCTTTGATTCCCACTTAAACAAAAAAATTATTCACGACCATGGCTAAGAAAAGAAGCAAAACCCCTGGGAAAACAGACTTCCTTTAACTGCATTTGCTGAAAAATATTTATATTTTTTTTCCTGATTAATATACTCAGATTCCCAGATGATGTAAATCGGCCCAGCTCCATTGACTTTAGTGGAGCTTCTTCATTTCACACAAGTGGAAAATCTAGCCTAGTGAGTCAGTAGCACATCAGTGTAGCCCAGGGTTCAGATTGTATATTGTAGCCTGATCTATAGATTATGTATTAATTGCATTAATTATTTAAGAATTCCCAGTTATCACTTTGAGGGTTGACAGGTTCTTGTCCAAAGATTGGATCCAGTATTATTCAAATTATTATATACTGGAGAACCCCAGAGCTGCAACACACACACTATAGGAACACTTCTATATTTACAAATAATTTAATACACTGAACCCAGTGACAAACACTCCCAATCAGTTAGGTAAGTAGAGATGTTACAGAACATACATCTGAACATAGAATTGTAGAACTGGAATGGACCTCGAGAGGTCATCTAGTCCAGGCCTCTGCACTCAAGGCAGGACTAAATATTATCTAGACCATCCCCGACAGGTGTTTGTCCAAAGTGCTCTTAAAAATCCCCAATGATGGAGATTCCACAACCTCCCTAGGCAATTTATTCCAGTGCTCAACCACTCTGACAGTTAAGAAGTTTTCCGAATATCCAACTTAAACTTCCCTTGTTGCAACTTAAGCCCATTGTTTCTTGTCCTATCCTCAAAGGTTAAGAAGAACAATTTTTCTCCCTCCTCCTTGTAACAATCTTTTATGTACTTTGAACATCCATATACTCACTCCATCCCTTGCAGAACAACCTGAAATGTTAGCCACCATCTTCCTCATAACCATCACATCCCCCATCATTGCCAGTGGCCGATATTCTGGCACCTCCCCAGGGCTACATCTCTCTCCTCCTGCCCATAGGCTGGGATGCCACTTTTATAATATGTTACGCTGATGCCACTATGTCTGATACATAGTCAAGAGGGGTTTCTCCCCTCTTTCTTATTTGCATTTCCTCACTATTTCCTCCTTACTAATGTTGGAGTGTCCTGCTCCTATAAGTTAGTATATCAATGATCTCAGCTTATTATCATCTATGTCAGTTTGTTGCCATGGCCCTCTGGTGGTTGAATTCATGTTCCTGTGGCCAAAAATTCCCTTTAAACACTCTATTTTCTGCTCCCCAATACTTGAGGTTTCTGTTGGGCCATTTATCTGTGTCAGAATTCATAGGCCTCCAGCCTTATGCTAACTTGCAGAAGCTAATGTCTTACAGGATATAGGCTTGTAGGTTCCTTGTGTTACTGCTGAATATAAGAAAGGCAGAATATAATGCAAAGTAGTGAATATAATAAAGGTAAGCTAGCCCTATGTGCTGCAATATCTGAAATGGAAGTGGGAGAATATTTTGGTAAATAAAGAGGACATTCCTATGGCATTCTTCGAGAATTCATGTAGGATGGGTGAGTTCGCAGAGGAATGGAGAAGGGCTAACATAGTACCTATCTTCAAAAAGGGGAACAAAGAGGTTCCAGGGAATTATAGACCAGTCAGCTTAATGTCCATACCTGGAAAGATACTGGAACAAATTATTAAACAATCTATTTGTAAGCACCTGGAGGATAATAAGTAATAACCAATATGCACTGGTTAAAAACAAATCATGCCAAACCAACCTTGTTTCCTTCTTTGACCGGGTTACTGGCCTAGCGAATAGGGGAGAAGTGTAGATGTGATAGATCCTGATTTTAGTAAAGATTTTGACACAGTCTCACATGTCATTCTCATACTCAAGGAATTGTAGTCTAGATGAAATTACTATAAAATGGGTGGGTGCATAACTTCTTGTGAAACCATACTCAAAGAGTAGCTATGAAGGAATGGAAGGGTCATATTTCATGGGGATCTGCTGGGGTTAGTCCTGGTTTCAGGAAGAGTCAATATTTTCACTATGACTTGGATGATGGAGTGAAGAGATCAATGGATGACAAGCTGGGACACTAAGCAATTCAAAATGGTCTTGATATATTGGAGAATTTGTCTGAAATCCACAAGAAGAAATTCAATAGAAGCCAATGTAAAGTACTACCCTTAGGAAGGCAAAACCAAATGCATAACTACAAAATGTGGAATAACTGGCTCAGCAGCAGTACTGCAGAAAAGGTTTGCGGATATAGGGGATCACAAATTGACGATCAGCAATGCGATGCAATTGCAGAAAGGCCTAATATCATTCTCTATGTATTAACAGGAATTCCATGCATAAGCTACAGGAGGTTCCTCTCTAATCGGCATGGGTGAGGGCTCAGCTGGAGTAATGTGTCCAATTCAAATGCCTGAATCTGTAACTTTCACTCCATGCATCTGAAGAAGTGAGGTTTTTTACCCATGAAAGCTTATGCCCAAATAAATCTGTTAGTCTTTAAGGTGCCACCGGACTCCTTGTTGGTTTTTTTTGGATACAGACTAACAAGGCTAGCCCCTGATACAGTTCTAGATGTACACTTTAAGAAAGATGTGGGACAAATTGGAGGTAGTCCAGAAAGCAACAAAACTCATATAAGGTTTAGAAAATCTGTCCTTCAAAGAAAGGTTAAAAAAACTGGGCCTATTCTTGAGTAAAGAAGACTGAGAGGGATCTGATAACAGTCTTCAAATGTGTTACGGGCTGTTATAAAGAGGATGGTGATCAATACTTCTCCATCTCCGCTGATAGCAGGACAAGAAGTAACCTGCAGCAAGGTTAGATATTAGAAAAAACTTTCTAACTCTAAGGATAGTCAAGTACTGGAACAGGTGACCAAGAGAGGTTTTAGAATCCCTGTCAGAGGTTTTGAGCAGGTTTGACAACCCTCTGTTAGGGATGGTCTAGGTTCACTTGGTTCTACCTCAACATTGTATGGTGTACTAGAAGACCAGGTTATGTCTTATGTTATGTCTACACCGTGATAAAAACCCGGCAGCTCTGAGTACTGATCAGCTGACTTGGGCTCACGGCGCTCAGGTTACAGGGATAATAACTGCAGTGTAGTCTTTCAGGCTTTGGCAGAACCTGGACTCTGAGACCCTCCCCCCCTCACGAGGTCCCAGAGAGTGGGCTCCAGACCAGGCTCGAACATCTATCCTGTAATTTTATAGCCCTGCAGCCCGAACCAGCTGACCCAGGCCAGGCCAGGCCAGGCACGGCTCTGCCATGGGTCTTTTATTGCAGTGTAGACATACTCTCAAGTTCACTTCCAGCCCTATATTTCTTGGATTCTATGATTATTCGCAGGTGAACACTTGATGGAGTCATGTCCAGTTCTTCACTGCTGAGCATTTTGGGAGCAGCAGGAAGTACTTGGAGGGCATCATCTTCCTGGAACTAGAACTGGCTTGTTTAATATTTATGCCAATAACATCCAGCAGGTAAAACAGTTACGTGTGCAGATAACAGACTCTTCAAAGGCTGTGGCAGTGCTTGTTTAATTTCTTCCCTCCCACACCTACAATGACCAGTACCTTCAGTAGTAAGGCCATCATGAGAAAAAATAGCCACTCTCTCTCTTAATGAGTAACATCATCATCATCACCATCACCATCAGCCTTCTCCTGGCTGCTGGAAGATGCAGACCTGGAAGCGGTAATGGCATCCCTGCCCTGGATCAGATCTGACCATTTTGTCCCTGACACTGGCTCTCTATCTTTGTCATAAGCAACCCTGGCCATCTCTGCTGCCCATTTCACCAAGTCAGTTCCAGTGAATGGTCTCCATTCAAGCAAAAGGAATGGATCAGGACCCAACATATTTGGTTTTTATTTGTTTAAAATTTCCCAGGGATTTATTAATGTTTATAACAAAAAATTAAAAGTGGGTGAAAATCAGTGCAAAAATTAACATTGTGGTTTTCTGGGTCAATATTGGAGTTAATACAGGGGGACAGAAGCAACAAACAGAGCAAAGTGAGAGTACATAAGAACATAAGAACGGCTGTACCGGGTCAGACCAAAGGTCCATCCAGCCCAGTATCTGTCTACCAACAATGGCCAATACCAGGTGCCCCAGAGGGAGTGAACCTAAGAGGCAATGATCAAGTGATCTCTCTCCTGCCATCCATCTCCATCCTCTAACAAACAGAGGCTAGGGACACCATTCCTTATCCATCCTGGCTAATAGCCATTAATGGATTTAACCTCCATGAATTTATCCAGTTCCCTTTTAAACATTGTTACAGTCCCAGCCTTCACAACCTCCTCAGGTAAGGAGTTCCACAAGTTGACTGTTCAGTGAAGAACTTTCCTTTGTTTGTTTTAAAACCTGCTGCCTATTCATTCCATTTGGTGACCCTAGTTCTTGTATTACTGGGACCTTAAAGTAAATAACTTTTCCTTATCCACTTTCTCCACATCACTCATGATTTTATATACCTCTATCATATCCCCCCTTAGTCTCCTCTTTTCCAAGCTGAAGAATCCTAATAGTGAGAGTAAAAGCAGTTTCATGCTGTGGTTTATTTCATGAACTGTACATTAACGGTATGTACACATATGCCCACACATGCATGCATGCATGTGTGTGTGTGTGTATCTTCCACTGCTTTGCCTTGTTTTAACAGACAACCTTGCATTTACACTTAGATTAATTTATTAATTATGTAAACACATCTACAGAAGGTAATGGATTGGATTTGCTTAGCATCATCAGCATTTTCATCTACTTGTGTGGTCCAAAATTCTGGTGAAAAACAAATCAGTAAAAGACCCCAACCAAATAACTTTTGTAGAACCTGGGAATTTGGAGGTAAAAAAATAATCAGTAAAAATGAAAAAGGAAGGGCCTTAGAAATGATGCAGACCCCATGAAGATACCTTGGCACGAGGGTGGTGGCAGCAGACATACATCATTATGCTTCAAAGTTGAGTTCATTTCTCATTGCTCTTTTATAAAGAGAAATCACTGATTCATTCGTTTTCTGTTTGTGATGCTGCAGAAGTGGGATGTTGGAGTGATCTGAATGAGGCGAGAGTGGAAGGTGGATTAATGGATTTTCGGAAGATGCTCCAGGTGCAAGGGGTAGCATGAAGGAAGAATCCAAGATGACTGGGAGAGGAGGAGATGGAAGGTGTGTTGAAGTTGATGTTATTAACAGAGCAGAGAGTTTGCGGGGAAAGGTACTAGGTCAGAGATGGGCACAGGGAAACTAGTTAAGTTTTGCCCCTGCAACACTGACTGATACAAGTGACTCATAAAATTAATAAAAAAAACTCTTTTGTCTTGTGAAGACACCTGAGTACTAAATAAACATTATGATGCTGCTAGGCAGAGTAAGGATGGTCTAGTGGTTATGGAACCAGCCGAAAACCTTATTGCTTGACAACTTCTGCAGGTAGAGCCTTGAAAGGCCAGCCTGCCACTGACAGCATGTCCAGATATAGCACAAGCCCCTCCGAGGGGTATTTACTGGGCTGGTGCTATTCATCCCTCACGTTCATGAGCACTGGAGTTCATTCACCATTCTTTAACATATCATTCCTAATGTTTAACTATGGTAAGATGATCAGCTCTTTGTTTTGCATCTAAGCATTGCTAATGAAGATGACAGAGCCAAAGGAATACAAAACAGGCCTCGTATCGGTACACCAGATAGACATTTCCAGTACAGAGTCATTATTATTCATATTACGGTAGTGACTAGATGGCTCAGCTGAGATTGGGGGCCCACAGGAGCTTCTGGGTTCTAAGCACATTCAAAAATCTGGCCCAATGGGTTCCCTGTCCTGACTGAGACTGAGGCTTTTGTGGCAATAACAGAACAGAACTATTACATAAGAACACAACATTATAAATAAAACTATTTTTGAATGGCATGGTCATTCTTTCCCCTTAAATAATAGGTTGCTGAAAAGATTCCCTATTGCCAGCTATCAAATTTTGACTTAATTCATTCATTTCAATCTATTTTTTATACAAAAAGATACAGCAGCTAGGAAAACTATTAGTGATCAAGGCAATTCTGTTAAACAAATTGCCTTATTACAGAGGTTTCATGCGTAGCCTTACAGGAGAGGAATTGTGCTCTGGGGCCTGCCAGTTTGATAGAGGGTGCTTTGCCTGCTATTTGGCTCAGAATTACTTTACAGTCCATATTTTTGTTATTAACAAATATAAACCAGAGATGGATCAGCACCAAGATCCCAGAGCTAAAGGCACCTATGGAAGTGTACTGTGGCAAAGGAAGAAAACACAACAGGAGCTAAGAATATTCACGGCAGCTAGAAAAGAAAGAGCAGAAGTCAGGTGCAAAATGGCACTTTAGGGTTTCAACCGTGTGTCTCTGTGAGATTTAAAGGGCCAGCTAACAGAAAGGCATGCTGGGAAAAAAATCCTATAATAGGGTAGACCCCTTTTTATACACACACGCACACACACAGGACATATGCTAGGGATATTGCTTATTGCACTACTGGAAGGCACTGAGGTACTATAATGATGAGCATGGTATTAGAACCTGTGCAGGATAGCTGAGACAGGTTAACAGGTACAACCTAGTCTATACAGAAAGTGTAGCAGTATTAATAACTGTTCCTATGTGGGACATGCCACCACTATTTCACCATGCTAAGGCTTCTAAGCTCTTTAGCTCTGGCCCATTATTACTCTTTGTAGACTTAGACTGTATGCAAGCATTCTCATGAGAAAGGGCAGGATAGCTGCCAGAGATGGGTGAACCCGAACTAGTTTTACTCAGTGTCAATGCTATCTAGCCATATGAATAGTCCTTTGATTTTCAATTAATTTTACCTGAGTAATAGTTTACTTGGAGACAGGTTTCAGTGGTAGCCTAATCTGATGGTATCTAGTTTGCAAATTAATTCCAGTTCTGCAGATTCACATTGGAGTCTGTTTTTAAAGTTTTTTTGTTGAAGAATTGCCACTTTGAGGTCTGTTACAGGGCCCAGAGAGACTGAAGTGTTCTCCCACTGATTTTTGAATGTTATAATTCTTGATGTCTGATTTGTGTCCATTTCTTCTTTTGCATAGAGACTATCCAGTTTGGCCAATGTACATGGCAGAGGGGCATTGCTGGCACATGATGGCATATATCACATTGGTAGATGTGCAGGTGAACGAGCTACAGACTGTGTGGCTGATGTGTTTAGGTACTATGATTATGTCCCTTGAATAGATATGCGGACACAGTTGGCACCAGGGTTTGTAGAAGGGTTTGGTTCTTGGGTTAGTCTTTTTGTTGTGTGGTGTGTAGTTGCTGGTGAATATGTGCTTCAGGTTGAGAGGCTGTCTGTAAGCGAGGATTGGCCTGTCTCTCAAGGTATGTGAGAGTGAGGGATTGTCCTTCAGGGTAGGTTGTAGGTCCCTGATGATGCGCTGGAGAGGTTTTAGTTGGGGGCTGTAGGTGACGGCTAGTGGTGTCTGTTACTTTCTTTGTTGGGCCTGTCCTGTAGTAGGTGACTTCTGGATACCCATCTCGCTCTGTCAATCTGTTTTTTCACTTCACCAGGTGGGTATTGCAGTTTTAAGAATGCTTAATAGAAATTCTGTAGGTGTATGTCTCTGTCTGAGGGATCGGAGCAAATACGGTTGTATCTTAGAGCTTGGCTGTAGACAATGGATTGTATATTAGCCACACCATCTGGGGCTCATCCATCTGCACATCTACCAAAGTGATATATGCCATCATGTACCAGCAATGCCCCTTTGCCACGTACATTGGCCAAACTGGACCGTCTCTATGAAAAAGAAGAAACGGACAAAAATCTGACATCAGGAATCATAACATTAAAAAACCAGTAGGAGAACACTTCAGTCTCTCTGGTCACTCAATAACAGACCTAAAAGTGGCAATTCTTCAACAAAAAAACTTAAAAAACAGACTCCAACATGAATCTGCAGAACTGGAATTAATTTACACACTAGATACCATCAGATTAGGCCTGAGTAAAGACTGGGAGTAGTTGGGTCATTACAAAACCTAAATTTAATTTCCCCAATACCAATTTCTCCCTACTGTTGCTCACACCTTCTTTCAACTGTCTGTAATAGGCCACTCTCTTACCACTTCAATAGTTATTTTTCCTCCCTTGGTATCCTGATGTTAATTGTTTTATCTCATTAGACTGACCTAACACTTGCTAAAGCAACCCCCATCCTTTCATGTATTTATACCTGCTCCTGTATCTTTTACTTCATACATCTGATGAAGTGGGTTCTAGCTCACGAAAGCTTATGCACAAACACATTTATTAGTCTCTAAGATGACACAAGGACTCCTCGTTTAGTATACTTGGAGGCATCAGCAAGCAAGATGATCTGGTTTGTACAATGGCTGGTCTTGTGCTGTCAAGAAAGAGAAGCAGAGCCCAAACTGAGAATTTAGAATCCTGGAAGAGAGAAGTCAAGAACTAAATAGGCCATCAAGAATTATTTCCCCTTTTTATTGCCTAGATATTGCTTTTCTAGGTCAAGTTGAGGCATATTGGTGGGGAAGCTTGTGCTGCTCCTCATGTTGTGGCTAACAAGCCATGCCAGGACTGTTAATTGAACACCATTCATGGATACTAAAGGAGATGGAGGAAGGATAGTGTTATGGTCAAGACAGTTGACTAGGGAGTATGGAGATATGGATTGAATTCCTGGTGTGGTGATAGTCTTGTTGCGTGAGTCTGGGCAAGTCACTTCCTCACTCTATTCAACAGGGATAATAATATCTCCTGTGATGAGGCTGGGCTTACTGGTGGTGCCAGCTAGTGGCTGGGTCACTGGGTCCCAGCTCTGCCCTGTCTCTGAGAACCCTTCCCAACCGTCACTCTGATGCTGAGGTGGTGTGAGTTTCAGTATGTAGCAATTTGGCCCCCCAGTCAGATCAGCAATTGAGTGCACCCTAGTTCTGGGGGGAAAGAGTCCAACACAATATATAGAGTCCAGTGTCTCCATAAAAGAAAGGTTCTTCAACCCACCTCTGGGCCTTATGATTGCATACCCTTGCATTAGGATTTACAATGTCTCTGTCCCACCTCACTCTTATCTCCAGGGGAAGGGGCTTTGTGCCCCCTCTTAGGGGTTGAAGTTGGGAGGGGAGCTTAGTCCACCAGGCCCAAACCATGGCACTAAGAGAGGCAGTGGTAGTAAACACTCCAGTGTACTTTGTGGCTTCTTCCCTGGGTCACTTCCTACCACTTACACTCTCAGTCCAAAACATAGTCAAAACCTCGCAAATGATCTACCCAGTGTTGGCATGAAGGGTTCCTTAGGGCTAAGAAAATACCCTTAGGTCCTGGGGTAGCTACTACTTGCAGACCTCTCCTCTGCAGCCGAGACTGCTGCTGTACCTTTAGTCAGGAGCTCCCAAGATAGGTATCTCATCCTATCCTGTCTGCTCCCCTTTTGAGCTGTCTGGCTCTTTTTAAGCTCCTCCGCTAGCTGCAGCAGGCTCTGTAAGTGTGGAAGGATGAAACTACATGGGACTAGAACTGCTCCTTAATCCCTTCTGTCCCAGTGTGAGGTTTATGCACCCTATCTCCCTTCCCCAGCACAGAATATTTTCATGAAATTAAATGTCTGTGATATGCTCAGATAAGAAGGTGATAGGCGATCTATAGACAGCACTAGAACTATGGAGGCAGTGTTATCTAGTGGCTAGGGGACAGGACTGGGAGTAAGGAGACTTGGGTTTTGGTTCTTGTTCTGCCACTGACCTGCTATATAACCTTGAGCAAGTCACTTTACTTAGCTATGCCTCTCTCTATCTTGATTCTTCAGAGTGTAAGGTCTTCAGGATAAGGACTGTCTCTCACTATATGTATATACAGCACCTAGCACAATGGAGCCCGGATTACATTTGGGGCCTCCTGGCACAACAGCAATACACATGGAAATCAGAAAATAAAGTCAACTTAAAAATAACCCAGTTTTAGATCTTTGGTGGAACACTGCAGACAGTTTCTCCCCACTCCCCGCCTTAATGAAAAATGACTCTGGATGTAATAACAACAAGGTGTTCTAATTAAATAGATTTGTTTACATCTTGTAGCATAAAAAACTAATTCTGTCTGATATACTGTATGTGCCTGCGCTATCTCTCTCCCACTTTGTGTAAAATTACCCATTTTAAGTAGTATTTTACTTAAGAATATTTAACAGTGTCCTTGATTTAAGAAGCAAGTGGTTTAAAATACAAGATATTTCTTTTTCAAAGTAGAGATCTGAGTTGTGTTGGGGAGGGGGAGGGAAGAGAAATCATAGACAGTGCTATTTATCACAATATTTCCTCCCCTTTTTATTGTATAGCAAAGGTCCTTGGCTTTACTAGTCACAAGGACTCTGAAATACTCATAGCCTGTGGCTAGAACACGTTTTTATTAAGTGAAGGTTAGAGTCAGGAGCAGTGAAATTGGTAGGAGGAGAAGCGGTCGCAGTGTAATACAGTTACTTAGGTGATATCCTAAACCATAGCTAAGTGTAGTGTCAGCTCCAAAGGCTTAAAAGGATAGAACTTCCACCTTGATTGCACTTTGCTCCACCTAGCTGAACAATTCCTTTGTGTGCCCCAGTCAGAAGCATCATTAAAAGCACTGTTATGGAAATGATGTGTAAGCATTACAGAGATTAGAGGGAAAAAAAAAAAGATGCAAAAAGTGAAGGCCACCAATGAATTTTGTGTCATGCCATTTGCGTTGAACACCTTTTATCCATGGCTTTCAAAGCCCTTTGATATTTGCCATGCCATTCTAAGATAGGGATGTATTAGGAGCCCCATTTTACATAGGGGCCAGTATCGAGGTTCAGTCACTTACCCTTAATAACCCTGTGAGTTAGAGAGAGTGGAGTACAGAACCCGGGAACCAAATCCATCCCTTTGTTGGAAACATGTCCATTCTGGTATTTAATACTGGGCCTAATTAACCAACCTCTGTCTAGTGAGCAAGCAAGCAACTTGCCAGCAAGTTAAAGAAGTATGGACTGGATGAATGGACTATAAGGTGGATAGGGAGCTGGCTAGATTGTTGGGTAGTGATCAATGGCTCCAGTTAGGAAGTTTTTCCTAATGTCCAGCCTAAACTACACTAGTTGCAATTTAAGCCCATTGCTTCTAGTCCTATCCTATCTCTTCTCCTTATAACAGCCTTTTATGTACTTGAAAACTGTGATCATATACCCTCTCAGTCTTCTCTTCTCCAGACTGAACAAACCCAGTTTTTTCAATCTTCCCTCATAGGTCATGTTTTCTAGACCTTTGATCATTTTGATTGATCTTCTTTGCACTTTCTCCAGTTTGTCTACATCTTTCCTGAAGTGTGGCTCCCAGAACGGGAAACAATACTCCATTTGAGGCCTAATCAGCATGGATTAGAGTAGAATTACTTCTTGTGTCTTGCTTACAACACTCCTGCTAATACAGCCCAGAATGATGTTTGCTTTTTTTGCAACAATGTTACACTATTGACTCCTATATAGACCCACTATGACCCCTAGATCCTTTCTTGCTGCACTCCTTCCTAGGCAGTCATTTCCCATTTTGTATGTGTATAGCTGATTGTTCCTTCCTAAGTGTAGTCCTTTGCATTTGTCCTTATCGAATTTGATCCTATTTTCTTCAGACCATTTCTCTGGATCATTCTGAATTTTAATCCTATCCTCCAAAGCACTTGCAACCCCTCCCTGCATGGTATCATCTGCATACTTTATAAATGTACTCTCTATGCCACTATGTAAATTATTGATGAAGATATTGAACAGAATCGGACCCAGAACTGCAGGACCCCACTCAATATGCCCTTCCAGGTTGACTGTGAACCATTGATAACTATCTCTGGTAACAATTTTCGAAACATTTGTGAACCCACCTTAGAGTAGCTCCATCTATGTTGTATTTACTTATAGTTTGTTTATGAACTGCTCATGTGAGACAGTAAAAAAGCCTTATGAAAGTCAAAGTATACCACATCAACCGCTTCCCCCATCCACAAGGCTTGTTACCTTGTCAAAGAAAGCTATTACACTGGTTCCACACAATTTGTTCTTGACAAATCCACGTTGACTGTTACTTATCACCTTATTATCTTGTAGCTATTTGCAAATTCATTGCTTAATTATTTGCTCCATTATTTTTTCGGATACCGAAGTTAAGTTGACTGGTCTATAATTCCCCGGGTTGTCCTTATTTCCCTTTTTATAGATAGGCACTATATTTGCTCTTTTTGAGTCCTATGGAATTTCTCCCATCTTCCATGACTTTTTTAAAGCAATCACTAATGGCTCAGATATCTGGTCAGCTGGCTTCTGAAGACATCTAACTTGTCTAAGTAATTTTTAATTTGTTCTCTCCCTATTTTAGCCTCTGGTCTTACCTTATTTTCACTGGCATTCACTATGTTAGACGTCCAATCACCACCAACCTTTTTGGTGAAAACTGGCATTTAAAACTTCTGCCATTTCCACATTTTCTGTTATTGTCCGTCCCCCCCATCCTCATTTTGTTTCAGGCTTACTCTGTCCTTGGTCTTTCTTTTGTTTCTAACATATCTGTAGAATGTTTTCTTGTTACTTTTCATGTCTCTAGCTAGATTAATCTCTTTTTTGTTCCTTGGCCTTTCTAATTTTGTCCCTACGTACTTGTGTTAATTGTTTATATTCATCCTTTGTAATTTGACCTAGTTTCCACTTTTTCTAGGACTCTTTTTTGAGTTTCAGATCATTGAAGATCTCTTGGTTAAACTAGGGTGGTCTCTTGCCATACTTCCTATCTTTCCTATGCAGTGGGATAGTTTGGTCTTGTGCCCTTAATAATGCCTCTTTGAAAAACTGCCAACTCTCTTGAACTGTTCTTCCCTTTAGACTTGCTTCCCATGGGATCTTACCTACCAACTTCCTGCGTTTGCTAAAGTCTGCCTTGTGGAAATCCATTATCTTTGTTGTGCTATTTTCCATCCTACCATTCCTTAAAATCATGAACTCTGTCATTTCATGATCACTTTCCCCTAAGCTGCTTTCCACTTTCAAATTCTTAACCAGTTCCTCCTTATTTGTCAAAATCAGATTAAGAACAGTCTCTCCCTTAGTAGCTTTCTCCACCTTCTGAACTAAAAAATCATCTCCAGTACATTCTAAGAACTTGTTGGATAATCTGTGCCCTTCTGTGTTATTTTCCCGATCAATATCAGGCTAGTTGAAGTCCCCCATCACCACCAAGTCTGTGATTTGGATGATTTTGATAGCTGTTTAAAAAAAACCTCATCCACCTCTTCTTCCCGGTTAGGTGGTCTGTAGCATCAGCCTTTTTAAAGCCCTTTTATCCTTACCCAGAGACTTTCAACGAGTCTGTCTCCCATTTACATGTTAGCCTTGATCCAAGTTTAGGCACTTTTAATATAGAAGGCAATACCTCTTCCATTTTCCCCCACCTGTCCTTATTGAAAGAGCTGTACCCTTCTATACCAATATTCCAGTCATGTGCACCCAAGATACCAACTATATCATAGTTTTGTTTATTTACTAGCATTTCAATTCTTCCTGCTTATTTCCTACTTCTTGAACTCGCTTACAGACATCTAAGATATTGATTTGATTCCCCACTCATTGTCTCTCCCTTATCCCTGCTATAATGGCCTATGCCCCCTGGAGACTCTGACCCTTCTCCCAGGTTTCCATATTTTGCACTTACTTGTGGTATTGTGTCACCTGCCCCCTTCAAACTTAATTTAAAGCCCTCCTACTAGGATAGCCAGTTTGTATCCATATATGCTCTTCCCCTTTCTCAATCGTTCGACCCCATCTCTGTTTAGCAATCCTTCTTACTGGAACAGCATCCAGTGATCAAGGAAGCCAAAACCCTCCTGGCAACATCATCCTCACAGCCAGGCATTCATCTCCAGGATGCATCTATCTCTGCCTTGGCCCCTACCTTTGACCAGAAGGATCATAAAGCGCACCCCCAACTCCTTCACCCTTACTCCCAGAGCTCTGTAGTCACTTCTGATCAGCTCGGGGTCAGATCTTGAAGTGTCATTAGTGCCCAAATGAATGAAGTGCATGGGGTAGTAATCAGAAGGTCAGATGATCCTCAACAGTCCCTCGATAACATCTTGGTTATGGGTCCCTGGCAGGCAACATAACTCCTGGGATGCCATGTCAGGCCAACAGATGGGCACCTTTGGCCCCCTCAGAAGAAAGTCACCAACCACTTCTACCCTACATTTCCTCCTGGGAGTTGTGGCTGAGATCCTCCCAGCTTTGGGAGTACAGAGCTTGGGATCCCTAGTTTGCCAGGGCAGGATAACGGTTCTTCATCACTATAGTGGGTGGATTGGGAGTAGGGGTGGAGCACTACCTGCTGTCAGACATAACCAACAGCCTGTGTCCTCCCTGTGACAGAGCCATATCCTCCTCCCCCAGTGGCATGAAAGCAGTTCTTTCTAGCTGGACAGCTTCCTCAGCCTTGGAGGTCTCCATGTGAATACTCTAGAGGAATTCCTCATGGGCACAAATGTTCCTCAGCCTATACACCTCCTCTTGTAGCTCTCCCACCTGCATCCTGAGAGATGCCACCAGCAGGCACCTTTCACACTGGATGGTCCCCCCAGCCTGGCTCTCTGAGAGTGGGAAATGCAGACCACAGTCTCTGCAAATCCACACCAGGATCTGGGTAGAGGCATCCATGGTCACATTCTCTGTCTGGATACAGGTGGAGGAGAAAGGAGCAGTGTAGGTACTGACGATGCAGCTCTTCCTAACCATAGCAACTATATTATGACTCAGCATCTTGCAGGAATGCTGAGTGCTCAGCAACCTGCAGGAGAACACTCATTCTGTACTTTCCAATAGTTGCACAGCACCCTTGCAGGATCGTGCCTTAAGTTTGGGGTAACATATGGGGCAACAGCTCCAGAGAAAAGTGATTTTCATCTTTTGCATGCTTACAGCATGATAAAAAGCATTCCTCCGTGCTTTTGAATTAATTCCTCAAAAGTTCCAGTACCTGCACACCCATTTGTTTCTTCATTGTTTTTATTAAACAAGAAAGGCGAGCTTTATTACTGCGCAAATGAAAGCATCACCAGAAGATAGATACTTGCTGGATTCTTATTAATCTCCAAGAGTTATGAGTCCGCCTAAGTCCCACAGAAATTAACATACTCTACAGCTTTCTTTCAGCAAATCACAGAGCCTGCGATACCCTGCATGAAGAAAAAAAAATAGAACAGATCTGTACTGTGAGGAGGGTGGATGAAGTTAAAATCTGTATGTGTGTGTGTGTGTGTCTTTATTCTCATATATAAATAGTGCCAATTTCTGTTCTGATTTTTATCCTGTCCAGCCCTATTGTGTACAGTCCATGGCAGAATTTGACCTTTTACCATTCAACGGTGCACCATGGAACACTAGCCATGATCAGATTAATAACTCAACATTATTTGGGACTGATCCCAGAAAATGTAAATAGTGTAGAAATGTACCTATATTTTAGTCATATTTTTACTACTCTGCAATATAAGAATATCCTTCCAAAGCTTTGGGCTTCCCTATTATTTGTATTATGATAGTACCCAGATGTAAGCATCAGGGAGCGGGCAGTCAGGCCCAATGATTAGAGCCTGGCACCAGAGTCGGAGTCACAGTAGGGAGCCCCACCAAAGGTCAGAGCTGGAGACAGAGTAAGGTGTCAAAGCCAGAGTCAGGATCAGAGATAGGGCATAGGAACGGGGATCTGGAGTGAGGCAGGAAAGCAGGAACCGGGAACAGATGGGGGTCTGGGGTAAGGAGGATAGGAAGCAGGATGGGAGGCTGGGCTCGTGTCAGACAAGTAAGCAGGATTCATAGCAGCAGCCAGACAGGCATTCATGTAGCTGCTCAGACAACTTCCTGTGTCTCTTTGTGGCTTAGGTAGTGCGCCAAGGCCATATGATGAGGTTGGATGTCTCCCCCATTGTGGGTAGGGCCCTTTGCGAGTTAGAGCTTGGCTAGCCCCCTTCTTCACTGATTTGGGTGAGCTGCCAGCCTGAGCAGTTCCTGGGCACCCCCGATCTTGTGTTTGAGGCACATGATTCCTCCTAGTGGAGGCCCCAGAAGACAACAGGATTCTGTTGTGGAAGGCACAGTCAGAAAGTGTTTCTGCCCCCAAAGAACTTCCAGTCTTCGTCAGGTTTGCTTGCTTGCAAGGGGACACAGCAGCATCATTAGGTGAAGTGATTTGCCCAAGTTCACTTAGCAGCTCAGTGGGAGAACACACTTGTCTTGTGAGTCCTAGTCCAGAGTGCTGTCCATTAGCCTTTTACAAAATGTACCACCAAGTTAACAGACAAGGCAACCATTCCAAGATCCAAACTCCCCAGGAGAAAATAGATGTTGCAATGGCAACATCAGTTACAAACCCTGCTGCCTATCTCCCATCTCCTCATGGGCAAAGGAAGAGCTCAGCATCATTGGTCTGTTTTGTAGTAAGCGAGGAAGAGAGTTTCAAGTGCCTGATCTCATGCTAACCGTCCAATGTCTTTACAGCAAAGTTGAACCATGGATGCAGATCATGCAAGTTTTTTCCCTAGGATTCTTTCCTAGGCAATTGTGACAATTGCAAGAGAACTTGTTTGTTCTTTAGGGGGAATTGTGGGAAGGACATAGGAGGACTATCAGCATCAGAGTGATTTTGTCGGCATCCTCATTACAAGGTGGACAGGTTCCATCCTAAGTTAAACCAGACTCCAGGCTTACGCCACACCTCCAGTGGGCTAGCTTGGGTTAAAAGCATCTCCGAATCCATGTCAGATGGGAGATGTTGGTCTAAAACCCTGGTAAGAGACTGGATTAAGTATGCAGTGCAGGAATACCTGGTGAATCATCCACTAAGGGCGAAGTCTGGCTAGATTCTCAGCTGGAGTCAATTGGTATAGTGACATTGACGATGTAGATCAGCACAGCTTCACTGAAGTTACACATCAGCCAAGACTCAGCCTTTTTGACAACTCATTTGACAGTAATGGCTGCCCAGAGGAATGTGACTCGACCGTTTTTTATTTCGGGTTGCCGAGGTTAGCGTTTGCAAGTTCGTCCTTTAACAAAACCATCCAGCACACACACTCTGTGATTCTCATTTATGCTCCCCCCTATCCAATTAATGTCACATTAAATTATATGACTGCAAGAGCTTTAATTTCAAACCACTGCACTCTAGCTTTAACCCTCTACGTGAGCCTCCACTCCTTTTATGGGAAAGTTGTATAGAATTTGATAGCCGCTGAGAGTGTTCTATGGGTTTTGGACCCCTCTATGCCATTTAATAGAATATTAGAAACCTGGAAGAATTCTGAGGGATGGTTCGTCATATCTAGAGGAGGAACCCATTCTCAGCTCCATTTGGATGTTTTTAGAGTATTTTTTATAGACCCCTATTACATTTCTATGGAATAAAAATGTGGTTAAAAGTGCTATTCAGGGATCCAGGCACTTCCTGTGTGACCCTGGGCAAGTCACTTCATCTCTCTGTGCCTCAATTCCTCTAAAATGAGACTAATTCCCTTCTCTCCCTCAGGGGGGTTTGTTATGATAAATATATTATGGACTGAGATGTTCAGAAACTATGCTAATAATGCCCATATAAATACGGTAGAAAGACAGATTAAATCCCTGTTGGTCTGGACTCTACTAAATTCCAGAGACCTTTCCGATCAGAGCATTACAGTTTAAACAGAACCAAACCAAGTATTAGCAATCTCAATGCTTACACAGTTCTTTGAAAATGCCAGCATTCTACCATTGGCACTTTCCCCAGTCAGTTTAAGCTATCAGTATAGCGTTAGCATTTATTCTTTTATTATACTTTTACTGCCAACTCCCCCAGCATGCTGTATCTCTTCCATTAATTGAAATTCACTCAGTTGTATTTCCTCTATTTAGCTGAAAACCAAAATTTCCACCCAAAACATTTTGACATAACTTTTTTTTTTGACCAGCCTGTGGTATAATCCCCAGGGGGCCTAGTGGCTAGTACAACTGGATTCCAGTCTCACACCTCCTAAGCAAAAGGGATAGAGCTGCCTGGCCCCTAATCTTAAACTGAAGGCATCACAGTCTTGGTCTGCGTTGGAGCCTTGCCGTCAACTGGGAAGGATAGGGGCACTTGGGTTCTCCCTCTCCTCTGGGTCCCAGTCCAGGACTCTCTTGGGCAGTAGCATTGAAAGAGTCCTCCACACAGAAACTCCTCATCTGCTGCCTTGAGACACTTCCTATTTGTACTCTCCTTCAGTTTGGGCCATAACCCGTATTCTCCACATGATCAGGAGCCTGACAGTTCAAAGATGAGTAGAGCCCCTCAGGGCATCAGTTCTCGATGCGGGTTGGAGAAAACACTTCCTATGGGATTTACCAGAGGGCAGTGTAGACAAGCCCAGAGATGCTGATGACATCAGCCAATGGTTTTCAGTGACAATTGTAGTAAGGCAAGAGTGTATTATGTCCCTACTATTGTTTGGCCTGCTCACTGACTACGTCATGAGGAAAGTAACTGCAAAGGGCAACTGAGAAATTTTCTGGGCAAACGATAGAGCACATTTGGATTACCTCATTTTTGCTGATGACATTTTCCAGCTTAGTTCAACATATTGCTCAATAAAAGCAAAGACCTGCATTTTGCAGATACTGCAAAACAAGCGAGTATGTTCGTTTAACGAGGAAGACAAAACATATGGCTACCAATGTCCCCAAAGTGACCACAAGCATGGACAAACAAACTATTGAGGGAGTGAGCTGTGCAAAGATGGTGATACCATGCCATATGTCAAGCAAAAAATATCAAAGGCTGCCAACAGCTTACATAACGTGAAAAGATGTGGAAAAGTAGCATGTCTGGCACTGACACAAAGATATGAATTTTTAGTCATCATGTCTGTTCTCCTTTGTAGAGCAGAGTCATGGAAATCTATAACAAATTGATCAGAAAATCAATTCATTCAAAGTAAATGCCTGTGGAAGATCTTCAGAGCTCATTGGAAAGAATTTCTGGCCACATTAGAAATTCTTAGTAGAGCAAACCAATCTAAAGCATCAAATATGATAAAAAGAAGAAGGAGAAGAAGAACATATTTAGGATATGCTTCAAGGATGTCATTGACACAACTTCCATGGCAAGTGATAATTTGGACAACACCATCTGGAAAAAAATAAAGAGTGTGACCTAGAGAAACATGACACCGACCAACAGAAAAAAAATGCCAAACCCATCAACGTGACACTCAGAATCCTGAACAGAACAGCACAAGACCGAAATAAATGGTGGAAATTAGTGGATGCCCTGTGCACTGGATGGTGTGGAAGGATATAGAAGCAGCAGTAGTCGGGACCAGTCTGCCAATAACTAATAGAGTACTCAGATATACCACATGTATTTATACTGCCACTATGTGCCTTTCAAACTCTATTACTGAAAAGAGAGGCATACAATGTCTATTACCAATATTTATATTAGGACTGAATCCCTGGGAGCGATGCCCATCAGTATAAAAACAAAAAGCACATTTTGTTTTCTGAATAAGATCCAGTGCATATATTGCACAGGACAAATTGCAGACAGCTTGTTTATGACCAAGAGGCTATTTCTCCATGTTTGCTTTACAAGCTAATATAGTTATATGGAGCCTTTCTCCGGGAATGATCCCAAAGTGCTTTACAGACTGTACAGATGCAAAAAATTAATTCACCTCTGCTATTGAAATGGAGCCATTTTTGGGGTGTAAGGGTAGGAATCAGTCAGACAAGAAATTGCACAAACCATGTGACTAGTGAGGAAATGGTGACCATAGACTACATGGCAAACCCCAGCTATTCCAGAAAGTGCCAATGGATCTTTAGGGACAAATCTGTGCCTGCTTCTTGCATGGAAGTGCAGGAAAGGGTGAGTGGGGGAGGCTTCAAGGAACGAGAAATATTTGAAGTCCTTTTTCTCCCCCTTGAGCACAGGGACTGGAGACAGGGAGAAATGGGTGACATGACCCAGCACAACTCCCCACACTGACCATGAGAACTGGCTGGCTGCAGAAAGAAGCACATGCTGTAGGCACGGTGAAGCATGTATGTGTAACCCATTGGCCAGTGTTTGTTACATGTCGCCTGGTCCACAAAGGATTTGAGTCTTTATTGCCCCATCTACAGAGCTTGCTCTTTAACTCAAGCTGTACAGACTCATGTTTCTTGTTCTGGAGATCTGTGGTGCTGGCTAAGACAGTAGATGTTGCATGAGCACTCTTTTGTGCAGGTAATGCACTAACCTAAGGCCCAATTGCCCCCCAAATGTCCACCTGGGTTGACACAGCTCTTCAGTTGCCAAAGAGGCCTAGAGCCTAATGGACAAAATCTTGTCTTGAATGTCTGCCCCGACCAGGCAGTCCTCCTGCCTTGAGAGGCTCTCGCGTATGTACAGCTATGCTGAAAACTGGCAAAGGCTGCCAGCAGGTGACTCTTAGATCCATCGACAATCATAGATCTTGTTACAGCCAATCGCTGTGCCAAGCCCCCTCTTTCTGAAGAAGCAATCGTGCCCCTTTGTGTAGTAAAAAATAACTTTCAGCTGTGGGGCTAGTACCCAGGTATTAGATCACCTGGCAGCTCAGGGCCGAGTCATGTGGACTAAGAGATTTCCCTGATTGCAGAGGTAGGACTGTGAGACTGCATTGCTATCTGTATATGTTGGAGCAAAAAGCCTGAAGCACGAGTTGGGAGCATTACCCTGAGAAGAAGCAGAGAGAGAGAAAAGGGCTTCTTGAGTCACGTCTACACGAGAGAGCTTATTGCAGCACGGCTGTATTGATGCAGCTGCGCCACTGTAAGATTTCCCATGTAGCCATGCTATGCCGATGGGACAGAGCTCTCCATCAACACAATTACACCACCCCTAAAGAACAGCAGTAGCTATGTCAGGTGGGTAGTGAAGCACTGGAATGGGTTACCTAGGGAGGTGGCAGAATCTACATCATTAGAGGTTTTCAACGCCCGGCTTTACAAAGCCCTGGCTGGGATGATTTACTTGGTGTTGGTCCTGCTTTGAGCAGAGGGGTGGACTAGATGACCTCCTGAGGTCTTTTCCAACCTTAATCTTCTATGATTCTATGTCAGTGGGAGAAGCTGTCCTGCAGACAGCGCTGTCCACAGCGGTGCTACTGTTGGTGTAACTTTCGTCACTCGGGGGGAAGGGGGTTTCACACCCCTGAGCGACATAAGTTATATTGACAAAAGTGCTGGTGTAGACAAGGCTTTGAGCACAGAGTTCACTGGAGTGGCAGACTTGGGGATTTCTGAACAAGGAAATGTTCTGCTGATGTTTTTACCTACTGTGTTCAGGGAAAGAGGATTGTGTGCACCTTTATTGTAAACAAACAAGATTACACTGATAATAGAAATGACTCTTCTCGCTGATTTCTCATCCTAACACAAAGAACCCTGCAAGGCCTCCAAATATTGGCTGACTGATTAGGGCAAAGAGGCAGCAATATCAGGAATAAAAAGAGCACTTTCCTGAATCCAGCTGACTTGAGTTCCAAAAGGATTGCAGCAAGGCTTCTCTCAGATGCAGCATAGAAAGTGCTAGCTCCCACTCCAACCCCTCATAGCCATTGCAGCTCCAGTATAGAATCTATACATCACTGGAGCGATGTATAGGGGCCACAGTGGGTAAAATAATCTGTCCCCTTGGACCTAACCTCTGTATTGAACAGGCATGTTGAGAAGTTTACTTACTGCTTGGAAATTGCATTAAAGTCTTCAGATGAATGATGCGCCAGAAGTTGAAATTATTGTTGATGGTGCTTGTGTTGGTGTGTAGTGGGTTGGAGCAGGAGAAAAGAGCTGGAAGAAAGAACCTGTGGTAACATATAATACCTTTAACTCAGTCAGACAGCCTGACCTAGTTTTGACATTCTCCAGAGGAAGACCTCACTTTCTTTCCCCACTGCCAAGTGGGTTGTCTAAATAGAAAGGTCTCTAGAGCCCTCCCGACTTAACCCACATCAGAGCTCAGGTGTGAGCAGTGAGCCAGTCAAATCGTAGACTTTAGCAGGCAGCCCAACAGAAAAAGCTCTGCAAAGATGCCAGTGAAGCCAGAGGTGAGGAGATGGGAAACATGCAATTCAAAGAATCCTACATTCTTGGATGAAATCAAATCTATCTGTGTTATTATACTGTGCCCATCACTATGGCATCTGAACACCTTAAGGCTATGGAGCTACACTGATTTACACCAGCTATCACCCTATTACCTCACCAGCCTCCCCCACAGTTGTATTACATAGTACAATATTTTCTTCTTTATTAATTATTAGGACTACTTTTTTTTTTTCAAAATATTAGTGCCATTTTTGGCTGATCTATTTTACAGGATTCTGACCCTCCCCCCTACACCTCTCTCCCTTTCCCCCAGCAAAATACATATCCGTTTCTTTTCTAAAATATCAGGAGACTGAATTTATTGTTTGCATTGAGTTAACTTAAGGGAAATTCTGACTAGGATGAGAAGGATACATTTTCAAGCAAGACAAAGATGAGGAGATGGAAGTATCCAAAAACCTCATGGTCCCTAGGGAGGCAAGATGGTCTCCAGTCCCTATGATGGGATATAGTCTTAAAGTTGGCATGGCAACAAAGAGAGGTGGAGGGAAATTTAGATTTGTCTAGCTTCTATTCAGAGAATCTCCTGACATTTTAATATTTACCTTCTCAACTTTAACTTTGCCTCATGGAGGATTTTCTCCATGGAGCTATGTACACTGAGATCTGCCAGTACAGACCATTGCAACGAATGAAACACTTCATGAGTACGGGGGCCTGTACTGCTGTATCCTGATGCAGGATTGGGACCAGCACTTATATCTCAGTTTCTCTAATGTTTTGGGAGCCTTTGG
Source organism: Chelonoidis abingdonii (assembly GCF_003597395.2). Lineage (NCBI taxonomy): Eukaryota > Metazoa > Chordata > Testudines > Testudinidae > Chelonoidis > Chelonoidis abingdonii. The sequence continues at coordinate 7,760,055 of NC_133774.1, forward strand.
GTTCGACATAAAAATCAGGATTTAATCTCCTAATCTCAGAAGCACTTCTCATTATCTGGAGTATGAAAAAGCTCCAAGTCTGTATTGGTGGGTCCTGCGCTCCCTGGAAGATTCAGTGGCCTCAGAAGCTCACTAAGGCCCTTAATATGATCTCCTTTTCCCAGTATGGTGGCAAAGGTTACAGCTTATTGAACTATTTTCATCACAAGCCAGTATGGGAGGTGAGAAGGTGGAATACCCACAGTCTCTGTTGCTCCTTAGAGCTCCATAGGCACCATTTGGTCTCCTGCCTGGACCAAAGTCTGTTTTCCCTCAAAGGGATCTCTGTAGATCATGTGGGGAGGAAGGGGAGAACCCAGGCCAAGTTCCAGCCCAGGGACCCTAATGATAGCAGCTATTAGCAGCTTCCAGTTCCAGCCCAGGGACCCTAATGATAGCAGCTATTAGCGGCTTCCAGTTCCAGCCCAGGGACCCTAATGATAGCAGCTACTAGTGGCTTCCCTCTTCCACTGATGCTGCTTTGATTCCCTGGGCCACTTCCTCGTGTTCCCCTTTCCCAAGCTTCACCCTTACCTCAGGGCTCAGTGATGCTTCCTCTTCTCCAGCTCCTTTCACCTGGGCTCCTCCTAAGAGAACTGGCAGGGAGAGCTTTTTAAGGCAGTATAAGTGGGACCTTAATTGGTTCCAGCTATCTTCATTAGCCTAATAACCTTAACTGACCCTTTGTCAGTTAATTGAGGTCAGGTGCCGGCATTAGCCTAATGACCTTAACCGGTTAAATTGGCCTCAGGTGTCTTGATTGGCCTGCAGTAGCCCTTGTTTGGCTATCGAGGGAACAGGGACCTGCTCTTTCGGAGGCTGATCTACCTGCCTTCCACTACCCTTTTATATCTCGATGTCTTCGAGAAGCAGTGGGCACTGTCCAGGGTTCTCTGCTCGGTGTCCGCTTCCAGTTCCTCAATTTTGGCCTTTTGACCCCCACCCCGTTCCTGTTGTTGCCTTTGTTGTCCCCTGAACTCAGTTGGGTTCCGGGTTTTGTGGCCCCTCCCTAGACAGGAGAAGGGGCTTTCAGCTGTGGGCAACCTAGCCCAAGTCCCGGTACTCAAAAGGACTACCCTCTTATATCCTTCTGGCCTGAGTCCATCACAGGGATCAATCCCAGAACAGGCAAATCATTCACATTTATGAACTGGGGATTAATAATACTCCTGGTACCTCCTGAGTGCAGTATGTGGCCTATTCATCCCCATCCCATCCTCCACTCCCAACTGCTAGCTGAAAAAGTGAGTTGAGAAAGAAACTGGAAGCACCAACCACCCATTGTTCAGTGTCTTGTTTTGCTGTAACTTCTTCCTCCGCTCTTGTCTGCTTATTGCTAATACAAAACCCATTCTTTCACACAGTGCTTTCTTCTGTCTATAGCCTTCATGAAGTCACTGGGGGTACTAGCAATAGGACATTTTATGACCTGATCCAAAGCCCAATGAAGTCAGTAAGAAGATATCCTTCCCCTAGCCCCAGCAGCAAGTGTTTTCAGAATCAGACCATTGACTGTAAATTGTTTGGGGTAAGAACTTTAATGAAATCAGAGCTCCATTGAAGTCAAGGGGAGTTTTTTTTTCCATTGACTACAATGAAGTCTAGATTTTGCCTCTTGTGTTCTTATTGCACCTCTATCACTGAGAAAGGGGTGTAGTGGGGTTGTTTGTTTATTCAGCAGGCCTAGTCGTGTGGGATTCCAACTCTAGACTCTTTTTTAGTTCAATGTGTCCTGGACCTCCTGGATGGGGTCCCAGCTAGATCTGCTTCCTTACTAGTGACCCCTTGTCCTGGCAAACCCAGGCCCAGGAGTAGGGTAATTTAGGGTGGGTAGGGGGACCTGGGCCTTCCCACTCCATTGGGTCCCAGCCCAGGGCATAAAAGTGTCATAGCCTGGATTTGGCTCATCTCTTGATCATTTCCTACAACATCTGATGCCACTGTTTGGAGAATGGTTGCCGTTGGGTTAAAGTCCTTTGCTTCAAAACCCCACAGTCTGTGGGTGGATGCAGGTGACCCCATGTGCAGTTCTCTTTCCCACTAAGGTAAAGTCAAAAGCGGGGTGGAGGTTCACAGCCAGACTTCCTCAGAGGGGCTTCTTCCCCTCTTGCTAGAGAACAGTGTTCCTCCAGAAATGGATTCTCTCTTCCTCTCCTTGTCTGAGCTGCTGTATAGTGGTTTTTCCCCCGAGCATGCTTGGTTGTGCCTGAAGGGTGGAGCTTTCCTGGCCCAGTACTGTTCCCACTCTTCCCCTGTCTCAGTCTTAGTGTGAGGCCTACAAACCCCATCACAATGGGCCACAGAAGTCCATAGCTAGACATATGCATTTAGGACACTCCGGCTAGAATTTTCAAAACGCTCAGCACCCACAACCAGGGCCAGATATTCCATGGAGCTGAGCACTCTGGGGGCATGATGGGTGCTGATCTCACTGGAAAAAATCTTCCATAACTAATATATAATAACAATGATAATCAGTAATGGTGATGGGCATGTCTCCATGGGCAATGAATGTCAGAAGCTAACCTCCTGGGAGGGATTTAACCCAACTGCAAATGTGGCAAAAAAAATCCCATCCTGGAGCCTTTTCTTCCTTTTCTTTTCATGAAAGTGAATTTTTAGGGCCAGATCCATCTCTGGTGTAACTCTATGGAAGCCACTGGACTAATGCCAGGGATGAATTTGTCCTTTAATCTCTTTCACTCCAGTCAGAGGTACACTCAGCACTTTGCTCACTGACTTTCTCCCTGTGTTAATATACAGCATTTGATTTTCTCTCTTGATTTTTATTCCTCCTTTATGAGGACATTTGGCTCTCTCTTTTTTGTTAATTCCCTTCATGGGTCCAGGCATAAGTGTAATCACCAAGACAGCCCCTTAAAAGTTTCACTCAGATCAGTACTTAATATAAAACAAGATTTTTTTGTTTTTTTTTCAGAATCCTGGAGAGGAGTACACCTCTACCCCGATATAATGCGACCTGATATAACACAAATTCAGATATAACACGGTAAAGCAGCACTCCGGGGGGCGGAGCTGCACACTCTGGCAGTTCAAAGAAAGTTTGATATAACACGGTTTCACCTATACCATGGTAAGGTTTTTTGGTTCCTGAGGATAGCGTTATATCGGGATAGAGGTGTATCTTTTTATAGGTGATAATTTTTGGTGTTTATGTCATTGGAATTATTAGAAGCAGGAAGGCACCAAATAATTGTAACAATGTAGATGGAACTGGTGAAGAAAGATTAAGTATTGTAGAGAGAGAAGAATAGAAAAGGGGAGTGAACAGGAGAGAGAGAGAAAATGGGCCTTATCTGTGTGATCAGTGTATCTCCATTGGAGCTACACCAATTTATACCGGCTGAAGGTCTGTGTCCATTTTCTTTATTTCCCCTATTCACTCATTTGATATCTGATCTCATTTGTAGTGATGTAAATCAGAGTAACTCCACTGCAGATTTGCATCAGCGTAACTGAAATCAGAATCTTGCCCTGCAGGAAAAGGTGGGAGAAATTCATGCCCTCACACAGACCCAGAGCCTCATTTTTCTTTGTCCTGCACCATGTGCAATCAATTGCACCTGTGCAAATTGAGTGCAATGTGGTAGAGCTACCTTTCTGAGGCTTCTTTAATTGACACTGGTGCTTGGGAACCATCTACTCTCTCTTGCATCTTCTTTGCTGACCAGTTCAAACCCCAAAACTATCTGATCTCACACCCGCTTCACATTGGTGTAGTTCCATTGACTTCTGTGGAGCCTCTGCGGATTTAGACTGATGTGACTTAGATCAAGAGTCTTGCCTGAGAGCCCCTAAATACAACGTGATTTTAATTGCTGTGCGCAACATAATAAGGGTGTCCTTTAAATCATGGAATAATGATGTCTACACACCTACTACAGACATGTAACCGAACAGCTGAATATTTACACTGTTTTATATACCGGACACTCAGAGAATATAGGGATGGAAAACAAAACAAAACAATCGTCTATTTCCATGCAAACAGATGATTGTTCCCCATTATAGATTTACTAGTATTTTTGTCCGGTCTGCCTTTGCTAGTAGAGCTGAATGGGAACTGGATTTCCTATTTCTCAGGAAATCCCAGAATTTTTTCCTGTTCTAAAAAGAAACAAAATGAAAAAAAAATCCAAATTTACCGTGAAACAAAACACTGGAAAAAAATATCTGGGGTCAAACAAAACATTTCATTTTGATAGAACAGTTTTGATTTTAGACATTTTACTTTATATAATTTTGTAAAAAATGAAATGAAAAGTCATTTTGAAATGGAAAATGAAAACATTCTGTTTCATTTTGGAATGTTCTATCTCCCCCAGCTCTCCCCCAAAACTAAATTTCTGTGAAACATTTTGCTTTTGAAGAGCTGACATTTTCTGATGGCAAAAGATTTTGTCAGAAAACTTTCTACCATCTTTATTCAGAAATCACATTGATGAGGGTGCCATCACTTGTGAGGCCAAATGAGTTCGTACACCTCACATGAATTCTCTAGGAGGACAGTTTATTCTTTGGTTGTTTCTCAGTCTTGCTCAGTAATATGTAGGTAATATTAGAGGTAACTAGTTATCCAAGGATCTCAAAGTACTGTGCAAACATTAGTTCTCACAATACCATTGTAAGGCAGGGAAATATACCCATTACCATTTCCTGAGAGGTGTATTGAGGTACAGAAGCTTTGCACAGGCAAATCAGCAGCAGAATCTGGAATAGAACCAGGTGTTCAGTCTCCCAGTCTGGTGCACTAACCATTAGACTACACTACCCTCTTTTAGTGAAGTCCACTTCTTGTGAATAAATGCTGCAGCTCCGTCATGAGCAGGGAGAAAGTGGCTCTATCATGTGTAAGGATCAAACTGATAATTCAGTGAAAAAAACTTCATGCTAAAATAGCCCATTTATGCTTCTCCTGCATAAATAATGCAACCTCAGGACAATTAGAGTTTGGAGAGAGCTTACTTGTCATATCAAGCACTACTTCTGATGCCTAGAGAAATCGACACATCACTTTTACAATGGAAAACACAGTGGGACAAAGTGAACTATTTCACTTCAATGGATAAAACCTTTATTTAAAGGCTGACTAACAAAGAGCCTATGATCTTTGCTCCCACACGCCTACCACCCATTAGTGTAAAAGTTCCACTGAAGAAAGACACACACACACACACACACAACTTGGACTCTAATGAGGGCTTTGCTGTTTGATGACAACACATCCAGAACACCGTTAGAACTTTGCATTCCCAATTATAAGCCATCCAGCAGGAGAGACCGTTATGGATCTGAGCTGCCAGACCTTCGAAATGAGGTTGAAGAGAAAAAAAGAAAAGGAAAGGGAAAAAAATAGGCAGACTGGAATTAAAGAAAGGGACAGCAGGAAAGCAAAATTGCTTCCAGAGTCCCTATAAAGTGGAAGAGCTAATTAATCCCTTCAAAGGTCTGGTGAGGCAGGTGGCATTGAGGTTACATTTGGCACAGACCATGGGCGTTTGAGAAGATAGCTCAGGAAACTTCCGTCCCTGTGAAAAATTAATGAGATTAACTCTCTGTGGATTTGCACACACACATACACACACGCTCTTATTCTCTCAACCAAAAAGTAGTTCTTTGAGTTTAACTGGTCAACAGTGCTAAGATAGCCAGCATTTTCTATTGCATATAAGCTTATATGATGCTGCAGGCTTGTGCTGTCCTGTTAATGTGGTGGGGCTGGTTTGCCTCGACACTCGCCACACACCATCCTTTCTGGTTTACTTCTGACTTTCAGCAATCCCTCCCCTTAAATATCAAATTTCTAAAACTTTCAACCAGCTCTAATTATTTGCATTGCTGTAATCCCTAGAGCCAGACCAGGAGCCCATTGTGGAAAGCATTTCAACGTCACACAGTGAGAGGCAGTCCCTATACAGAAAAGCATGCCATCAAAATAGACAACCTGTGGTACAGACATTAAAGTGATTTGCCAATGGACATGCCAGGGATCTGTGGCAGGACCTGACCCCAGATCTCTTATTCGCCAATTCAGCATTCCACAACAAGACTATCCTTCCTCTCCTGTACACCCTGAACAAGTACAAGCCAGATCTACAGCTGATGTATATATTGTTGTCGCTTCTTTCATTTTCATGGAGCTTTGTCAGTTTGTACCCTTAGACAATCTGGTGCCTGAATTCATTTTTCCCCTTGGTGTTTACATCCTTCAGATGATGACCTCAACCTTTGTCATCATTTCTCAGTACCACACATCCCCTGTAAAGGGGGTTGAGGGGAAACAGGAGGCGTACAGGAGGCCTGGGAGTTTAATCTCTCCCCATTTTCATCTCTTAAGATAATGTGAAAACATTTTCCTCTAGAAAACATGTTTATGCAGCATCAGCATCAAAAAGCCATTTTCTTGTTTTCCCTAATGACTTTATCAGACATGCAGCAACACAATGAAAGATGTTGTTGTTATTCCTTTTTCTTTCCTTGATCTTTATGTTTTCATGGAAACATCATTAGTGAGGATAATAGTTGTGCCAGAATATATTCAATGCATGGGTCTGACACTTTCATTCTAATGCATCGCCAGGATAATCTTTCTTTCCTTTAAGCTCCCTGGCATACATCATAGGCAATTTCTGAAGCACAAACCTGGAGCTCTCATTGCAGCCACACTTGGGGGGATAGTGCACAAAGAAATTCAAGGTTATAGACTTTTAGGGAACGCTATTCCCCACCTCGACCCCTGCACTTCAATTCACTGAGACTTTATCAGCAAGACAAGCTTAAGGAAGTATAAGAGAGAGAGAGACCAGTCCCTGTATGAAATGGATCTGATCCAATCACACTCTGTTTTGGGTTTGATCCCCTATGTCTATTCACCAGTAAAGTCCATTGCTAAGCTGATGGCTGGTTGGTAAATAGCATTAGGCCATCTCACTCCTTTCTTCCATAGTCAGGCGATGGCCTAGTGGCCATCTGAGCATGAGGTTCAGTCCTCTTCCCCCGGCTTCCTTTGTGACCCCAGGCTAGTGATGGAGTCTCCTTATGCCTCTTTTCACCATCTGTACAACAGGGATAATAGCAATGCCCTGCCTCACAGAGGTATTCTGAGGATAAATGCATTGATTTAGCTGGGGATTGGTCCTGCTTTGAGCAGGGGATTCTACTAGATGACCTCCTGAGGTCTCTTCCAACTCTGATATTCTCTGATTCTATGATTAAAGAGTGTGACGTGCCCAGGGAATGGGGGCACATAATTACCTAACATAGATAGATACAGAAATATGCCTATTTCTTTTCTGGCATAAACAGTAGAGGATAGGGAGACAGAACGACATAATCAGTGAGGAATGACTATTTCTAATTGCTCCTTTGTTAGGTGAATTTCACACATTACTGTTTGTGCCTTCTCTGTGTATAGATCACAGTTCTTTCCAATTTATCTTATTCAGTTGGGTTCAGCAAAGAATTTTGGAGGATCCTCCTTGGTGTGTAGTGCAGTTGGAGCAGTTCTTTCTGATTCTTTTGCAGCTCTGATTCCATGCAGCTCTGTCCATGATATTCTACCTTAAAATGGCCACTAACAATGTCTGTCCTTGTATTGGACAGGTATTCCAAGATAGTCATTTAGTGGCAATAGAACAGCATGGGTAGAGAATGCGGAAAGGAAACAACCTTCTCTTAAATTTGCAGTAGCACTGGTGATATCTACATGCTTATCATTTGCAGACAGTAGCACGTGGAAGGGCCAGCTGAGATCAGAACCCGTGGGTCAAGCACCCAATGAGAGACAGTCCCTGCCCTAAGCACTTACTCTCCATATAGACAACTGAGACAAACGATAGGAGGACTGGCCCAGTGTCACACAATGGATTTCTTGACTCCAGTGCAGAGTGCTTCCTGCTAGGCCCTCCTGACTCCCAGGTTCAGGGTACATCACTATACCAGCACACTAAGCAGAGGGCCAGCTATGGACTTTTGAGGACACAAGCAAATCTGAACAGTCTGATTGCATGTTATTAAGACAATGAGATTATGGTCCATGGTGAGGGCTCCTAGATGTTATGGTAGTTATAATAATTAATAAATAATAATTAATTAATAATAATTAAGTGGTAGGAAAATCATTAGGTGTTCCCCATCCCAGGCACCTGCAGCAGATGTTTATAGCCCAGCTTCATGTTCTTTTCAGCCCTACTGATCAGGTTGCCTGGCATTTCTAGGCTACTTTCTCAAGGAGAAGGGCTGCAAACACAGTTTTTATTATTATTTTTTAATCTGAGGTTCTCCCTTATGGGCTGGCTCGGTTAAGGGATGGCTCACGTGAGCGGTCTCCAGCTCAGCCATCCGTCTGCCACTCTGTGAAATACAGAGAGTCTCATTCACAGTTCATTTAGGATAGACAGAACTAACCAGCTTTCCATCATGGCATTATGGTGCAGAATGAGAACAATCCACGAGATGCCCTACAGCAGAAATAAATAGAAAGACCCCTCAGGGCAACACAACAGTCCCTAACAAACAATAATCCATTCTCTCTGTTGCATGCAACTACTCTTAAAAAAGCTGGTGGAAACATTGGATGGGAGTATAGAACCAGAGGATATTACAGAAGGCACTACCCCACTGTGGACTATATCTCTTAGTAACAGGATGGCCCCCATCACCGCAGCATTTGAGCAGCTCACAATCTGTAATGAATTTATCCTCACAACACCTCTGTGAGGTAGGTCAGAGCCGTACAGATGGGAAACTGAGGCACAAGGAGGCTAAGTGAATTCCCCAAGGTCACGCAGGATGACTTTGGTGCACCATGGAATTGGACCCAGATCTGTACTAGTGCCCGTATCACTGCAGCATCCTTCCTCTCTGGCTCCTGCTACCTTCTTCCCCCACTCAGTCTCTTAGGACATAAAGGAGACAAAAAAACTGGTTGACCAAGCTAGATGGAGATCCGCCTGGCAAAGGGAAACCTCTAAAGAGTGTAAAGCCACCATAAGTAGTGCTATGCCCCAGGTTCCTGCCCTGTTGGGGACTGGCCAGAGAATACTGTGCTTCTGGAACTCTTGGGATTGAAAAATGGCCCCTAATGGGCTAAGCCAGATGGCATAAATTAGAGCAGACAGGAATATTCTAATCTGTCTAACCTCATCTGTCCCAGAGGCTGCTCTAACTTGAATAAGCAGCCCAGCAAGTGCCCTGGTATCCCAAATATCACTGGATGGAGAGGAGATGGAGAGTTATCCCTTTGTTAATGCTGAGCCTGGCTTCAGTGCACTTGAGGATCTGGCCCGTTATTTATTTCTCTATGCCACAAAGACAGACACCTCAGGCCAAACTCAGTCTCAATGAAACTGTGAGAAACTCTTTTGAAGCCAGGAGGGTTTCAAAAGGGTTGAAGTTAGTATCCCAGAGTAAAGCTCTCTCTGAAGCAAACAAGCAAGGAACAGGAAAATAAATATATGGAAAGAAACTCCCTCTCATCCCCATTAATCCTACTAAGGATTCAGTCAGACTTTGCACCAGAGGAACAACCTGTTGCCTGTAGATATAAGTATTTGCTAAGTAAGCAGGGCCAGCGCTTTCATTTAGGCGACTTAGGCAGTCGCCTAGGGCGCCAACATTATGGGGGGGGCAGTATTTTGCCAGGGGGGCGGCAGGCTGCTCCGGTGGAGCTGCCGCAGTCGTGCCTGCGGAGGGTCTGTTGGTCTCGCGGCTCCAGTGGACCTGCCACAGGCATTTCTGCGGACGGTCCGCTGGTCCCGAGGCTAAAGTGGACCTACCGCAGGCATGCCTGCGGCAGCTCCACCAGAGCCGCGGACCAGCGGACCCTCCGTGGGAATGCCTGCGGCAGCTTCACCAAAGCCTCGAGACCCGCGCACGGGGCGGCGAAATGGCCCGACGCCTAGGGCGCCAGAAACCCTAGCGCCAGTCCTGTAAGTAAGGCATAAGTAAGGTATAGATATGAGTGAAAGCAGTAAGTCAAGAAACCTACAAGGTTCAAGGCCTGTAAGACAACAGCTTAGCCAACATTGAAGCATGAGGTCCAAAAGTGTTAACACACATTTAGCATAAGCAGCTGACTGGAAGTAGCCCTGGTCATAAGATATCATAAGACAGACTGCTGTCAGAAACAAGTCTGGCTAATCTTCTGACAGGTAACCATAAACTACGATATGATAATGACCTTGAGGAAAGAGAGCCTCAACTTTAGTAGGGTGAGAAAGTTTAGATAGGGACTAAGGAGGCCGAACGTCCTTATGAATATTCATGGCAGCCACATAGCCCTAAAATAGAGCTATCCATTGATCTTCTTGGCATGCCAGAGATAGAACCACTTATGGATCACCTGTCTCACCACTTTTAATGTCTCTGCAGGGGATGGTATGATTAGATGGATGCTCAGAGACTGGGTGTTTTGACTATTCAGTATTCTCTCTCCCTACTTTGCAGGATTGGAGAATTTGTGCTTTTGCTAACAAAAATAGAATCATAGATTATTAGGAAGAGACCTCAGGAGATCATCTACCCCAACCTTTTGCTCAAAGGGGGACCAGTCCCCAAATGGCCTCCTCAAGGACTGAACTCCCAATCCTGGGCTTAGCAGGCCAATGCTCAAATCACTGAGCTATCCCTCCCTAGAATGGCAATATCACAAGGGCAAAATATCTTTCCTAAGTGTGATGATCTCCCTCAAGAACACTTGGGTCCTCAAAATAATGCTGATATTTCTGGGTCTGATCATGAGGCAAGACCCTACCAAACTACAGAGTGCTAATTGGTATTTCTGATTGAGCACTATACCTCATGCACAATTAATAGACCAGGCAAGCAGCTTGTATCCAGAGATTATCCAAACTTCCTTTGTCGAAAATCTATTCTAGGAATAATTTCTCGAGAGATTTCTAGTAGGTTTGGCAAGGTCTGTTGTACCCTGGGAATGGCTTTCATCAACAAAGACCAGCAAAAACAGTTTATTGAAAAAGTTGGGCCAAGATTTTTGAACCTCATAACAGCCCCAGCACCGGGTTGAAGTGGCAAGACCAGAAAAGCAAGGGGTAGCCTGTCACAATATTGCCTATTCCAAGCATTCAAAACCCAGGCATCAAGCCAAAAATATCTCAAGATTTTCTTAAAATTATATATATATATTTTTTAAATAATAACTATATGGTTCTTTTTCTTTTTTTTCTGGTTTAGGGTGTCTATGGGTCACATTCAAGCTTTTCTCCATAACCATGAGAGTTAGAAACTTATTTGCTTTTAAAATGAAAGCTGAGGTTCTCCTTACTCCAGAAACTGGGGCTTTAACGCCAAATATCGCAAGGTGAAGTGGTGAGAGTTTAGGAGCACTGGGCAGAGGTTTGCTAGGGCTGGAATAGCTTGTGATACTATAAGTCAGAAATGAGAGTCATTGACAGAACTTTTTAGTGAGCCAGGACTAGAGTAGTAAGGAGTGTTGTGGATCAGGATTGAGAGGCCCTGGCAAAACTGGACGGGGCATCAGCACTGTAACCCTCATCCATAGTTCACTGAAGTCAATGGCAAGGCTCCCGTTGACTTTAATAGGCTTTGAATCAGATGCAGTGCTGCAAGTCTGAACTCAAGTGAAAAAGCTTCTGAGGGGGGCTGAAAGAAGACTGGAATAGCAGGGAATTTAACACTACCATGGGGTGACAGGGCACAGCTAGTCAGCACTGGAAAACAGGGAGTTTGTACTGTAGTGCAAGAGCTCAGCTGTGTGTGTGGTAGGGTGACCAGACAGCAAGTGTGAAAAAGCGAGACGGGGGTGGGGGGTAATAGGAGCCTGTATAAGAAAAAGACCCAAAAATCGAGACTGTCCCTTTAAAATAGGGGCATCTGGTCACCCTAGTGTGTGGGAATCTTGTGCAACATCCATCCATGCTACTTATCAACCCCTCTCTTTTTTGAGCAGTCAATGTACCCACAGATTTTTTAGGAACAGAAAAGCATGCTTTAGACTACTGGTAGCTCTGGGATGCTGACTAAGAAGGTAATGATTTATAATACATTAGAAGAGTGGGCATGATAAAAGTCTACAAAAAAGATTCTATTGCTTTCCAGCCCCTGGTCTCTGCATAACTTAAGTAACAAGATTTCTCTTGCAAACGGTGAGATTTTAACCCGCAGCTATTACCAGTGTATGAGATAACATATTGTTTAATCCTTCCAACTTCAACATGAATCATTCAAAGGACAGCGGGGAGGGGGAAGTTTCATAAGAATTATGAGTGTGAGCTGCAGTGTCTGGCGATAAGGTGGAAAGTGCCACCGAGCCAACTGTGATGGGAAGGTGAGATATTATCTGACAGCTCCCTGTGGTCTGGGGGGCCGAGCAGAATAAACTATGCTGCAGCACCTAGGATTCAATCCCTGTAGGGGGCTTGATGACAATGCCTGATTTTGGAGACATTTCTAGTCCTGTTGCAACATCCACTACTGATGTTGCTGCATCTGTTCCTGACAAGAAGGGACCCAGTGCAGACAATAGAACATCCCTGAATTAATTCCTCTTTGAACTAACTCATCTACGGGGTCCTTTATCCAAAGTTTAAATTTGACCAATATACAGAGCTAGATATTTATTATTTATTATTATATTTTCATGTCTATAGATGATAAAAAGGTAAAATCATTCTAATCTGGAATACAGAACCATTCAGTCTCTATTGTTGTTAATGCCTAGCTCTTATACAGTGTTTTTATCAGTAGCTTTCAAAGCCCTTTACAAAGGATGCCAGAATTATTATTCCCATTTTGTAGAGGGGAAAACTGAGGCAGAGAGAGGCAAAATAACTTGTCCTGGCTCACTTAAAAGAGCTAGGAATAAAACAAAGTTCTCCAGAGACCCAAATCAATTGTGCTGTTCACTAGGACACACTTCTTTCTATGAGATGTAATAAAAGAACTTTGTGGGCTGGGTGGGGAGGGAAAACACCTACTTTTTGAGCTTAAAGCACTGTACGAGAATGAAAGTGTGATGCTCATTGAAAATGTTTCAAGCCTTGATTGTCTGGCTCTCTTTTCAATGCCAGTTATAAAAAAAAAAAAAACATGCTGCCAATTCCACTGGTATCAGTAACAAATGCTTACAAGGATTACAGCACGGTAATGAGCTTTTGTACTAATGGTACATCTTGTAATAACTGCTATATGCACTTCCAGTTGTAAGTGATAAGGGAGGCTATATTGTTAATGACAAAACACCTCACCTTTCCCCTCTCTGCCACCCGTCCCCCTCCCTTCTTGAGCTTGCTTGGAATTCCTCAGCCGAACCTTTGAGAGGAATTAGTGTTAATTCTCAAGCTGTTGCCTGGCACCTGATGCTATTACATACGGCCAATGCATCCCATCCCCATCACATGGTACACATACTGTCACATTGTTTGCTTTACTCTGGGTTAGAGACCACCTAAAGCAGGGCCAGGTATGGATGCCCAAAAGCATGAGCTAAATGGATATTTTGAATGGTAATAATTGACAACTGAGGACCAAAAATAATTGACAAGCCCTCCAGTTTCACAAACAGCAAGCACAGTTTGGTTGTGCTGAGAGAAAAGGTGGTTTGGGAGCTAACCTAGGACTCAGGGCAGTTCCCTGGTGCTAATACTAACCTCTTCTTTTAGAGGAAGCTTGATAGTCAGGAAAAAACTTCCTAACTGTAAGAGTAGGACAGTGGAGCAGACTGCCTATGGAGGATGTGGAAGCTCAGAAGGAGGCTAGATGGTTTAGACACCAGCAATCTTGCATCATGGCCAAGGCGTTAGACTAGATAATTGGCGATTGGTCCTGCTTTGAACAGGGGGGGTGGGACTAGATGACCTCCTGAGGTCCCTTCCAACCCTGAGATTCTATGATTCTATGACCCTTGCATTCCCTTTTAACTGTATGGTTCTATGAGTCTATGATTAGCTCTGGGTTTGACCCCTCCCTATGGGATGCAGATTCCCCTCTGACATGCAGTCAGTCAGCTCTGTTAGCGGTGAGGGGATCCATAGTTCTGTGTCCTACTCGTTCATCTCTGCCCCATTTATGGAGTTGTGAAGGAAGCAGTCCTTGAGTTCCTCATGGACTATAATCCTGCATAGTCCTTATACAGGCTGCATAAAGGGGGTCCTTCATACCCTAACTGTGCACCCACATAAGAGAGAGACCGATTTTCCCAGTCTGCATTTTTCTGTAAGCAGTAACAGGGTGAGCTGGCCATTTAGAAGGGGGTTGGGATCAGCTTTGGAACAACCTGAACTCAGAGGAAGAAGCACACGTTGCAGGATAGAAAGTTTGGAGGAGGACCAGGAAATCAGTGTGTGTGCACATGGCTAGAATGCTAGCAGTAGGTACAGCATCTCTGTAAACAGTTCTTTTAATAAAGAGCCAGTTTAGATCCTCTCGTGGTATTACCCAGAACACAGTACACGAGATAAGCCACATCTGTGCCAGGCTTAGCCCAGCTCTGCAGGTGGAAGGAATAAATACAACTCTCATGTGATGGAGAGCACTATACTAAGAGCCAGGATTACTGGGGGATATGAGTGCAGCCTGAATTCAGTCAGAGGAGAGGCTCCAGGGTTGGAAACGGTTTTCCTGAGGAAAATTTTGAAAAAAATTCCTGTTCCCCACCAGGCCAAAGCCAAGACCTTTCTCTCTGACCCCATAAGTATTTAATTATTTATACAATATGCAACAGCTCCAAAAAGAGGGTCTGATGGAGTCCCACCCCTCAGTAGCCAAAGCACTCAGCTGGGCTATGGAAGACTACCATTCAACTCCATGATATGAATGAACAGAGAAGGGACTAGAACTGGGTTCACTGAGGTTTCCTGCCTCTGAGGTCACTGTCTAGCTCAGCTATAACAATCTATACAAGCTGTAATGATAATCAGCCATTCTATCATAAGCATTCCCAAATCTGGACCTTAGCGTCCAGAAATCTGGGTGCCTGCATGAACCCCTCTAAGCTTAATTACCAGCTTAGCTCTGATCTCGCTGCCACCATCCAAAAATTCCAGTGTTTTGGCTCACTCTGGTCTCCCCAAAACCTTCCCTGGGGAACCCCCAAGACTCAGAAACCTGATCTTAACACAAAGGGACATAACCCACTTCCCTTCCCTCTTTTCCGCCCCAGAATTTCTCCTGCTGGGCTACTGAGAGTTACTGAGCCACCCTCTTTAATACACAATACCAAAGAAGCAGTCTCCTCTCTTCCACAAAGAACACCAAATACAAGAAACAGAAAATGATTCCATCCCTCTCCCTCCCACCAATTCCCTGGTTGGCTGCAGAGCTTCATCCTACCCATAGATCTAACACAAAGAGAATTTCCCTCCCTTTGTTCTTAGCCTACCCAAAGAGAAAACTCAACAAGTCTTAAAAAGAAAACTTTATATAAAAGAGAAAAGACATAAAATAATATGAATCTCTGCATCAAGTAGACAATACACAGGTCTATTGCCTTAAAAGAAAAATATGAATAAACAGCCTCATCCATTTAAAGAGATACAATTTAAAACATTCCAGCAACTACACACGTGTAAAACAAAAAAAAACTAACCAATAACAGCCTATATTTTTCACTACCTTTTGTACTTCACAACTTTGAAACTGAAGATTAGAAGCTTACAGATAGAAAAGATCCCCTCTCATAGCTGAGAGCCAGACAAAGACACAGACCCAAACATTCCCTCCCCTGAGCTTTGAAATATCCAGTTTCCTGATTGGTCCTCTGGTCAGGTGTTTGGTTCCCTTAGTTAACCCTTTACAGGTAAAAGAAACATTTAGCTATCTGTTTATGACACATACCAAAGAGGCTCTCTCTCAGAAACTTGACCATGGATCTGAGGAAGCTGCTTGACACAAGTTTTATCGAAACAGACCCTTTTGCAGGAAAAGTTGGGGGGTTGACTAATCAGCATTTTCCAGTGAAAAACAGGTTGGTTGAAAAGTTCCCAAACTGCTCTACCTGGGAGCGAGTGCTCCATTAAAGTGCAAGGCAATAGCCAGAAAAAGGCCAGTAAGGAGGCCTAGGCTGAGTAACTATCTAGAGCTCTTAACTAGAGCGGGAGCAGGAGCCTGAGAGGAGAAAAGCCTTAGCAGGGACAAGACTGAGACTTGTGCCCCAAGAGTATGAGCCAGCTATGAAAGCTAGGGGGAAGATCTGCGGTGTTTTGAACTTTATGTTAATAAACTAGACTGGCAAGAGGGAAGAACTATGGAGAAAACCCTCACTGTGTGAAGTCTGATTAACTGGGGAAGGAGGGGAAACAGAGGCAGCAGAGATGCGCAAAGTCACACAGAGTAAGCCCTCCTATGCATTTATGCTTCCCCATATAAGTTACAAACCACTGCCCTGGCACTGCAAGCCTTAGAGGCTCAGAGATGAGGAAAAGAAATGCCATCAATAACCCCCTGCTTTGCGATGTGAAAGCAGCAGAGAGACACCTATAATCCCCCAGTGTTGTCAGCAATAGAACTACACTCAGCTGACCACCAAGGAGAATCATATAAAAATACCCAAACCCATCTCTCCATGATGGATGGTCTATGTACAAGCACTTAAGTTTATTCCCTTTAGCACTGCTATTTATTGATGCTGAGCTCCTAAGTAATCTGAGGGAAACTAGTAAGCAATCACCATGCTAAAAATAAAATGCATTGGGGACAAAGAAGGAATTTCGTAAAAACCCTCATGATCAGAATATTATTGTTTGAGAATGGTGACCTTTATGTCCATCAGCCTGCAAGAGTTTGTACAGGAAACTAAACCCATGGAGACTGGTGTTAGCAGGGGAATATTTTTTCCAGCACCAATGAAAAATATGAGCCCAATCCTGCAAATTATGACTCATGTAAGTAGCCCCTTTGACATACTGAAATCAATGAGACTATTCACATCTTCCCAAAAGCCTCAAGACTTGCTATGTTCATGGCAAATACATAAAGATGGTAGATAAAAGCACCTTGCTGAAAGGTTGCAATGTAACACTGCTCTTATTCTTAGGGCTTGTCTACAGTACCCGCTGGATCAACAGGCTAAAATTGATCCAGCAGGGGTCGATTTATTGTGTCTAGTCTAGACGTGATAAATTGACCACCAGCCTCTCTCCCGTCGACTCCGGTACTCCACCAGGGCGAGAGGCGCAGGCAGAGTTGACGAGAGAGCGCCAGCCGTCGACTTACCGCAGTGAAGACACCTCGGTAAGTAGATCTAAGTATGTCGACTTCAGCTACATTATTCATGTAGCTGAAGTTGCGTAACTTAGATCGATCCCCACCCCTAGTGTAGATCAGGCCTGAGACTCTAGAACAATACCATGTAGTAACTAAAAACAGAGAGGCAAAACAGGCTGCCCCCTAAGGCAGAGAGGCACTGCTCACCTCACCTTGTTCTAGGGTAAGTCTTTCCAGACTGTCTGCTGTTCCCAATGGCATGTTTCACTAAAGAGGCCAGTAACCTGCAACAATCTTAAAGTGATAGCTTGCAATTCCAGCACAGCCCTCAATACACTGCAGGGCCATTTGTCTGATTGACTGTCATTGTTGACTCAACCCTTACTCATTCAAAACTCCCATTAAAGACAATGAGAGTTCTTATCTAAGGACCTCAGAATTAGTTTCTTAGTGCTAATATAGGGTCCGACCCTGCATGCCTCAGATGCGTCATCCCTGGAGGAATGATTGAAGTCAATGACTTGCAGGATCAAAAGTTACTGAAATGAATAAGCCTGCAGTAGGAATCAAATCCTGAGCTAGTTGAAAGATGGAATAAAAACATCATGAAAACTTGACTGATATCCCCCCCTTTTTTTTTTGGTCAAAGTTCAAAATATCAACAAAAAATTGCTGAAATGTTGAGATATGAACATTTTTGACCATTTTTTGCTCAGGGCCACATTCTTGGTGGCCCTGACACAGTCGCACAGTATGGGGAGGAGGAAGATGGACCTGTGATGGGGCAAACTGCCATTGGGGGAAAAGGAAAGAATGTCAGGGAATAGATGTCTATGCTTGATAACGACCTAAACTTATTCTTCCTGTGTATGTTTGTTAGGGCCCCAATGCTGGATGTCTCAGGCCAGGTCTACACTGCGACTTTAAATCGGTTTAATGGCCGATATACCGATTTAACGCTGTATCCGTTCACACGACGTCGTCATTAATATCGAGTTAAACGGCTCCTTAAATCGATTTCGGAACTCCTCCCAAACGAGAGGAGTAGCGCTAAATTCGATAGTGATAACTCGGATTAGGGTTCATGTGGACGGAAATCGACGTTATTGGCCTCCGGGCGGCATCCCAGAGTGCAGCACTGACCGCTCTGGACAGCAATCTGAACTCGGATGCAGCGGGCAGGTAAACAGGAAAAGCCCCGCGAACTTTTGAATTACATTTCCTGCTTGCCCAGCGTGGAGCTCTGATCAGCACGGCTGGCGATGCAGTTTGAAATCGAAAAAGAGCTCCAGCATAGACCGTACGGGAGATACTAGGTCTGATCGCTGTATGGGGAGACAAATCTGTTGTATCCAGCTCCGTTACAGAACACGAAATGCCAAAGCGTTTGAATAAAAAACTCCAGGATACACAGCGCTGTGTGACAAGCGTAACGGGAAGCCAGAGACTCAAATGGACGCTCATGAAGGGAGGGAGGGGGTACTGAGGACTCCAGCTATCCCACAGTCCACAGCAGTCTCTGAAAATTATTTGCATTCTTGGCTGAGCTCCCAATGTCTGTAGGTTCAAACACAGTGTCTGGCGTGGTTCAGGGAACAGCTCCTCAGTTTATTTCCCCCCACCACCACGTGAAAAAAAAAAGGGAAAGATTGCTGTGCTATGGCGTTTGCTCAATGCACTCCGCGAAAAAGGCGCCAAAGGGTTGTCTGCTGCCTTCACAAAGGGAGGGGTGAGGCTGTACCCAGCACCACCCGGGGCAGTGTTTTCTGCCCCATCAGGCACTGTGCTCTCAACACGGAAGTGGGAACTATGGGATAGCTGAGGAACAGCTACCCACAGTGCACCGCTCCTGAAATCGATGGTAGCTTTGGACCATGGACGCAAACAATCGATTTCGGGATCCCACTGTGGACGCGCTAAACCGATTTTATTAGATCTGTTTTGTAATATCGGTTTAAGCTAATTCGAAATAATCGTGCAGTGTAGACGTACCCTCAGATGAGCGTGACTCAGAGCTCCTCTTCTCTCAAGGACTAGCACATTAGGTTTCAAGAGATGACAAGACCAGGAAGAAGGAACTGGGAAATTTCCATGCTTTTAATATGTTGGTTTCAAGTCAAGTGCACAGCAGGCTTGCTCAACTGGAAAGAGCAAGGGAGGAAGCTGTGGGATGCTATCTGAGCCACTCTTATAACAAAGAAGAGGAAAGAAAGCCTGGCTGTCAATCTCTTGGAAAAGCATGATGGGAAAGGGGAGAAGCTTTGTGCCTTACCAATGCACTCAGGTTGATGTGTCAAAGCAAGGCCTATGCACCCTTATATATTTTGGAGTCTTAAGTCAGACATAAGTGGTGCCTGGGCTGTGAGCCGACTCTCCACACTGGGGTGAATTTCACTATCTGGTTTGTAAAGAGACTGCTCAGTGCAACAAAAACTCTACTCACAGGACTGCAGGCTGGGAACTGGCTGCTTTATTTAACTGCATCACAACAGTGTGTATGTCAGGGGTGGGGTGGACTGGTGGATGAGTGGAACATGGCTCCAACCCATCATATGCTGGATATTCAAGTTAACCCTGTCATGCACACGTTATTGCACTTTCTACATAGGCAAGAATCCCATTGCCTTTCATGGGAATTTTGTGTGAGTAAAAACTAAGACCCTTAGGAATGAGGCCCAGCAGTTATAGATGCTTATTAAACTTTCTGGGGTGATAATGGGAAATCACTTTCGGTGCCTCAAATTTGATTCACTTGCTCTCAGCCTAAAGCAGATTTTTGTGTGTGGCAAGTTTCAACCTCCCACTGTTATGATATCTGCCAGTGGGGAATTGAAAGTACTTTTCATGCCTGAAGACATCTTTCAGAGGCTTTCATTTTGCGGAAATTACTCCCCTTAAAAAAACTGACCCCCCCCAAAAAAAAACAAAAAACCCTCAGACTTGACATGGAGATAGTCCTCATTGAGGAGAGAGCAATTTGCTTTTTAGGGATAGGGTCAAATGGTTTAGAAATAACAAAGGTCTATGTGTAACAGGATGTACAGGAGGTAATTATATTTTATTGGATCAACTAATAAAGGATATTACCTAACCTACCTTGTCTCTTTAATATCCTGGGACCAGCATGGCTACAACAACCCTAGCAACTAAAGTGTAAGGTTTTATTTACAGCTTGGTGTTAGATTGCTGTACAGCAATCCATTGCTAGTGCCACAGGATCTCATTCAGGCCAATAATTTAGCAGATCCAAAGGAGAATTAGCCATTTATGGATATCCAGATACGGATAAACAGAGTTACAGTAGTCATTTGCCAGACTCCATCTCTTAGAGGCTAGGAGAGTGTGTTCCCTGGGGGCAGGTTGCATCATAATTGATTACTGCAAGGTTTTTTCCTCTGAGGCAGCTGGATCTGATTGCTATTAGTGATAGGATACTGGATTTGGTTGACCACTCGTTTGGTCCAGTACGGTAACTCCTATGTTTTCCTATTGTGCAGCTTTCAGGTTGGTGAGCGGCCCCAGTTAAAACAATGTGAGCAAGGGTCGTGCAATCTAGGCCTAAGCCTTGCAGGTGGGTTGTGGCACATTTTTTATTGCCTGAAGCATGTGTGAACTCTACACTGTAATGAATGCAGAGAGCATGTGTAGGTAGATGTGAATGAAGAATTTTGCCCATAGGGGTTGGTTTCAGCATGTGATCCTTTGTGTCTCTCATCGTTCACAGGGATAAATGCATACTGTCCTGCTCAGTGTGGATGCTTATTTGAATCTCATCTCTGTGAGCTGCATACAGTCTTGATTTCACTGTATCTATTTAACACACACACACACAAAAAGTGGCTACATCTTGCATCCCTCACTCAAGGCAAAATTCTCACTGAAGCCTTCGAAGGCTCAATGATGCCAAGGAGAACTTTGTTCAAGAACACCACTGAGATAGTATGCGCCTGAATCTTTATGTGGGGTGGCTGTCAGACAGGTGATACAGCTGTGTGGTTCTTTGCCCTGGGGCAGGCTAGAGCAATCTGAACGACTGTTTTATCTTATGTCACCTGGCTATGGGCCCTGAGGGACCATTTGTCTTCAGGGGATAAGCATAAAACAGAAAGCTATCTATCTAATTTTAAGACTTACACTGCTGCCCAGCATTGTTCTTTCTGAGCACCCTCCATATACAATCAATTGTAAGAGCAAAGTACCTAGTGGTTTCTATAGAGTAGTTCCAGCTTCTCCTTCTGCCCAATCCCTGGACCAGGGGCTGCAAGCAGAAAGGCATAGGAGTCAGTTTTTCCACTCCATTCCACTACTGGGGATTTTTCCTCTGCAGCTGATTTCAACCTTTGCATCAGAATAGATTCTGCCCTTTTGATTTTGACCTATCCAATATGATATAGTTACTGAGGATCAAGTATCAAAGGGGTAGCCGTGTTAGTCTGGATCTGTAAAAGCAGCAAAGAATCCTGTGGCACTTTATAGACTAACAGACGTTTTGGAGCATGAGTTTTCATGGGTCAATACCCACTTCATCAGATGCAAGTAGTGGAAATTTCCAGCAGCAGGTATATATATGCAAGCAAGCTAGAGATAATGAGGTTAGTTCAATCAGGGAGGATAAGGCCCTGTTCTAGCAGTTGAGGTGTGAAAACCAAGGAGAGAAACTCGTTCTGTAGTTGGCAAGCCATTCACAGTCTTTGTTTTAATCCTGAGCTGATAGTGTCAAATTTGCAGATGAACTGAAGCTCAGCAGTTTCTCTTTGAAGTCTGGTCCTGAGTTTTTTGCTGCAGGATGGCCACCTAAAGTCTGCTATAGTGTGGCCAGGAAGGTTGAAGTGTTCTCCTACAGGTTTTTTTGTATATTGCCCATTCCTAATATCTGATTTGTGTCCATTTATCCTTTTCCGTAGAGACTGTCCAGTTGGGCCGATGTACATAGCAGAGGGCATTGATGGCATATGATGGCATATATTACTTGGTGGACGTACAGGTGAATGAACCGGTGATGATATTGGCTGATCTGGTTAGGTCCTGTAATGGGTATTGCTGGTGTAGATAATGTGGGTAGAGTTGGCATCGAGGTTTTGTTGAATGGATTGGTTCCTGAGCTAGAGTTACTGTGGTGCAGTGTGCAGATACTGGTGAGATAATGGCATGTTTCAGGTTGTCTGTGGGCGAGGACTGACCTGCCACCCAAGGCCTGTGAAAGTGTGGGGTCATTGTCCAGGATGGTTGTAGATCCCTGATGTGCGTTGGAGGGGTTTTAGCTGGGGAACTGTATGTGATGGCCAGTGGAGTCCTGTTGGTTCTCCTTCTTGGATTTGCTCTTGCAGTAGGAGGCTTCTGGGTACAACGTCTGCTCTGTTGATCCTGTTTCCTTATTTCCTCATGTGGGTATTGTAGTTTTTGAGAAATGCTTGGTGGAGATTTTGTAAGGTGTTGGTCTCTGTTGAGGGGTTTAGAGCAGATGCGGTTGTATCCTCAAGCCTGCTTGGCTGTAGACAACTGGAAACCGTGTGGATGATGCCGGGATGGAAGCTGGAGGCATGAAGTCACAGGCATAGCGGTCGGGTAGGTTTTCAATATAGGGTGGTGTCAAATGCGCCCCAGACACTGAAACCATCTCACTTATTTGCACACCGTGGTGTCTAGGAAGTGGAGCTCCCGTGTAGATTGGTCCAGGCTGAGGTTGCCAACAAACCTGGAAATGCTTGAAATCGGGTGGATATTACACCCAGAGTCACCATCCCATGGGTCCAAAAGATGAAAGATGTCACACCATCACACCGGTTCATTCACCTGCACGTCCACCAATGTAATGATACGCCATCATATGCCAGCAATGCCCCTCTGCTATGTACATCAGGGCCAACTGGACAGTCCTGTGGAAAAGGATAAATGGACACAAATCAGATATCAGGAATGGCGGCAATATACAAAAACCTGTAGGAGAACACTTCAACCTCCCTGGCCACACTATAGCAGATCTTAAGGTGGCCATCCTGCAGCAAAAAACACTTCAGGACCAGACTTCAAAGAGAAACTGCTGAGCTTCAGTTCATCTGTAAATTTGACACCATCGGCTCAGGATTAAATAGACTGAATGGCTTGCCAACTACAGAACGAGTTTCTCCTCCCTTGGTTTTCACACCTCAACTGCTAGAACAGGGCCTCATCCTCCCTGACTGAACTAACCTCATTATCTCTAGCTTGCTTGCATATATATACCTGCCGCTGGAAATTTCCACTACATGCATCTGATGAAGTGGGTATTGACCCACGAAAGCTCATGCTCCAAAACGTCTGTTAGTCTATAAAGTGCCACAGGATTCTTTGCTGCTTTTACTGAGGATGAAATTCACATCTAAGCAGAAATCCAGAACCAGGCCTGTGCACCATTACGTTTCAGCTAACCCTGGTACACAGACCTTTTTCAAAGGGATTGATATCAACCTGATAGAAACTCTAAGAGGTGAAGAGGTGATCACAATGGTACTGATCCTGCAAATACTTACAAAGGGAACAATTATCAGAGGGTTAGCCATATTAGTCTGTATCCACAAAAACAATGAGGAGTCCAGTGGCACCTTAAAGACTAACAGATTTATTTGGGCATAAGCTTTCATGGGTAAAAAACCACTTCTTCAGACCACCACACTCCTCGTTGTTTTTACAAAGGGAAGTAACTTTACATTAATGGCTCTAAAACCAAATCCTCTTTATAAATTAGTGGCAAAATTCTGCTCTTGGACATAAAAACATAAGAGCAGCCACACTGAGACAAAGATCCATCTAGCCAAATAACCTGTCTTCTGAGGTGCTTCAGAGGAAATGAACAGAACAGGGCAAACATCAAATGATTCATCCTCCATCACCTATACCCACCTTCTGGAAAACAGAGGCTAGGGACACTATCCCTGGCCATCCTGGCTAATAGCCATTGATGGACCTATTATCTAACTTATCTAGATTTATCTAGTTCTTTTTTGAACCCTTCTATAGTCTTGGCCTTCACAACATCCTTTGTCAAGGAGTTCCACAGGTTGGCTGTGTCTGGTATGAAGAAATATTTTCTTTTATTTATTTTAAACCAGGTGCCTATTAATTTCATTTGGTGACCCCTAGGTCTTGTATTATGAGAAGGAATAAATAACACTTCCTCACTCCCACCCTGGCTCTTTCCGCTCCTCCTTCCGCCTCTTCCTTCCCCCTCCTCCAGCGCCCCATGCATACCGCAGAACAGCTGATTACAGCGGGCTGGAGGCGCTGGGAAGGAGGGGGAGGAGCTGATCTTTGGGGCTGCCATTGGGAGGGATGCTCTGACCCATGGGGCTGCCAGTGGGTGCTAAGCACCCACTGTTTTTTTTTTTTTTTTCATGAGTGCTTTGACTGCAACTGCTCATTGAGTGAATGTTTTAAAAGAACTATCCACAATGACTCCAACATACCTTTCTTGCGTGGTAACAGGAAACATGAGTTCTTAGCTGGTGACCTTAGAAAAATAGCTGCGGCTCTATTTCCTCTCCTAGCCTTTTTCTGTTTTGACCGTAAGTGCCTGCTGGCTCCTCCTCACTTAACAACACAGTTAATCATTACTGGAGTCTCTCAATGCTACGGTAATAACAAGGACAGAGAGTGACTGGGCAGATCTCAGCAAAGAACTTTGCTTTGAGATATGACGTTACAGTTCTGGGGGACCTCTGGGTTCTTGCTTTTTGTGCATATTAAATCAGACCTACAGTGTTGCTTGATTTGGGGACTGAACATGTTTGGTTTTTATATTTTGAATTAACTTTTAACTCTGAGTTTGGACTCCAAGTGTAATATACACATAATCAGCTCAGGCAGGGTGGCATGACCATTATCCGTGGAGGATAGGTTCAGGAAATCAATATAGCGAGATTTCATATGTGCATACACACAGATTTCCTCATCTGTAAAATAGGGATAGGAGTTCCCTGCCTCCAAAGGGCTCTGTGAAGATAAAAATCCATTAATCTCAAGTTGCAGTGGGGGAAGTTTAGGTTGGATATTTGGAAAAACTATTTCACTAGGAGGATGGTGAAGCACTGGAATGGGTTATCTAGGGAGGTGGTGGAATCTCCATCCTTAGAGGTTTTTGAGGTCAGGCTTGACAAGGCCCTGGCTGGGATGATTTAATTGGGGCTTTGAGCAGGGGGTGGGACTAGATGACCACCTGAGGTCTCTTCCAACCCTGATATTCTATGATTCTAAGGTGCTCAGATAGTGAGGTGCTGAGAGCTAGATAAGTACCTAGGTAGATAGCAAGGAATGGTCAGCCTGGTGAGATATCAAGAAATAATCTACTCAATCAAACAGTAGGCAAAATAAAAATGTAAATAAGCCACAGAGATATAAATGGTTCAGGAAGAAAGAATGAAATGTTTCTCTAGTACTTACCTGTATTGCTTTGACTTCAAGTAGCCCTTAAGTGGAACTGACGGTATTACAAACACAATAAGCACTTCTAGACAAACTGGAATAAGAATCACTTCAGGAGCCTGGAAGCATTCAGAATTCTGCTGTTGTCAACTCTTTCAGTGGCTTTAATTTTCAATGGTAAGCACAACTCCTATATAGTGTTGTCAAAATCGCAATGAAGTTATGTCATTGAATATTAAAAACGCTGGCCTACAGAATGCCAAACACGGAGATTTGAATTTCATGCTGTCTCCTAAACATCAAGACAAATATGTCTAATTTCATAAAAACCTCACCAGCTCCAGGGTTACCACTTTCTCAGTGCAAACAGGAGTTCATATTGTAATGAAGCCCCATCTACCAGGCTGGGGAAGTGGAGGAGAGAGGAAGAGGACTGGGGGTAGGCTTTGGGATGCAACAAGACATGGGGAGTGAAGGACTGTAGTGGTAATGTTCACTGCTGGACAGATTGAACTCTCTGTTGAGCGTGTGTTACAGGGTTCCCCTGTGCCAAACTGCAGAAGATATGAATCTGTTACAGCCCCAGGTAAAGAAAGCTGGTTCTTTAGCTCATGCTGGAGCAATTCCTGTGTTTCACTTCTCAAAGCCCCCAGTACTGGCTAAGATAGTGCCCACCCCACAGCGGGCTAACACTGCACCCTCCAAATAGAGCTTAAGGGGTGCATAGGCCTCCTGTGGCTTTTCTGCACTGAGCTGAATTTCACTCTATTGGCAGAAGTCCATAGGCCAGGTCTAGCAAAGGCCCTGAAAGTATTAACTGATTGCAGCAGCCACTGGGCCTCATCTCTGTGGTTACGCGATATAGCTTCTCCTTCCCTTTAGTGCCTTAAGAAAGGTGCTGGGTTGACTCTGAAGGCTGAAAGCTTGTATCTGGTCCCAGACAATGATGTTCACTCTATGCAAAGGGCAAGCAAAAGGCGTAGACCTCATTTAAGCCTTTGAAATTGAGCTTACATGGTGCACAGTCCTTGCCCTGACCCTTTGCACAGGGCAGAATTTCACCCCAAGTAAGTACAATGCAGGCAGCAACTGAGGGAAGTTTTGTCCTCGGGACCTGCTCAGTCCAGAGTCTCTCTGCTAAGACTGCCAACAGGAGGGCTGATTAGTACTAAGTGTGTGTATGTGGGTGGGGGCAGGGTGCTATTATGTTCTTTCTGTACCCCTGTCCACTCAGTAGTTGACTGAGACCCACCAAACTCATCTCACATAGGTCACCACAGGCTTTGATAATTAAAAATCATCCATCAGCCCTGAGTGCACTCTTCCTTCCTAACAAATAATACACAGTAATGAGTGTTTCCTGAGAGAGCACCAAAACCCGATTAGATACACAATGTTTCTCCCAAATTTACACTGGCTGCAAGATGTTTCCCTCTGATTGGATCATTTTATTTCCTTGGAGGGCCTCTATGTGCTCGTAGAAGTCTGAAGATGCTCCATTTTACCAACGTTTATACCCTCTGAGATCTTGCATTATTAATAGTACTAATTATTACAATTATTTATTAGTAGTTGAAGGATGATAGAGCTTTCACCCGTGCACAAAGCACAGAAGACGAGACAAACCCTGTCGCATGGGGCTTTTAGTTCAACTTCCAGATCCTGTGAGAATGCAGAGGACGAAGGCTGATGGCATTTGGTGACTCACAAAACCAGCTCATAAACAGTCAGACAAAATGACCTGATGTCAGTTTCTCAGGAGGGTTAATATTGGTGGGGATGGCGGAAGAAGTGTCCTCCATGGCTCAGTCCTGCAGAATGCTGATCAGTTTCTGGTGACAAAGAGTTCCTCCGTCTGCCACTGAAATCAAAGCAGATGCTCCACAGCAGGCCACGAGGGAGGATGGTTATGAAGATTGCAGGGGTGCAGGGTGGTGGATATTAACCTGTCCCCAAACTGGGTTTTATGTCTAGAATTTCTGAGGTGGTAGGTGTTGCAGATGCTTTCAGTGCATGCCACTGACACAAGTCTTATGATTGCAAGCCGTGAAGGCTGAATGGGTCTAATGGCCGAACAATGGAGCCACCATCAGAGTGCCATGCCCTTGAAGGGCCATTTAGGGAAAACCTGTGTGAGGCAAAAAAAAGACTTCAAACCTGGGTCCTTTAATAACAGTCACTGAGCAAGTGGTCTTTAGGCTAAGGCTCAGAGGCAGGGTGTAGATTTGAGATAAGGGAGTTCTCCATAGATAGACACTCTCTCTGAAAGGGAAACGGAGAGCAGGCTAGGTCCCAAGAGTGTCTGGGATGGCTAGAAGGGTGTGAGTTGGGTCTATTCTATTCCTGTAACTGAAGAGGGAATCCCATCTAGCTGAGCTTTTGAAAAGTTCTGGTTTAGCCAAATCTGCATTTTCCGGTGCAAAAATAGTTTCACTGAAAAATTCCTGACTGGCTGTAGCCATAATCCTAGCAGTTGTGTTAGCAGTTTGAGGCAGTTAATCTAGGCAGTGTTGTTGTAGCTCTGTTGGTTCCAAGATATTAGAACCCAACAAGGTGGGAGAGGTAATATCCTTTATTGGACCAACTTCTGTGAGTGAATGAGCTTTCGAGTTAGACAGAGCTCTTCTTCAGGTCTGAGGCAGGTATTAAGAGCGTCACAGCTAAATACCAGGTGAAATGGATTGTTTAGCATAAGTAGTTAACACTTATTGTAAGATACCATTCTTGTAAGATGAAGTGGCCAGTTAACACCTCTGCAGCATAGGACACACAAGCAGGAGTTAGTGAGTTACAGATTGTTGTAATAAGCCATAAATCCAGTGTCTTTATTAAGACTATGATTTTTTTGTGTCTAGTAAAGTTATGAATTTATGCTCCTAGATGTGTCTGTTGAAGGTGTTGCACGGGTTTCCTTTGAGGACAAGGATTAAGAGGTCAGATATGGAGTGATCAGTCTGTGAAAAGTTTTCAACTGCAAGTGATATGGAGTGTTTTTCATTTATCTTTTTTCTGTGTCAGTTCATTTATGAACACAGTGATAGTCTGGTTTCTCCAGCATGGTTGTTATTGGGACATTTACTTCACGCGATGAGGTTTACTACATTCTGATATGCATGTGTAGAATCCAGGCTCTTGAAAGGTGTGTTGCAGGGAGTATTGATCATTGTAGCAGTGGAGATATGTCTTCAGGTTTTGCATCTGTTGTTATAGCACTTGTGGTGCTGCTTTGAGTTGGAGGGCCCTGGTCTGTGGGGAGTTTGCTTTTGATAATGAGCTTGGCGAGATTGGGAGTTGTTTGAAGGCCAGAAGAGTGGGTTAGGGAAAGATTTATTTCAGCATGTAGTCCCTATCGAGTATGGATTGTAATTATTTAATGATACCCTCTATTGATTGCAGTGTGGGGAGGTAGGTGATAATTAGGAGTATGCGGTTGGAGGGGTATTTTGTGTCCTGTTTTAAAGCAGTTTCTCTCCAGGTATTTATGTGGCCTATTCTCTGATGCAATCTACTTCTCTGGTGGAGTGTCCTTGTTTGGTGAATCATAGACTATCAGGGTTAGAAGAGACCTCAGGAGATCATCTAGTCCAACTCCCTGCTCAAAGCAGGACCTAATCCCCAACTAAATCATCCCAGCCAGGGCTTTGTCAAACCTGACCTTAAAAGCCTCTAAGGAAGGAGATTCCACCACCTCCTTAGGTAACCCATTCCAGTGTTTCATCACCCTCCAAGTGAAAGTTTTTCCTAATATCCAACCTAAACCTCTCCCACTGCAACTTGAGACCATTACTCTTTGTTCTATTGTCTGGTACCACTGAGAACAGTCTAGATCCATCCTCTTTAGAACCCCCTTTCAGGTAGTTGAAAGCAGCTATCAAATCCCCCCTCACTCTTCTGCAGACTAAACAATCCCAGTTCCCTCAGCCTCTCCTCATAAATCATGTACTCCAGCCCCCTAATCATTTTTGTTGCTCTCCTCTGCTGGACTCTTTCCAATTTTTTCACATCTTTCTTGTAGTGTAGGGCCCAAAACTGGACACAGTACTCCAGATGAGGCCTCACCAATGCCGAATAGAGGGGAAAGATCACGTCCCTCAATCTGCTGGCAATGCCCCTACTTATACAGCCCAACACGCCTTTAGCATTCTAGGTGGTTTTAGGTGTGTTAAGGTTGTATATCCTGGCCTTAGCAGTTCTGATTTTGTTCATGCGAAGGAACTGGTGCACACAAGCTCCACCTAGTCACTTTATTACACTTCACCTCCCTGCCACTATGCAGAAAGTGATTTTTATATATAGACCATGCTCTACAGAATAGTAACCCATGCAAGACTGGAGACTGACCAGATCCAAAAGGCTGAGCCTGAGCAGCTTCTGGGAATGGAATGGGATGGAAATCTTGACATGGGAATTGTTTACAATCAGCTGGGATCACAACTGCCTTTCCTCTGTGCTCAGCCAAAACCCTGTATCAAATATCTTCACTCTCTGGGGAGGACGGGGTGGGTTAAGCTCTGGGTCCCAAATGACTTCATTTCTGCAAATTATCTGTTATGTATTTATTTTAAGAACATAAGAACAGCTCCACTGGGTCAGACCAAGGGTTCCTCTAGCCCAGTATCCTGTCTTCTGACAGCGGCCAATACCAGGTGCCCCAGAGGGAATAAACAGAACAGGTCATCATCAAGTGATCCATCCCCTGTTACTCATTCCCAGCTTCCAGCATACAGAGGCCAGGGGCACCATTTTATTGCTTATATTATGACGGCACGTAGAGTATGTCTAGGTTGCAGATGGGAGTAAGTCTTGCAGCCCATGTAGACAGACTTGCTCTAGCTCTGTTCAAGCTAGTGCATTAAAAAGAGCACTGCGGACATTACAGCTCAGGCCCTCCGGCTCAACTGACCCCCTGCATCTGAGCGTGGGTGACTAGCCTGAGTCTGTGCCACAACCGCAATGTCCACACTGTTATTATCAGCACGCTAGCTCCAGGAAAACTAGTGTGAGTCTCTCTATCAGGGTTGGGAGGCGTGCCCCAAATGAAGTGTAGACACGCCCCTCAAAGGCACATCCCAGACTGCCACTCTACAAACACATAGCAAGAGGCAATCTGTGCCCCAAAGAGCTTACAGTCTGAACAGACAAGACACACAAAGGGTGAGAGAACGGAAGTGTCATTTCCCTCATTTTACAGATGGAGAACTGAGACACAGACAGATTAAGATCAAAACTCTTAGTATTGGCCTACTCTGCTCCAACTGTTGCCAATGGGAAAACTCCTTTTGACTTCAGTGGGAGTAGTGTTAGCTCAGTCATGAGTGTTTTTGAAATTCACACCTTAAGTGACATGGTCCAGGTCCTACAAAGAGTCTGTAGTGGAGGCAGGAAATGAAGCCATATCCCCTTAGTGCCTACATCTCCTACGTGCTATTTACAAGATTGTCCATCTTCCCCCAGTACAGTGGCAATGTCTTCTGCACAAGGCGGGCAAGTTTTGCCTCTAGACATTTGTTTACAAAAGCACAACCCTCCCTGTATCAAAAGCACACGAAAGAGCTTTCCCAGCACAGCGTGCTGTTGTGGAGTAAAACAAGCTTACCTTTGCTTCATGAGTGAAGGTTCATGTTTTGACATTGACTAACTCATCCATGCTCAGGGCACAAGCATTCAGAGAATCACCATCACCAGTTTCCCTTTTGGAATCTTGATCTCTCCTGAGAAAGCCAAGAAACAAGCCCAATTCCTTTAATTAGACCCTGGCCGGTAGACAATTTCAGAGGGAGGATATTACAACTGTCACTCTCTCTGCTTCTAGACAGACTGCAGGTGAGAAAAGAGAAAGAGGCACAAAAAAATCCTTTGTTTGTGTGGCAACTTTTTCATGTGTTTTTGTATCCAAGCCGCTTTTATTGAGTACTTCCAAACTAGTTTGCCTGTATTATGTGACTGGGAAATAATGCAGCAGAAATACGTTTCTCTCTCTCCCTGCATTTTTCTTTGGCAATAGCCAGTTCACTGCATGAAGAACCAGAGAATGTAGCTGGCACTTGGGCATGAAGAGTTAGTTCATCATCTGTTGGAGTTTGGGAGAGGCACAGAGTAGCAAGGGCCGACTGTCAGTTTGGAGAAGGATGATATTTTGGTTACTGCACAGGACTGGGAGTCATAAGATCTGGGTTGTATCCCAAGCTCTGCCACGGACTTCTTAGAACAAAATACTTCATTTTTATTAATATTTGTTTTGCAGTGGCAACTAAAGGCCAAGAGCAGGGTCCCTTTCTGCTAGGTGCTGTTCATACGCGTAATGAACAACAGTCCATTACAAGAAGAACTCTACATAGGCAACACCAGGATGGGAAACAGAGGTAGAGAGGGAGCGGTCAGCCCACAGTCACAGAGCCGGTCTAAAACCGGAACCCAGATCTCCGGAGTGTGTCACTATCTTTTAGACCACACTGCCTCCACTTCCATGCATTAGCTCTAAATTCCTATAATATGCTGAAAAGAAAAAAAAGAAAAGAAAATCAGTATCACTGTTTTGTCTTTGCACCTTACACAACATTAAGAATATGGGGAAACAAGACTGGCATCACAGGATTCTAAGTAACCATCATGTTTGCTAACTATATATAGATATACAAGGCCAATCTACCTATACACACAGTGAGACCTTAAATTACATCCCATAAACATGATTTGGGATAGCATGAACTGCATTCCTATAGGGCAATAAAAAAATTGGCAACATTGTATTGTAAGCTCTCTTCATCTGAGGTTATAGCTTGAATCACTTGCTTGAATGTCTGAATAAATTTTTCCACTTATCCATTTGGGGGAGGATGGTGAGGAGCTGATATGACATGCCTGATACTATTATCGTAGGCGGTGTTGTAGCTGTGCTGGTCCTGGGGTATTAAAGAGACAAGTTGGATGAGGTAATATCTTTTATTAGACCAACTTCTGTTGATGAGAGAGACAAGCTTTCAAGAAAGTCCTGAAGAGATTTGTGTAGCTCGAAAGCTCGTCTCTCTTGGTCCAGTAAAAGATATTACCTCACCCACCTGTCTCTCTAATGTCTGGTATTATTTCTTTTAACAAAGTACTAGAACTCTTCAGATGTGAATTGTGTTCCATTGTCACTTAAAATCTGTTCAGAAACTCCTGTCTTTGCAAACAAGGGTCTTAACACATCCACCATCTGTGCTGAACTAGTTGTGTTCATGCAGAAAAGTTCAAGCCATTTAACAATTTAAGAGCCATAAAATATGGACTGATCCGTATCAATTCATTTTTATTCCACCAACCTTTGGCTCTTCCTCCCCAGGCTCTCTCTTTCCCTTTCTGTACATATTGATCCCAAACTAGACTATTAATCCTGACCCAGGAAAAGATTAGAGATAAGTCAAAAGTGCTTGTCATAGAAAGAGGTATAAAACTTTATCTTGTGGGATGTGGGGGAAACAACCAAGCAACCCAAGGCAGGAGCGAAAGAAAGAGATTTGGGTGCACACAAAAAAAAATGGCAGAGGAAGGGCAGAGAGACAGAGCTGCAGTGGGATCTATGCTTAGGCTGTATGTGATGGGTTTGTCGGAGACTCCCAGAGCACGGTGCCACCTCATGTGATGAGTAGCTACTGCAATCCAAAACCTATGCTCCATAAATGGTCCAGCATAGCTTATGTGGATTTGCTACCCTGGGGTAGCTGGCCACTCTCAAAGATGCAACATGTTTAGGCAGGCATGCGTTGCATTTGTTGACAAGCTTGGCACTGTTTTGCCATTTCCTCTATTTGTATATCAATCCCTGGCCAAGACTTTTATTTTTACAATTCCCAAATTGCCTTCTGGTAAATACTGGAGTACGTCGGACCTGAGCTTCATGGGAATAACCATTCTGGTGCCACACATGGAGTCATCTTGAGATTAGCTTCCTTTGCTCAACAGTTAAGCATGACACCATTCTTTGTGTCCATGACTGCATCTGTACATCGTAATATCATACGTTTCAACCAGGACTGAATCATTTTTAGTCTCATGTTGTACCACAACATTGTTTAGTGCATTCCATTCCTGGATTAGGATCCCATCCTCATTGCCAGTTGTTGTGTCTTTGCTGTCTACACAACATTAAGAATATGAGGAAACCAGACTGGCACAGCTGGATTCTAAGTAACTCTATTTATTATTGATGTACAAGTAAAAAAGGCCTAGCTTTCTATGCACACTACTGCTGTGGCAGGGTTCTGAACGGGAGACAGAGAGGACTTCCAATCTATTTAAAGGAATTTTCCCCAATTCCTGTGTACTACAGTCATACTATCTCCATACCACTTTGAGAGAGAGCTGTCCATTTCTGAAAAAAAAACAAAACAGCAAGCTCTAGTGCAGTCGTTTTCACTCGGTGATCTGCAGACCCCCATCTATGTCTGAGATTTCCAAACGGGTCCACACCTCCAGTCAATTTTTTTTTAGGAATTCACAGATGAGAAAGGATTGAAAACCACTGATCTAGTGAGATGCTTGTGATGACTGGGGTTAAGGCGTTCTTAGTCAAGCGTGCCCAACTTTGGAATGAATTCTTGAAAGAGATAAGACTAAGTCAAACCTGGCCAGCTTCCAAAGATGTTATTTCCTATAGATCTCCCACCACATAGGAGAGGAATACGTGGACATGGAAGCCATAAAAACTAGAAAAATATTTTATAAAAATTCCTAATACTCGGAAGAGAAAAAATCTAATATGAAGTCCAATATGGACAATGCTATACAGATCTTAGTTGTCCAGTACTTAAAATACCATGGTGACAGGACAACAGCTATATAGAGAAGAACTGGATAAAAAAATGGGGAGAAGGAACATTGCTGAATTTGCATCAACATTTTTCTCTTTTTTGCTGAAATTCAAAATTTTGATTAAAGCTTTCATAGAAAAATCAACATTAAAAAATCCACTAATGCTAATGGACACAAAAATCAGT
The DNA here is from genome assembly GCF_003597395.2 of Chelonoidis abingdonii. Lineage (NCBI taxonomy): Eukaryota > Metazoa > Chordata > Testudines > Testudinidae > Chelonoidis > Chelonoidis abingdonii. The sequence continues at coordinate 7,794,668 of NC_133774.1, forward strand.
ACCACCAACAGACTGGCATGGAAATATGTTGTTTTTTGACGTTGGAGTGATGGGTAATCCAGATGATGGAAAAGATAGAGAAGAGAAGAGGAAAAGAAGGAGAGGGTAAAAAATGATGGCAGGGGAATAATATCTGAGAAATCTACTAATGTCCTACTGAGCATTATGCAGCTGGGAGAATGGAGAAGAGACTGTATTGCATTTCGATGGAATGCACTAAAAGAAAACTCTGTCATCTTCAAGAAATTGGTGTGCTCTAGCATGGGACAGCTTTGGGCGTACTTCCATTCTGCTAGTCACTCATCACTGAATATTTTTTCCACATCTCCCACACAGTTGTTATTTTTATCATTATTATTATTTTTAATTGAGTTGCATCTTGTTCCATTACATTTTTAAAGCTTTTAATCATACAGGCAACCCTAACTTCCACCCCAAATGCCATATTCTGCTTGATTTTTTCTTTCAGATGCCATTAAGACTGATTCCTTAAGTGGGCTAGGTTTCCCCAATCCACTCTTCAGATACAATGATAAGCAAAATGTGTCATAACAAATCCACATATATAGAATACAAATGTTGCATCAGATCTTAGTGGTATGAAAAGCCAGAACTGACTAGCATACTTGGATAGCTAATTTTTTAATATATGGAGATACACTGAGAGCTAGAAGGGACCCTGACAGCTCATTGAATCCAGCCCCCATCTTCACTAGCAGGACCAAGCACTGATTTTTGCCCCAAATTCCTACATGGCCCCCTTAAGGGCTGAACTCACCACCCTTGGTTTAGCAGGCTAATGCTCAAACCACTGAGCTATTCCTTCCCTTTAATTAAGGCAGGAATGTTTCTACTGGAGACTGTATGAAAAATATGGCAGTTAGGGTTTAAGCAGTGCTTTATTTGTAATAAAAGAGGTGCTGGGGCTCAAGCCATTTTTTTTTTCCATAAGTGATATGGCAAGCCCAGATGTGCTGTGGCTATGAGCTGCCAAGCCCAGAGATGCCAGAGCTCAGCCATGGCAACCCCTGGCACAAATTAATCACTAGGTTTAAGAGTTTTAATCTTAGCGGGGCCATTGCTTTGCTGAATGACCTTGATTGGGCTAGCCACTTAAGTCAGGACTTGGGACCTGATATAACCTCCAGTGGCCTGATTTTCAAAGTTGCAGATCCAATTGGCTTCATTAGAAGCTGATGGTTAATCAGCTTTTCTGTAATTCATCACATAGGTGACTAAATGTGGATTTAGGGAATTAACTTTAGACTCCGCTATTAAAAAAAAAAGTTGTCTTACAAGTCACTTCTTACTTCAAACCCTGTTCAAGTGACTGTCTGAAGGTGACTTGTAGTCTCATCTTCATATTTATGACCATGCTGCCTAAAAAGCAGAAGCCTCAGGGAAAATCACATGCTTCTCAGCTAAGATTTCTAGAATAAATACATAAATAACTTAAGGGTGAACACAAACACTTTGTAGAAAAAGAATATAGGAATACAAAAAAGTGATCCTAATACTGAATTGCTGAAATAAGCAGGCTTAAAATGACATATAAATACAGTTTGAAACATGATAATTAAAGCTCAGTCCCTCTCTGTAATACCATGGTCTGAATTTAGATTTCTGAGCTTATTATTGTATTAGTGGGCTAGATCTTTATCTGATGTAAATTGATTGATCTCCATTTACTTCAATGGAGCTATGACATTTTACACCAGATGAGGAGCTAGTCTGTTTTCTCTATCATGATATCGTGCAAAGCCTGGCAGGCAAGGAGGAGGAATTGGAATTTGAGAGTCTGCGATGTGAACAGAAGCCAATGCAGGGCTGGGGAAGAGCAGCCTGAGAGTTGGGAAGACCTGAAAGGAGATGGGTAAGTGGCGTCATTCTAGACCAACAAGCCTGTAACTCACGTTACAATCTGTCCCATTGCATAGATAAGATTCATCTTGCTGACATTAAATGTTCAAAAGAATACTCTTTAAACTTTGCAATCTTCTACCATGCCTTCCATCTGCGGATCTGTAATTCTGAGATGTAGCAGAGAACAAAATTTGGGCAGTTTATAGTTCAGGAAAAGTTGCTGTAAGCTAGACTTGTTTTGTGCACATAAAAAAGTAGATGATAGAGTTCCGATCTTCAGTCCAGTTCCTAATGAACAATGGTCCACGTTATGAAATCCACCATCCCAATGTAGCACCCTTCCCAGTGGAAAGGTCAAGGACTGAATGAACATGGAGACTGAAATATCCTTAGATAACTTCAGGTCATGAAGCACACGCTGGGGCAGTATGGAGAACCAAGTGCCTGGATTATACCTGTTCTTTTGATGGAGGATTACAGTGTCCATGGCTGTCACTCCAGCGCCTTTCACTAGCACTAAATTTAAAATAAAATAATAGGTAGTATGAAAGCCAATACAGTATTTGTTTGCCATTTTGTAGTATTCTCGGCTACTTACAGTCACTCAGTCATTAACCATCAGACTCTGGCATCACTAGCCACTAGCGTATGAGCTGTTGGTTCACTCAGGATCAAGGATAAAGAATATTCTTGGCTGCATCTGATTTTTGCCGACATTTGCCGGAGAGGGAGAAAAAACAGTTAATCTATTTCATTTAACTGATCTCCATCAGAAGTTCTGGATGGGCAATTTTGTGTCGTTACTTTGTCCCCTTCTCATAAAGTTTCATTTACTGCCTTTTTAAGCAAATGATGACTTCAAATCAATTTGTCACACAATAGCTCTCAAACACGCCAAACAAAAACTATTACTATTCCTGGCTTGTTTGATCCGACTGGCATTTGCAGACTTTATTCCTCCCTTCTTCTCCATATGAGTTGAATAGAAACCTTTAAATAAATAAAGCAAACCCAAACAAACTTCAAAAACAATAACCCAACAACCCTGGAAAATAATCACAAAAACAGTCTCTGGTATTGTTGTAAGTGGGGAAATCCAATTACGAGAGTCAATATTTTTTCTTTCCTTTCAATTGCTTCAAAAAGATTTGTATGTGTATAATTTTTAGGTTGATTTCATAGGCTTTGTCAAAATGAAACAGAAATTATGTAGCTGGGAGGGGACTTAACCCCCAGTATCCCTCCACCACACACACATACTGTGATCGATATCAATTTTCAAATGTACTATTGATTTCAGTAGCCCTTAATTTCAAGGCAAACAATAGGTTTCTTTTGTAAATTTCCATGATGCTGATATTACTGCTATCGTTGCTGACCTGTGTGTTGTCAGATAATATTGATTGGATATGAAATGAAAGAAGAAGCGGGGAAGGAGGAGGGGAAGGATGGCATTGTCCCATTAAACAGGGTGGAAGAAAAGATCTTGCCCCTTGTATAGACCAAACAGCATGGTCTAGTGGGTAGGTCTCAGGACATTGGGGTTCTATTTCCAGTTTTCTCACGGATGTGACCTTAGGCAAATCCTTTTGCCAGTTTCATCTCTCACGCTGTGTCTGCCTTGTCTATGTAGAGTTGTAAGCTCTGTTGAACAGGCACCCTCTTTTATTGTATATCTGTACAGCGCCTAGCACAGTATGGTTGGAACCTTTAGGTGTTGCTGTACAAATAACACAGATGCTCTCCGATTTACGCAAGCATTCCATTCTGAAATGCCTTGAGTAACTCGAATTTTGCATAAGTTGGAAACGTATACTCCAAAAAAAACCCAGACCCTCCTATTCTTAGTTTACGGAACTTTTTCTGTAACTGTGGATTTGCATAAGTTGGGTTTGTGTAACCCAGGGGCATCTGTAATAAAAATAAACATCCAAGCCAAGATAGGAACTCAGAAGCCTGAGGATCAGATTACACCTCTCTCATCTACCAAAATCAAACCACTGTCTGCTCTCTTACTAGGTCTGTAAGGACTTAATCAGTCGAGCCCCCTTCTGTGTGACACATCACTGGGGGAAGGATGGTCCGTTGTCTAAGGCCTTGAATTGAGATACGGGAAATCTAGCCAGTTCTGTGACCACAGGCTAATTACTTAATCTCTCTGTGCCTTAGTTCACTATTTGTAAAACAGGGGTAATAATCCTCTCTCTGTCTTGTCTATTTAGATTCTAAATTCTTCAGGAGAAGGGCTGATTCTTACTCCTAGAACCATGTGGCCCTGACTTTGGATGGGGCCTCTACATGTGACTGAGATACAAATAATTATTAATAAAAAGAACACTAACTGAAAAAAGGGCAGTTTTTTTTGCAAATCTATGAGTGGCATGGCAGTGGTTCTATAGTCTACAGACCAGTGCAGGAGCATTGATTCAAGGATTTACTAGGATAATAAAAGAACTCAGTTGACTTGAATTTCTGGATTGTCAGACACATCCTTGGCATTTGTTATATTTAGATGGAACATATGGGCCCAAAGAGTTAAAGGGGTTATGTAAACGGGTATGGGACTCACCACCTGGTGCCTCCTGCTGGTAACTCTGGGAATTAGCTCACTTCCAGTGGAGCGCCCCCTCCTGGTGGTGTCCCATTCATTGTTCTGCCCTCTGTTGGTGTCTCTGGACCTGCGTTGCTCCCTGCTCGGCGGCGTCCTCTTCGAGGCCACTGCCCTCCGGCAGTGCCCCTTAGTCCATCTGCACCGCCTTCCATGGATCGATAATCAGCAGTCCTCCACTCCAGCCTTCAGGTGTAACCACTCGCCCTCAAAGTCTAATCCCTCTCAGCAGGGATCTGGCATGGTCTATAATGGCCACTCCCTACGGCCAGTGGCTAGATGTACTGCAAAGAGGAAAGGGGGTGGGGTGGACCCAGGCCCGCCCTCTACTCTGGGTCCCGGCCCAGGGACCCTCTAGCGTCAGCCTCGCTGTCCTCCTCCTTTTCCTCCTCCTTCTGTTTCTCTGGGCCGCTTCCCCTATGGCCCCTCGCACCCGCTAGGTCCTTCCCCTCAGGGCCTGGAGCCTGGCGGCCAGGGGCTAGAGCCTTCTAGCCTCCCTGAGCCTGCCTAGCACTGCGCTGTCCACAGTGCTAGTCTTCCCCCCCTTGGCAACTGACTTTCCCCTATCAAAGGCCTGGGACAGACTGCCTGCTCCTGCTCTGGACAGCCTTTATATATCTCTGAGCCTGGCCCTGATTGGCTGTCTACAATCTGGGCCCTGATTGGCTCCCCATAAGCCCTTTTCTAATTGGCTCCTGGGCTGTGCAGGCTCTCTGGCCTGCCAGAGCCCACTTTCACAGGGAGTGGGGCAGTCCGCCCCACTACAGGTTAACAAGACCCTGTCCCTGTCCAACATAAAACAGTATTAAACCAAGTTTCAGGTTTGGTATACAGAAACCTCAGCCTGCTTAATACCATGGTAAGCACACCATTAAACATTATGTTAACCTTCTATTAAAGATACAGAAGAGAAGAGAAAAGAGTTAAAGCCTTTGAAATGTAAAGTATTAAGTCAGACTTTCAGTTTATCAACATTATTCCCATTAAGTGGAAAGAGATTTTAGATGGAACCTCTCTACCCCCACTTGTTTGACAGTCTGTTAGATGGCATTAAAGATGTTAATAACTATCCTTTTGGGGAAAAGAGAAGTGGGTTGACATGGGCTGTAACTGTTTTTGTTTGAATCTGATCCCATTTCCTAGAAGGCAAAACAGGACAAACACGCACAAAGGGGGAAGAAAAGAACAACAAAGATAGAAAATTCAGCTTCTGTCTCTGGCATGGACTCTCACTTGTAACCTCACAGCTGGAGAAACACAGGCACAGCACAAGGTCTTATCAGCCATATGGAGACCTTGAAAACTTGTACCAGCATGAGGCTGCATAGGGCATTGCTTTTAGTTATCTCTACCTGATCACGGGTTTACAGCACTGTTGGCCTGCTATGCCAGACTCTTATTAGAAAAAAGGAAAAAGGAGAGGGATAGGAAGGAGCAGAAATAAGGTGGGGAAAGAAAAGTACACATGGGGGCCAGGGAAGAAACAGACAAAGTCTGACATCTCAGGTGGTGGCTGGGATTCAGCCAGAGCTGATTGCATTGGTGATGTCACCTGGATCCCTTTCTCTCATCTTCTCTGGTCAGAACATCTCTCACAATCAGGAGGATGAAGGCCTGGGGGCCTAGGAGATTGCAGGGGTGGCAGCCATGATGGTGAAGCTCACTTCGATAGCCATTTCCCCCTGAAAGTCACTTTCTTTAAGAAACCCAAAAAGAAGTGGAATAGCCCATCCCCTCATTATTTTTTCTACCTGTTAGGCCTAGTTTCTGACACACCAATTTTGGGTTCACTAATTTTTGGTTCCTCGCTTTTCTTGTTTACCAGGCATGATCTTAACACAGTCCTTGTGTAACGCTAACAAAGCCCAGTTATTGTCAGGAAGGATCAAACCAGGGAACTTCTGGAGCTTAGTGCATGAGCTTCTACCTCTATAGGCTGTAGAAAAGAGTCATTTAACTCTTTCTAAGGGATATCAGTGCCACCAGATGGGACAGAACACCACACCCAGGAGATGTGTAGGTTACACTTGAGTTATATCAGTAGCCCTTTTTTTTTTTTGGATTAATTCAGTCTTTCTGTCTGTCTTTTGTACTGTTTTCCATTGACACATATTATTACAGGTTATTCTCACATCTTATGAACTTTCACTTATTTTTTACAATTGAGCTCACAATTAAGATAAATTTGTAGACTCAATAGTTACAGCAGATTCCCATTTCCCTTCCAATAGCTACTGCTGAGTAGAGCAGTGCAGCAGTCAGTTTTCATGTCCTCTGAGTGTTCTTGAGAGTTTGACATTTCCCCCCATCTTAAAAAATGCTTAAAAGTCAAAATAATGCAAATTTTCATGAACTGATAATCTAAAAATAAATAAATAATTAAAATGGGGTCAATTTAAATGTTTTCTTTTGATAATTTTGAAAATTTGCATTTTAATTTTGACCTTTTAAAAAAACACAACCCTTTTCAGAATAACTATTTTAAAACAAAAAGCCATTTTGAATCAAACTTATACAATTTTTATTTCAAAAATGTAAAAATGGGATGTTTCAACAATTTGAAAGCTTCCCACCCCCACAAAAAAAAAAAAAAATTGGGAGATTCCGGAATTGGGAGATTCATCAAAATTGACTCTTTCTCAAGAACAATTTTGATTTTGATGAATCAACATTTTCTGACCAAAACATGTTTTTTTCTGAAATGTCCCAACCAGTTATCATCCTGAGCTCTCATCCAGTATGTTCAACTCTCAATCCATTTTAAAGCGAGGTCCCGACATCGTATGTGGGACCAACGTTCTTCTGGGGGTGCTGTCCTTCAGATGAGACTTAAAACTAAGGTCCTGGATACTTCTAACAATTAAAAAGCCAATTCTACTTTTCACAAGAAGAGGGGTCTCCATTCTCTTGTCTTGGTCATATGCTGACAAGTGTCATTTTATTCTACCATTCAAATTCCTTCTGCAGTTTTAATTGGCTACAATATTATTTCTCATTCCCTGTCCTGAATTGTTGAATAGTGATGTTCTGTACTTTTAAATCATTTATTTTATCCATTCTGAAACTCTTCATCTTGTAGGACAGTTTACTATGTCACTCCCCTATGCTCTTGGGTATCTGCAGCGATGGTACATCAGCTGATTCCAGTAATAATCTACTTACTGCAGTCCAATTATTTTCACTACTAGGAATTTTTATTCATAATATCTTATGATTATATGTTACTAAGGATCTTACAGTGTCCTAGGATGCTTTTCTATGTATGTGATATATAATATTAAAGGGCCAGATTTGGATCAGAACCATCAGGATATTCAGATTCTGTGATTTTGACCATGTGATGGGGCTTACAAGCCCCACACTGGGCCCGAAGAGATTAAAAGGCAATATTGGGCCCAGGTAGCTCTGCCCCTCCAGACCTGCCAAGTATGCTCTGACTGGAGGAGTGGGTTAAAAGGAGCTCAGAAGCCCAGGCAAAGGGTGGTGGATGGTCTGCAGGAGAGAGCAATCCTTACCTAGGAAGCCAGGCAGAAGGTGGCACTTGAGAGGGGACGACAGAGTGGGTAAGACCCTCAGGCAGAGCCTTCTCTAACCATCATCTCCTTGAAGAACTTGCAGGTCTATGCTTCTTTGGACTCTTTTGTTGCAAGGTTATTGACTGTTTGCACTATAGGGGCCATAGTGCAAACTGAAGGGTTTTATAGGTAAGAAGAAGTCCAGGGAAGCGACTTAGACTCACCTCAGGGAGGTCCCTGCTGATGCCATTTCCCACAGGGCCCGGGGCTGAGACCTGGTGGACACGGAGGGCCTGGGTCCCCCTACAAAACCCCCTTAAGTGCCTAAAACCTGAAGTGGTTGGAAAGTGAAGATCCCCAGCTTAAGGTGAACAATGGGTATCTCTACCACGCTTATAGAGAGGCAAGGGCAGGAAGCCCTGTGCACTAACCACTAGCCTGCCCTCTGAGCTCCCTGTCACAGAGCCATTATAAAGAGAGGCACTAGCTTCAAAATTTGGATTCCAGTCTGGATCTGAACTCCCCCAGACTCCAGAGAAATTTGAATTCAGTGCCCCAGGCTAATCTCAAGCATAAAATAGATATTATGGGGGAAATTCTAGCCCCAGTGAAGACAAAAGCAAAACTGCCAGTGACTTCAAAGGGGCCAAGATTTCACCTTCTATGACTAAGAATAATTCCCTCTACCACTGCAAAGCACCCTGTTTGGGGTGGCAAGCAGCTGAAAATCACAGTACACAGTATTTTATTGGGAGAAGACTACAATATCCAGATAAAACTAGAGTGGAAATTATAAGTAGGCAAATCATAGAGCAGTCACTCAAATTTAAATTTGGCCAGGACACTGGAGTTAATGACTAGATTATGGACTACATTTATTCCTTTAATATTACTTCATCTTATTTTAATTACCGTATTTACTTATTCATAAGCCGAATATTTTAGATTAAAAAAATGACGCATCAAAGAGTGGGCGTCGGCTTATAAACGGGTCTACACCAAAATATGATGATTTTAAACTCTATAGAATCATTGAATTTAATATCTAATACATTGTTGTTTTGTTTACCTGGAGCGTCTTCAGGCATGGAGGCCTTCCCGCAGCTCCCATTGTCTGGGAACAGCGAACCGCATCCCAAGCGAGCCGAGGGGCTCTATGCCTGCAGACGCTCCAGGTAAACAAAATGTCCAGACCTGCCAGCTGCTTACCCTGACATGCAAGGAGTCAAAGTTTTCCAACCCCTGAAACATAGGGTCAGCTTATGAAACGGTCATGCAGTTTTTGCTATTTTTACCTCTCCACTTTGGAGGGTCAGCTTATAAACGAACGGGCTAATGAACGCGTATATAGTGTATTCAATATTAGTTTTGTCTGTTACTTTATAGAACTAGCATATTAATGATCACTAGCATGGGAAAAATAAGAAGCAAACAACAAACCTTCACCGTCTACTTAGATCTAGAGCCAATTTCTAATTCTGGTGAAGACTGGTCCAGATCAGAACTCCATTCCTCTCCCTCCCAGCCCCTTGCTTGAGGGTGATAGATCATGTGTGAGTGTGAACGTGTGTATGTTACCAAAAGATCATGGACAGGCCCCCAAGGCAGAAATGGAGGCAAGGAATTCTTCTCTGAGTTGCCCAAAGTGTTGAAATTTCACCACCCCCACCACTCTGTGTTGCAGATATTTTTGCAGGTTAGCCTTTATTAGACATCAGTAGTGTAACCATAAGCAACATACAAGTGAAGAGGAATGCTGGCATATGCCGAATGAGGTAGCAAGTGCAGCAGAAGCTCAGAACAATTATTTCAGGCTAGGGTCCTGGTGCATTAGAAAGGGGAGTTTTGGGATAATTTCACAAAACAACTAATATATCTGCAAGGGTCTTGATGACTGCAGTGATGGAACTGCTACATTTCCTGGAGGTCCAGGGGCCTAAGCATTCAAAATATGGGATTTCTTAATACAAACGTCTTTGGATCCTGGCAAACTTCACTGAGCTGGCTTTTCACAAGATCAGATTCTTCCACAAATTCCCCAGGGCTTCCTGGTTCTGGCAGGGTCTGGAATAGCTTCAGGGGGAAGCAGGAATACAGAAGCATGTAACTTTTATTTGTAGTTAACTCAATTGTTTTCTCCCAAAATAAGAGAGGTCATGTTTTGGTATAAGGCAAAGGTCATCATGTCAGCTGTTAGTTAATGTGACACCATTCTAAGACCTCTAATCACCGCCTTGGGTGCCCAGGTACTAGAAATGTGTGGCCAAATTAGATTAGACTGATAGGCAAAGAACTAAATGGTTAAATGAATAAAAGGAAGACAGAGTGGAAGTGAATGTGACTGCAAACTTGAGGCTGTTCAAATCCCTAGAAATGACTGACAACTCAGGAAAAATAATATTCTGTGGACAAATGCTTTTTTCCCCAACCCCTAACATGATGTGGTCGATAAATGGCATTTCTTCACAGTTTTATCAATAGAATGTAATTCTGGCCAGATCATTCTGTCAACAAGAAACAACATCAAATCATTGTGTCCACACAAATAAATCACTTGGTGTTTATTACTTCTTTTCTTTGCTTGTGACTGAACTGGGGTCATTGCCAAGTCTTCTCTGGCCCAAGCAAAGAAAGGGAAAAGATGCTTTTTCATGGGCAATTGTTGCCATGCAAACAACCTCTCAATGTTACCGATGGCAACCCCAAGGGCAATGAGATGAATGCACATGAGGCTTGTGTAGCCACATGCAGTTGTGGAAAGGGCTACGTGGAACCTCAATGCCCAGTGTAAGGAATGATGCATTGCAGACTGTAAATTCTTTGGGGGAGGGATCATCTTTCAGTTCTGAGTTTGTACAATGGCTACCATGAACGGCTCCTGTACCGGGACCAGGACTCCTAGGTGTTATCAAAAGACAAAAATAATACTACCTGCAAGCTTAAGGAGGAGCCCTGGGAGGGAATTGTGACTCAGAGATTCACTATTAGGGCTGGTCAAAAAATTGGGCTTTCAGCTAAATAGAAATTTTCATAGTAAATGGCTGCTTTCTTAGAAAAAAATATATTTTTATTTCAGTCAAAAATCTCTATAGGGAAAACAATCAATATCCAGCGAGCTGTATTCCCCTTTCCTTCTTTTCTCCCCACCCCCACTCAGCCACTCCCTAGCCCCATCCATCCGTGCCTCACCCACTTCTTCATGGAACCTTCTATTTTCCCAGCCCTTTAAGTGGTGGTCTGGCAGGCCATGACTCCTTGAGTCTCCCCTGCATTGGGCAAAGCCACAATCTAGCCCAAAATGAGGCTAAAGCGTAGTGATTGGTAGCATTTGCCGTCCACTTTGTATAGGTATAAATAATGACACAAGGTGGCACTAAGTTGGAGAATGGGGCCCAATATATGGTCCTGAGGACACTCAGAACAAATTAGACTGATTAAATGAGATGACTTTCCAGCCAGGGAGAAGTCACCACAACCTCTAAAGCAAATAAGATCTAACTTTATTATAGTTCAAACCTATGTACAGAAAGACCACCTAAGTTCTGAATTACCACTGGTCTTGTCCACAGACTCACTGACCACAAAAGACCAGCTGGGAGGTTACAATTACCTGGATGATTGTTTCAATTACTACAGTCAATATTATTTAAGAGCAATATGAGAGATCAGTTCAGAAGTGTGGATCCGCAGATTCTAGGGCAAACCTAAATTGCAAAGTAAAGCAATGCAAGGACACAGTATCAGAATACACAGTCACACAGCCCAAGCTGCACCTTATATCATATTCAATAAGCAACTTTCTTATTTGCATAGTTAAATGAGAAGTTGCATGTGATCACAAAGACAATAGGTGAAATCCTTTCACTTCAGTGGGGCTAGAAATATTTACACCACTGATGAGGTGATGTAGAACAAGGAACTGAATCTGAGTTTCCTGAAGTAGCCCTCAACTGCTGGGCCATTCTTGCTTTTGCCCGTTGCTGCATGCTAGAAGACCTCAGAATATAGCTTCCCGGGAGTGGAAATCCCTTCATCTAAAGGACTAAGACCCAGATTCTCGAAGGTATTTTGGTGTCTAGTTGCCAGCTGGAGTTAAGTGTCTAAAGATCTTTGAGGATCTGGTCCTTAGTCTTTCAGCTCAAGCAGTAGAAATTTTAACACTGAAGCTCCTATATTCAAACCACACTATGGGCCTAAGAGAAGTCAGTTATACAAGCTGCTTGCAAACCTGCTCCTCTGAGGGGCCTGGCTGGTGTGGTGGGCAGAACTATCCTGTCCAGGGGCAGGGCGTGCAAGGCGATCGGACAACGGATGAGTATCTGTGTCAGGCAGGGAGTTTCCACCGGAGCTCTGGATGCATTTGGAGATGCTCAAGGAAGCTAGCATCCCAGCCTTTCTCTCACCTGCTTTCTCATTAATCCTTCATCCCCCTTGTTTTCCCCTGACTCTGTTGACAGGCCTGTTCCAAGCAAAAATATATAGTAAATGCCTTTGTGTTTGTTCTTCTTTTTTTTTCAAACTTGAGTCCCCAAAGAAACATCAAAGTACAAAGGAAAGAAAACGATAGCAAGAAATAAGAGTGAAACCAACCAAACTAAATCAGCAGTGGCCCAGGGGAACTTTCTTCAAGGGGGTTAGGCTTCCTTCAGAGAAAGTTTAGATCTCTTCTTGTTTGTTTGCATTTTCAAATTGGTACTGTTTGTGAGAATTCAGAGGAGAAGAACAAAAGCAATGCAAATTCCACAGAAGGCATTTATCCCAGCATATCTCTGGCAGGGCCACCTGCATACCGTGAGCTGTGTGCTGCCTGCTTTGAGAGCCTACTTAAATATTAAAGATGAGAGGTGGAAGTGTATCAATAAAATATTGGGTCCCCCTGAGCAGAGAGAGGGGTAGGCTTTCAAAGCAAGGCACGAGTAGCTGCATGCACCTTTATGGTTGTGCACATGGCCAGTTAGGTATCTGAGGGAGCATGGGGCCTATGCTTGACCAACACAGGCACATTAGGTATCTGTGCACTCAAATTAGGCACACAAGAGGATATTCATGTCACCACATGCACCTAGAATCTGTTTCAGAGAGGTCATTTAGAAAGGCACAGGGTACAGCTAGGAGTTTTAGTGAGTGCAGAATCAGGGCCATGGACTTCAATGGGTGTTTTGTCTACGTGAGGCTTGGACAAAAGCAAATGAAGGCCATATTCTCTGAAGGCCTAATAGCTTCTGTTTTCTAAAACAAATCCTGTCAGCTCCTGTCCCTGATCTGATTTCCTCCAGGAATGGTTTTGGTTTGAATTTCAAGTGATTTAAAGCAGATCATTTTTACCTCTTCAGCTGTGCCATTTGAATTGATTCCTGCTAGTTCAAATCTGCAGATAATTTGCTCTCCTCTTATTTCTAAAGAACTAATTACCTGCACATATAAAATGATGAAATCTCATTATATTTCCTTCCAAAAAAATCCGCCATGCATTTCATTACATTATCCAATTATTGCTGCACTTGTACAAAGTTATGTTACTGACCGAACAGGCTATTTACTCCGTAGATATGTTACCTTAATTAAACAAATATGATTAACCACATAGAGCCATGTTTATTTGGGCCAAATTTTTCAAAAAAAAGAAATGCCCATTGACTTTGAGGGCCTCAATATTTGTTGGCCAATATGAGACACCTTGGGTCTGATTTTTCAGTGCTTCTGAGCACCTGCAGGACCTATCGGCTTCTACTGGAGTTCTGAGTGCTCTGTGCATCTGAAAATCAAGGCCAAGGTTATCAAGTTGGGAACTGACAATTGATGACTGCTTTTGAAAAGACTGGCCTTAACAGATGTCATTTTAAAATGCCATCTTTATGGTGGTGCTGTTATATTTGTATTGCAGAAATACCAGGAGGCCCTGATATGATTAATTTAATACATGGTGCAGTACCAACCCATAACAGGAGAAAGTCCTTGCCCCAGACAGCTTCCAGAGAACAGACAGAGGGTGGGAGGGAAAACAGTGATAAAGAGAAGTGAAGTGACTTTCCCAAAGTCACATAGCTAGTCAGTGGAAGAGCAGGAAAGAGAATCCAGATTTCCTCAATCCCAGCTCAGTGACTTATCTGCTGGACCAAGCTAAAAAGTTACACCAAATGCACAGTGATTTATCAAAGCTTTATACATTTTAATGGAGTTAGTCCGATTTACACCAGCTGAGGATCTGGACAATGACAATATCTATTTGTAACAATGTGTAATAGCTTTTACAGGGCTTGATTGAGTTTGTGGGTTAAAACTTGCATCCTAGGATGGACACAAGCGGATGTTTTTCTCTGTGTCAATATAGCACTGAACTTATTAGCTCATTAATAGTTTTCATGCTGCTAAAGGTCACTGGGTGGCTCAGGATAATGGGAAGCATCTACGGAGCCTTTCAGCTCAGGATCACCAGTTCAAAGCAGGCTCTGTGTGCTAGTGACAGCAAGTCTGCTAGCTAGGAGTGTTAGCACTCTGGGCAGCATAGCCTGTTCCTGATGGGCTCTAGCTGTCTGTCAGATTTAGCTTTTTGCATGCTTGGGACTCAGACAGAGGTACCCTATTAGTCCTGGGATGCCTCGGAGGATATTGATACAGCCATCAAGTATGATCGGGAAGAGACAGTCCATCCAAATGTTGTGTGGTCTTCTCTCATTAGCCTTCCTCTTTGAGCTAGACATGTCTACCTCCCTCCTCTCAGCCCAACCCCATTCTTCCCCTTTCATGCCACTCAGGTCTTTCCCCAGCAAAGCTCCTAAAGCTTTAATAGTAGCCTGTATGAGTGTCACTCAGGTGTGGCCATGTCCCCTGGTGGCTGGGCATGGTATAGCAGGCTCTCCTCCCTTTGTGCCCCTTGCAGATGGCTGCTTCGGCCCTGCCTGATTCTTACGACTTGGCCCTGTGGCCACATCACAAATAGTCCCACCCCTTCCGGGGCAAACCAATAGTTCAAGAAACAATAGCCCCCCCCCCCCCGCTTTGGGCCTTTGATCTGATGCTGGTATCGGGGGGTTCAGTAGCCACGGTGCCTTTTGCTCCACTTTCCTTAGTGGGTGGCCGAGGAATCCAGTTCCAGACCCTCCATCTCCTCTGAGTTCTGGTCCAGAGACCCTTTAATAAACAGACGAGGCCTGACTACACAGATCCATTGCTTTCTCCTTGGACCACTTCTTACCTTGTCCTGTCTTAGGCCCTTCCAACAACTGGGCTTGCAGCGGGGCGAATGTAGCCTCCCAATAAATAGGTGCCCTATACCACATCCATTCCTGCTCCCCACCTCCCTCTGTGCCCTCCATCCAATCCTCTTTCCTCCACTCTCTCCACCCTCCATCCAGCCCTGCCCAGCCCAGCTTCCTGTTTCTCTCTCTCTGCCCCACATCCAGCCCTGCTCCCACTTCCCCACCAGGAGGGAGGAGATAAACCCGTTATCTTTGCATAGAAACATACAAAGCTAACATCATATGAAACAACATTTTCCTTCTTATCTATGGTTCATTCAGCGCGCTCTGTGCTGTACAAACAGAAACATGATCCATTCTACAACCACTTATCAGACTAAAAGCCTGATCCAAAACCCATTGAAATCAATGGGAGTGTTTGTATCTGATGGGTTTGGAATCAGAATGTAACTCTCACACCGGCCGTTCTGTTCAGTTCCGTGTCATAAGCGACACAGCTTGTGGGGTAAATATTGTAGCAATATGGGTTTTGTTCTTGGTTGTATATGGGTCAAATAATCATGCCCATTACTGAGATTTCCTGGGCACTGAGGATTTTTGCAGAAGCTGGAAGCATAATGCCTGCTGGAGCTCTCTCTGCAATGAGGTGACTCTGCATTGCTCTCTACCAAGGTTTTCCCTTATGAACAAAATTCACATCTGAGCATGAGGGTCACAAAAGACCCATGTGCCATTTACATCTCAGATAAGAGAGAGGAAGGATGATTTTGGGGGGAAAGCACTGGAATCAAGAACCCAAGAGATCTGTGTACTTTAGCTCTGCCACAGATTTCCTGTGTGCAGGGTTACCAAACACCCAGGTTTTCCCAGACCTGGCCTCTTTTTTCAATCCTCTGCCCTCTGTTGGGGCAGGTTTTGGAAATAAGAGCCAATATCCAGATTTTAATTGCAGAGTAGACATTTCATCTCAGAGAGAGCCCCAATATGGTCCTCCATTTCACCTGCATCTGATTGGTCCCTCGCAGCTGCCAGATCCTGCCCACCCAGGTCCTGGCTCCTTGGGGATGGGAAAAGCCCTGCAAGGGGGTGCTGACTGACAGCTGTTGCCACGTTCTGGGTCTGCGCCAGCCACCCTGCCACAGTAACATGGAGCGACCCTACATCCCACCTCAAGAGAGATGCCAAGTATCCCCTCCAACACACCCCAAGTACTTCTGCCAGTACACACAAACACACCCAGGACCCCCCAGATACCCTCTCCCACTACACACACCCCTCCAACACCCCCAAATAACCTTTCCCAGTACACAGACCCCTCCAGAACCCTCCAGGTACCCCCTCCAACACCTCTCAAATACCTTATCCCACTACACAGGCCCCTCCAGCACCTCCAAATACCCTCCAGCACCCCCAAATCCTCCCTCAAACTGTCAATACCCTCTCCCAGTATACAAGCCTCTCCAACCCCCCACAAAACCCAGTATACATACACCTCTCCAGCACCCCCCAAATTTCCCCTCCAACACCTCCAAATATCCCCCAGTACACACACACCCCTCCAGCACCCCCAAACTGTACCTCCAGGCTCCCTTTTCCTCCTCTCCAGCAGTACCCTCTTTTTATGAACCTGAAACATGGTAACCCTACCTGTGTGACCCTGGGGAAACCATCTGAGCATTCTGTAATGCAGAAGTGGGAATCATGATACTATCTTTGTCTTATCTATTTAGCTTGTAAACTATTTGGGTCGGGGGCTTTAACTTATTTGTTTCACATTTAGCACAGGAGGTCCCTGATCTCAGCCTGTAGACACAACTGTCATTCAAATAGCAAACTGTAATGATAAGTGCAATCCTGGGTTGAGTGAAGCGTGGTTCCTGTGCAGGTTCTATGCACAGGGCTGATTTCACCTGAAAAGCACAATAAAGCCCACAATTAAGATGCATTTTCAGTGTAAGGAATTACCTGCATTGCAGTCAACCATTCTAAAAAGACATGCTATGTATTGCAGCATTACCCAGAAGCTTCAGCAGAGATTAAGGCCTATTACGCTAGGCGCTGTACAGACACGAAACAAGATCATCATAATGAATCAGGGTAAGTCTACTGCGTACTGCTGCCCCAGCAAGAGTGACCACTGCTGATGGCATCACACCAGGCATTGGGTAGTGAAGTTTGCAGATCTGGCTCAATCGTGAAAAGCCATCAATCTCTGGGGCAGCCCCAAGCAGTGTCAGGGCATGCACTCCTTCACACATTGATACAGATGGGGGTTAAAATAGTGAGGAGTGTCAGGAGCAGAACTATTTCTCCTCCATCCCAGTATAAGAAGGAGGCCCCCTGTCCTCACCTGGTTTGGGGAGGTAGCACTCAGCCACAGCTCAACCTCCCCAGTGGCAGGTGAGTGAGAGTTATCTCTTCTCTTAGAATCTACCTCCCCTGTACCAGATGAACCCTCTCTGAAAGAGCCTCCAGTTTGAACAAAGACAATGAAGAAAGGAAGTGCTATCATCCCTTTTTTACAGATGGGGATTTAAGGCATAGAGACATTAAGAGAGTAGCCTATAGTCACTCTCTCTCTCTCTCTCTCTCTCTCTTTCTCTCTCTCTCTCTCTTTCCAGTGAAACATCAGTGACAACATCAGGGCCAACCTTTTTCTCTCCCCCATATAAGGGTAAAAACCTCCCCTTGCTTTGTCATCTGTTCTGTAATTAAGGGTCAAACCCCAGCTCCAGGGGTATCAAGACCCTGTGAGCGACTAACTCATTAGGCATTCCTTCGTTGTTTCCTATGCAAATTAAGTTAATGAGAATTAGGAACGTAATGGAGCCCATTCACCGTTCTAGTTGGTGGAAAATGGGTTTGACTACCAATTTTCCATTACAGCTGCTTTGTAATTACTCTGGAGCACTCTGCATTCTAATGGAGATCCTGAGCTGCTCTGACAGTTTCTTAGCTCCCCCCTCCCCCAGCCCTTTTAAAACAAGCATTTGTCATTAGAAGGCTGGAGATAGATTTCTGCTCGAGAACAATCCCCCTGGTTATACCCAGGAACTGCCTGCTCTCTGGGTCAGAGCTAGGGGCTGTTCTTTGTGGAAGCACAGGGTTTAGTTAGCTGCCAAAAAACAGCATGAACTCTCTTCTTCTTCTTCTTTTTAAGCAGTTTATTCTAAAACTGCATTTAAGGTTGCAGAAAAGTTCCAGTTTCCCTGCCCTGGAGATTACTGTCAGCTATTTAGCTATAGAGCAGGTCCACTTTTAGCTAGGGTGACCAGACAGCAAATGTGAAAAATCGAGATGGGGTGAGAGGGGTAATAGGAGCCTATATAAGAAAAAGTCTTCAAAATCGGGACTATCTCTATAAAATCAGGACATCTGGTCACCCTACTTTTAGCAGCAGTGCTACAGTCAACAGATCACTAGCTCAACCTTGTTCTGAAGAAGGCACTTACCAGGGGCCAAGTTGTCCCCTATTTTACATGGATTATTCCCATGCTGGAAATGCCTCATCCTCAAGGGAACACATGGGGCTAGATCTTCTGGAGATCTGTCCCATGGTTCTTCTGTGATCCTCTGGGATCTCCATGGAGCACTAGAGATCAGGGCCATCCATCTGGATGTTGATATTATTTATTATTACCATAAAAACTAGGCGACTCAGTCATGGCCCAGGACCCCATGGCGCTAGGTACTGTACAAACTCAGAACAATGAGACAGTCCCTGCCCCAAGGACCTTATAGTCTTTTTTATCATCTCTGCTTCTGAATTGTCCTCTGGCTTAGCTCTAGCCTTTCTGATGGAGTTCAGAAAGTTAGCTCACCTGAATTGCCAGTTCAGGTTGCTTGGGCCAGGTTTGCAAAGATGTTCAAGGCCAGATTTTTGGGTGCTCAGCACCCAACAACAAGAGCCAGATTTTCAGAAGAGCTCGACTCCTATATAGGCACTAAAGTAACTCAGATTCACAGTATACTGAGCTCTTTTGAAATTCTGACTGTATATGACTTGCAGTTCTAGCACTGTCCAATTACACTTGTTTTCATTTGTGATGCCTGATGCCATTCATGTGGAGGTGTAAAAATATAGGACGTGAACTTGCTCTGCTTACAGTCAACAGCAAAACTCTCATCAAACTTCAGTGGAAGCAAGATCAGACTAATGATCAATGAAGTCGGTGGATACCACATGAGAGGAGGTGCCAAGAATCCAGTCAGATACCTACAAATGGGGCTATATCCACTGCACTATGAAAGAAGTTTAATTGAAATGCAAAAACCAAAAGGTCAAATTCATGTAAAATTTAATGGCCATTTTTATTATTTGATGTGGAACAAATTGTAACTTTATCTTGCCGTTAGATGCAATTTTGTTCAATGAAATTAGATGAAGCTAAAATAAAACACGCCCTTTAAAGTGTGAAGATGAAATATTAGACCTTATTATGGGGGGATTTCGATTTCTCCAATAAATACAGAGGAAAATATTTGGTGGAAAGAACAGCCACCTAATTTGCATTAATACAAATGAGAACTATTAAGTTCAGCTGATTAGCATATTCATATGTACTGTAGGCGCCACGTATTCAAAATAGACTCTGATTACTAACCTAAAATATTACATTTAAAAGCAGAGTCTTTGAAACTCAGAATGCGCCATTCGTTATATTTGGAACATGATGTAAATGGAAACAATTTACAAATTGAATGCAACGTTTTTTGTTTTTTTTTGATTTGCACAAAGGCTACAATTTAAAGAACTTAAAAAAAAATCTAAATGAAGGAAAGTTGACAGGAGTTTTCTGCTTTAAAAGCTGCATGTCTGTGCGGGGAGGGAGGAAATAACATTGACTTTGGGGCCGAAAATAAGCCAGAGACCAGATATTACCTATGTGCTTATGTTGCTCTCGTCACGATGCACCTGAGCACCTCTTAGGGTACTTCTGAGCTGGGCATGTAATTCCCAGCCTGAGAAGACATAATCACACTAGCTCTCCTCCAACTAGCACATTGCACATAGAGTGGCCACTCTATGCACCCATCCAAGACTTATCCTCTCCACGGACACATACTTGGGGAGACTAGTCTGGCTTGCCGCTCGCACAGCTGCAGCTACGCCCTGTGGTTAGTGAGCTATCGTGATGAGAGCTAGCAAGGATATGTTTCCGAGAGCTGGGAATCATAACCCCAGCTCAAAGTGCACATATCCCCTTAGTCATTACAGGATTTTACCCTGGAAACACCCCTAAGAGGTACCAATTTTACACATGTGGAACAGGCTCTACTAAGTAATTTGCTCTAAGTTACACAGGAAGTCTGTGGCTGACTAGGATTTGAATGTAGATTTCTTGAGTCCCCTCCTATGCCAACTAGAGACATTCTTTCTACAAGATACCTTCACTAGGTGAGCTTTCATATTATGCCTAAGCTCCCCATCCAGCAACACACATAAGCACATGCTTAACTTGAAGCATGCTGGTAGTTCCATTGACGTCTATGCCTATCTATTTTGCTGGATCAAGGCTAAAGCAGTTGCAGATTCTATCTCACCTTCCATCCAAGGATCTATTGCCACTTTGCAGTCAGCAAGGACCAAATTCTGCACTCCACTGAAACCACTGTAAGTGAGAGTAGAGTTTGCCCTGATGAGCTAAGCCTCCCAAATATTTGCATCTCGGAAAGCTGAGGCACAAGGAAGCTAAGTAAGTTACCGAAGGCCACACATCAAGTACGTGGCTGAGAGAGGAATAGAAACCAGTTCTCTTTGGGCCTTGTGCTCCTCCTGTACAACTCTGTAGTAACTAAATTGAAATCAATGGAATCACATAAGTGCAGTGCTAGAAGTAGGAAAAGGATCAGATCCACTGATTGTATTTGCCTCACTCACTTCCGTTATTTTATTCACTTCAGCTAGATTAACAGCTGTGGTGGGGCAGGGCCTGAATGGCCCTAGCTGAGAAGAGTGCAATCAGATCTTTGCAATAGCTGCTGAGACAACATTCTGATCAGGGATATGAAGAATATTTCAATAGTTCTGTCCCTTGCTTGTGTTAGTTAAGCATTGTTCTGTTCAGATCTCTATTTCACATCATCAACACACTTCGGTCCTGATTCAGCAAAGCACTTCAGCAGGGGCTTAACTTTCAGCATGTGAGTAGTCGCTCTTTGCTGGATCAAGGCCAGAGCGCTCAGCACCCGGCAGGATCAAGCCTTCAATGAACAAACAACATAGCAGCGGAGAGAGAGAAAGGGATCTGTGTAAAAGATTCATTCAGGTAAAGTGCAGTCCCTCCATAGGGGTCTCCTGGTCACAACGTTAGAGATAAAAGTACCAAGAAGGTGACATGATAATATGCTGTGATGCAGGAAGTTTCTGAGTGCATGTAACCCACTGGTGAGTGAGAGTGACTGGTCCCGCTCTGTGCCAACCTGCAGAGGATGTGAGTTGACAGCTACAGAGGTGGGGCTCTTTAACTCAAGTTGTAACCTCTCGTATTTAGCTATGGAGGTTCAGTCCCACAGGGTCAGCCAAGACAGCAGCTATCACACGCACACACATAGGGCACAGACTGTACTATTCATATGTAAACAGGGTCTCAATAAAGGCTTTCTTGACAGCTAGCTGGGAGGGGAAGAGACTTGGGTGTGTTTATGTAAATACAGTTTGCTCCTGCTCTGCTTACATATTCAACAGATACAGCGGTGTCTAAGTGATCAACTTTGGCTGGTGTTGGGTACAAATCAGCTTATTACTGAATGCAGGGGTAGTGAAATATGGTTACTAATGTTGTAATGATTGTAGGAATACAGGAAAACAGGATTGTGCTTAACCTGTCCCAAATGAAGGGGCCATCCTCAGTTGGAAGAACCTCGTTAAGCCAAGGGCTTGAATGTTAGAGCCCTGTGAAAGCATGAGGGGTGGGGACAGATTGCACGTCCCCAAGACTTCTCCCTAGACTGGTTTAACCTGTTCCTTCCCACAGTTCAAATAATAGAGCTAAACAGGCTTTATTAGAAGCCTCTTTGTTATGTTAAATGCCCAATCAGAGCTGAAATCAGTTGTGGTAGGATTGTGTTTCTACCCAGCCTGCAAAGAGAAAAAATCACTGAGAGCTGAAATAATCTGAGATGGGGGAGTGTTTCTGCCCAGCATGCAAAGACCTGAAAATCACTAAGCGACTGATGTGCAGGGGTCACAGCAGAGAGGCAGTCAGCTGGTGACAAGTGGCTGGTGTGGTGGAGAGGTGCAATGAGTGGCCAGCAGGGCGACTGGTGGAGCGTTGCAATGAGCAGCCAGCAGAGCGGCTGGTGGAGAGGTGCGGTGAGAGCAATGAGCAGGCGGCCAGCGGAAGCAGTGAGTAGATGGCTGATGAGCGGCCGGCAGGGTGTCTGGCAGAATGAGGCAGCGAGCAATTGCCTGAGCACTGGAGCGAATTAGATACCTCTTTACCCCACCCAGAGTGGGAAGTGAACTTTGCAGATGCACCTCTGAACTCTGGGTCTGCACTGACCAAGGACAGCAACTGTGAGTGGGGTGCAGAGAAAGGAGGGCAAGTGAAAGGGATTTTTGGTTTGCTGGCATTAAGAACCTGAGGAGAAAAGGACACTGCCCAACTTACTTGGGGGTCGGTCTTTTATTCATGGCTTATTTGTCTGAACCCTCTTTGTGGCATTTTCCCAAATTAACACCCGGTTATTTCCCTCCTTTCATTAAAAGTTTCTTTTCTATGCTCAGACTCTGTGCTTGTGAGAGGGGATGTATTGCCTCTCAGAGGTTGTGTAAATTTCCCAGATTACTGGATGGGGTCTTGAGCCAATTCTGGGTTGTATCAATGGACAGGAACCCCTAGATATTGAACCCGGCCCTGGCTGCTGCCGGCTCCAGCTGGCAGAAGGGTTACACATAGATGAGTCAGCAAGGCCTTATGTGCGTCCTGGGTTTCAGCAGCCTGCCATCCAGTCCTGTCATTGAGGTGCTATATGAACTCAGATCACACGGCAACTTTGCTGGAAATAACAGGCTTGATAGTCACTTACCTTCTGTGAACACTAATGAAAAGCACCTACCTTATTACTATTCTGTGCTAAAAATATTAGAAACAACATTACACTGAATGTCTGACTCAGGCTGACTGTTAGCCACAAAGTTTGGAGCAAACTCCAAATTCCATTCATAAGATCCCACTGAATTTCCCTACGGCAGAAGATCGCCCTGACTGGTGGCTGCTTTTCCGTACCAACAGGGTTTGTTCTTCAACATTTTGACCATAACTCTTGAAGCACCTGCCTTCTTGATAAAAAAATCTCATCTCATCACCCTTTGTAATGGAGTTTGTATCAGTTTCTTTTTTCCTTTTTTTGTTTATTACTTTTTTTTCTTTTAGAAGCAGGCAGATTTAAAAGCCCAGTCCCAAATTTGAGTGAGAAGTGTCCCTGTGACTGCCCGCTCTCCCAGCTGCCACCTAGGGGACTGAGAGGTGCCCCACACTGGCTAGTCCTCACTCATATGGAGTGCTCCTTGCTGGCGTCAAAAGAGTGTTTTAGAAAGAATTTAAAAATGAAGGGGGAAGGGAGAAATGCCTCTCTACCCCTCACACTACAATCCACTATCCGACTCCACTCTTATCGGCTGTTGCCATTAGACTGCCTTGTAAACCTTCTGTGTTTCATGTAATGCTGACCATGTCTTTTTAGCCCCAGGTCTTCTTTGGAAAGATGCTGCGTGAGCTTCATGTGGTTTTCCTGATGAAACATTATAAATAAACTGGAGTCCTTGTGGAGTTTGATGTAGCTTCCTTATTAAGCATGTAGCACTCGGTGATGGGTTAAGCATATGAGAGACAATTTGCTGCTGCGTCATGCACACTGTGTTATCACAACACACTTTGGAAGGTGAATGCTGAAAATCCTCTTCAGCATTTGGTTCTATCTTTAATCCACCTATACCCTTAGGTTCTTAGTGTAAGCCTGAGAGCTCTCCTGTCTTGATCGCACGAGCCAAACATTACAGCATTGCATTCACAGACCTGCTGAACGAGGAGCGCACAACTTTTGCACAGCTATCGAGGTGCATTCAGCCACTGATATCCGATGTACCATCAGAGCCACAGCCCCTGTATTTGTATTTTCTCCTTCTTTACAGTACTTATTTTCAAATACGGCAGTTCCCTTTTGAAAAATTGGCTCTCCAGCTGTCATAGCCAACTTATCTCTAAAACTATGGGTCAGGACCCCAAAGTGTGTCATGATCCTGTTTTAATGGGGTCACTAGGGCTGGATTAGACTTCCTGAGGCCTGGTACCAAAGCTAAAGCCCGAGCCCCACTGCCTGGGGCTGAAGCCCTGGGTGCCAGGGATCAGGTTACAAAACCTTTGTCTGGGGCAGAAGCCCTGGGCTTCAGTTGTGCCCCTCCTCCCGCCCTGCCCAGGGTAGTGGGGATCAGGCTTTAGCCTCCACGCTTCAGGTGGCTGGGCTCAAGCAGGCTCAGGATTAGGTTCCCTTTCGTGGGGTCATGTAGTATTTTTTGTTGTCAGAAGCAAGTTGGGGTACAATGAAGTTTGAGAACCCCTCCTCTAAAAAGTTTGTGGGAGTGGGATGGGGCAGGAGAAGTCTACTAGTGAATTGCCAAGGTTCCACTTTTCTGCCCAGTGTTTTGGAATCTAGATTAACAGTTTAGGTAAAGACTGCCAGGGTGCACTGCTGAAAAGCACTAGGAGAAAACCTTCTTGCTGGGCAAATCCAACCATTGATAAGGAAATCAGCATTCACAGATGTACACTGAACATTTCAGTTAGGCTGATAGCAGTAAGAGATGGAAAAGATCTGAGCAGGAAGCAATCCCCTGATAGAAGTGTATTAGTTATTAAGAGGACACTAGCTGGATCTTAGCTAAAAGTTCAGGCAGGCAAGAAACAAGCAAGCTAAATGAAATAAAAGTAATCTGTCTTAGGTATTTATATGGCCTCATTTCCATAATTACTGAGCACCTCACAGTCTTTAATATATTTATCTTTACAACACCCTTATGAGGTAGGGCACTGCTATTATCCCCATTGTACAGATGGGAAAACTAAGGCATAGAGAAACTGAGAGACTTGCCCAAGGTCATATGGGATGTCTGTAGCAGAGCAATGACTTGGACCGAGGTCTCCCAAGTCCTCGATTAGTGACTTAAACTCTGGGCCAGCCTCCTTTCCTAGCACCATGGAATACAGGCTCATACAACTGGCAGAGGCTCTAAACTAGTGGAGAGGTGACACCCCAACAAAGGGTATATCTACCTTGCAATTCATAGAATATCAGTGGTAGAAGGGACCTCAGAAGGTTATCTAGTCCTACCCCTTGCTCAAAGCAGGATCAATTCCCAGGCAGATTTTTGCCCCAGATCCCTAAATGGCCCCCTCAAGGATTGAACTCAGAACCCTGGGTTTAGTAGGCCAGTGCTCAAATCACTGAGCTATCCCTCCTCCCCCTGTGAGTTTATGTCAATCAGACACCCCTGGCTGACCTGTGTCAGCTAACTCAGGCTCTCTGGGCTCGGGCTGCACAATAGCAGTGTAGCTGCTCGAGTTCTGGGAGCCTCCCACCTTGCAGAGTCCCAGATCCCGGCCTCCAGCCCCAGCCCGGTTGTCCACACTGCAATTAAACAGCCTCGTGGACCAAGCCCAAGTCACCCGGCCTGGGCTGTCTAATTGCCAAGTGGCCATCCCCAAAGAAAGCAATGAGAGTTTCTTCACTGGTTTCAATGGGGCCAGGATTGCACTCCAAGATTTTAACGCTGGGTCGGATACCCAACTTCAGTTGCTCAGATACCAGAATGAAGAGTCTGGTAGGAGACGGGCTTGCACTGCTCCAGCTAGCACAATAACATTACCAGTGTAACCAGAGCTACACGGGCAGTGGCTCGAGCTATCTGCCCAAGTACAACCCCTGAGGACGTAGTTGGCTGTCTATCCCAAGCCGCTGCCCCGGGCACTGTGACCACACTGGTAATTTTAGCATGGTAGCTCAAGCTGAGTGAGCTCATGTATGTCCGCCCAAGGTATGAATTACACCTCCCAGCTGCTTTGTAGACATACCCTGAAAGGCATAAGGAGGCCTCCTACCTTCTTATCTTCCATGTCTATGTTTTAAAGAAGAAGATGCTGAGTTCAATTTTTTTAAAAAAAACAATTACTTGTTAATTGTTGGCAGTTTCTTAGCACAGCTGCACCTCACCCCCTTGTTAGCACGCCAGCAGAGATCTTCAGGGACAAGGCAAGAGGATAGTCAGGCTTTAAACCAATCAGACTCAAACTGATTTTTGAAAAAAGAAAATCAAATGCATTTGGGAAGATAACGTCAATGGAGCTCATGGGATAGTGAACAGCTGTTTTCCACCCCCACCCCCTTTTGTTTTAAGAAAAGGAACAAAAATAAGGCCCCGTCTACACTACGCGCCGTATCGGCGCGTTAAAATCGATTGCTCGGGGATCGATATATCACGTCTGATCTGGACGGGATATATCGATCCCAGAGCGAGCTTAGATCGATTCTGGAACTCCACCAAAACAAACGGAGTTCTGGAATCGACATGGTGAGCCGCGCACATCGATCCCGCGCGGTGAAGACGGGTAAGTAAATCGATTTTAGATATTCAATTTCAGCTACGCTATTCTCGTAGCTGAAATTGCGTATCTAAAATCGATTTTCACGCATAGTGTAGACGTGGCCTCAGTTACAGGCAGTAGATTTTTTGGGGTGGAGGTGGGGTCATTTGATGTGTATTGCAAAGATCTGCTGAATGGGCAGTATGAGCATAATGGATTCTGTTTTTCTTTGACATTAACTGGCCTGGGATTGGAGACAAAGAAAGTTTGTTTACTATAGGATAGACACAGACCATAGGTCAGCTGTGAGCAGGATACAGCCTGCAGTCATGCATTACAGATTACGGGATGAGGAGAGTGGGACTCTTATATTTTAAAATAGATCAGGGCCAGATCTTCAGCTGGTGTAAATCAGCATCGCCTCATTGACAAATGGAGCAACACTCATTTACGCCAGCTGAGGATCTGTCCCAGTCTATGCACTCCCATAACAGCACAGCAGAGGCTGTATCAGCCACTCCTCCCCACAGAGTCCTAGTGCTGTTACAGAAGCCTCGCAGCCGGAGGATGACAGAGTATTTTAGTCCTCGGGCCTGTTTAGTCCTTTGCTCTGCTTCTGAGGCTGCCAACAAGAGCTACTTTTGTTGGTGGTTTCTGAGAAATGGGTATGGGTGGATGAGTCCCCAGATAAGACAAATACATCCTTGGTTTGTAAACTCAGCATGTACTGAATTCTGGGAGGAAAGTCTCCTTAGAAAAGAGGTTTCCAAACATTTCTTGTTGCATACCCCCTTCCAGATCTCCCAGCTGTCCATGTACCCTACCCTTCTCATCAATGCTACTTTGTGTATTCTTCTGAACACCACTCGTCTTAGCCACCTGCCCATATTTCACTGTTACGTACAAATATAGTTATAGTGCTAGGTATACAACTGAAAAAAATCCCTATCGTCTGAGCTCAGGTAGACTGGCAGTCGCTGGGAAATGAGCCTGGGCAACACGGTGATTGGCGGTCAGGGCTCTGTACTCAGCGTCTCTGTGTATCGGTGTTCTCATTGGTACATCTTGAAGTAAATTAATGACTTTATTTTATATAACAAATTCTTAACGAGTTTTAAAACTTCATCTGAGTAGCCTATTATGAAAACGCAATAAATAAAATAATTAACAAATACAATCCACCGTTATACAATTTCTCCCATGTACCCACCCAGAGATATCTCGTATACCCCTAGGGGTACGTTACCACAGTTTGGGAACCCCTGCTTTAGAATCTATATTCAGCCCATTACGGTAGCATATAAGCACCTCACAATCTTCACCTTGTTTAACCTCACAGTATTCCTATCAGGTAGGGAAGTGCTATTGTTCCCATTTTAGAGATGGATCACATCCTCCTAGGAAAATTGTCTCCTCTCTGCTACTCGTCCCATTCTCAAACAGATAACTTCCCTGGGACAACCATTGGAGCAGGGACTTGAATTTGAGTTTCCCAGGTGAGTGTCCTAACCACTGGCTATAGAGTCAGTTAATCTGTTTCCTTTGGTGCAAGAATATTTAATGATAAAATACAAACAGGAGATACTGAGGGCTTGTACACACTAGTGCATACTTCGGTATAACTTAAGTCGCTCAGGGATGGGAAATGCCTCTCCCTCCCCCCCACCCCAAGTGACGTAAGTTACACTGACCTAAGCCCCAGTGTGGACAGCACTATATTGGTAGAAGAGATATCCGCTGCTTGAGGAGGTGGAGTAATTATGCCAACAAGAGAGCTCTCTCCTCTCTGCATAGCGTGTCTGCACTACATCTGTGCAGCTGTGCTGCTGTAGCACTTATAGTGTAGACGAGCGCTGAGAAAACCATACCCAAAATAAGCCTATAGTCCAGTGGTTAATATACCTCACTTATAAGGCTAAAAGTTCTGGATTTGAATCCCTGAGCCGTGTTCACTTTGCTCTGGTAGAGCTATTACAATACTTCATCTTTCTACAGCCTAGTAAACTCAGAAGTTCCCAAAGGGCTCCACAGATATGAAATCATTTGCACAACATTTTTGTGGAACAACATCATTTAGAGGATGCGGATACAGAAGGTGATAAAAGGTTAAATGCTTTTCCCAGTGTTGGATGCTGTATTGGGAAATGAACCCCGGAGTCCTGAGTGCCTCTCCTGTACTCTAAGCCCAATACAGCACAGCTTACTTAAGACAGTTCTCTAGTCCATGTGAAAGAATGGAAAACATATTGTAACTCTACGCACAGTGATGTGACTTGGTAGGCTGTGTTAGGCTATCGTGTAAAAGCCAAGAGACTTGGGTGTTCTTCCCCATTCTGTCACTGACCTTTCGAAGAACATAGAGCAAGTCCCTTTATCCATCTATAAAATCCCTTGCTCTGTCACAGGCTCTGAAATCTACAAAGGAAAAATGCCATATAAAGTCCTCCAAAGGGATCTTTAAACATGAGTCTCTGCTCTCTAGAAGGCCCTGCTTGAAATCAGGGGTCAAGGCAGGGTCTCCTTCAAATATATCATCCCCTTTGAAAACCCTGAGCAACTTTGTTTCCTTTTGCTTAGCACTCTGTAAAGACTGGATATAGGCATAGATATAGATTTTGAATTGCAGGGTGTGTGGTGGACCAGCTAGACAGCTGTACCAAACAGTTGGTCCGTCATGGTATCCATCTCTCTGAATTCTTTGGCATGAAAATTCCTTGGTTTCCCAAAATAACATTAACTACAGGATCTCTTATCCTGTAATTGAACTGTGCATAGCTAGAGTTAGCTGTTTGACGCAAATGGAACTAGACCTTACTGTACTCCATAATTTGAACTTATTATTAAATCACATAGTAGACAGCAGAGTAATGGCTCAAACTGAGGTTAACCCTCTGAGTACAGGCCACTTAGCTAGAAGAGTTCTGGATCAGTCATGCCAGGGATTATCAGTGGAGTTGCGCCAGTAAAGCAGCAGAAAGCTACAACCTTCATATCAATTCGCTATATATGACAGTGTGTGTCTGAGTGAAAAAGACAGACAATATAGATAGAACCATCCCCAGCTGATGTGAAGTGACATAGCTATACAGAAGACAATAGAGTTACTTTAGTTTACACCAGCTGAGGATCTGGCATATGATATATAGAGAGAGTAAGAGATCTGGACTAAAACATATCCATCTATCATACACACACACACATTTTGTTAGAACATTCTGAAAGCTGAAAAGTCAAGCACACAGAAGTTAAGAAATACCTGAAATAAGGTAGGTTGTGCAACTCGGATTTGTTCCCCTCTCCTTGTGTGATATAGTCTTTAATTACATGATCACATATTGTTTTCTCCACAGGACCCCTGCCTCCTTCAGTGCATGGGATGGACTGTGCTCACTTAATAAGCCAATAACAATATTGTGTTCTCCTCATTGGTCAATGCATGGTGCCAGGCCTTATTTACTGTGTACTATTCAAACCTTGCTTTCAAGATAGAGTTATTAATTCCCTCCGGGTTTTTCTGTGAGTATTTCACAAACATTCATGAATTTATTCTCACAACAGCTCTGTAAGATGAGGAGATATCATCCTCATTTTACAGCTGGGGAACCGAGGCACCAAAAATATCCACTAATTTTGGGTGCCCAATTTAAGCAGTCTCGGACTTGATTTTAAAGAATACTTAAGATTATAAAGCACTTTAGATGTTCAACGCACAGCTTTCATTGATGTCGGTTGCAGCTGTGACTGATCAGCACTTCTGAAAAATCAGACCCCAGGGTCTCGAGTCAGGCACCAGAAAAAAATGAACCATGGAAAATGAGTGACCATGTGTGAGCAGTGTGGTTAAAGTAACTTGATAAGCATCACCTAGGAACTCCAGGGAGAGAATTCAGTTATCCAGGGGAGCATTCAATTGCCTTCATCAGGAAGGCCATCCCTCGTCTTCATTCAAGACTCTGTGGCCTTGCCTTTTTCACACACACCTTCCAACTTCAGCAAGGAATGAAGCAGGGATCCTACAGATGAAAGCCTCTTTCACTGCACAACCCTGATTTATCCCTAGGGCTGCTCTATTCTGTGCATTGAATGAGGCTGGGGGGGTCAGTGGGAAAAACAGATCCACCAAACAGATTGCTGCTCCTTTAGCTTGCAGAGTAACTGATAGCAACAGTAGGTTGGCATGATTTATTTGAACAAATATTAGCAGGGATGAGACACATGCTTTGCAACTAAGTTTCACAGATATTTGCTAGCGCCAGAGGAATAGGGCGACTCAGGAATCTTGAGTTCTATTTCGGTTCTGGCCAGTACAGACTCTTCTGCCCATTCCCCCTAAACACGACTACTTCTACCCCCTCTCCTCCACCTTGTCTCAGTCTTGTTGCTTCACCATCCCTGGCCCCAGTCCCAATCTCCTCATCTAGTCAGAAACAGCTTCTCCTCTTTAGGATTCTCATCCTAGTCCCTATCTCCTGGCCCAGCAAGTCCGAATTGCCCCCTCTGGACACTCTGTTCCAGCCCCACTCTCCTTCCTATTCCCAGACTCAGCCTCTTTGCCCATTCAGTCCCAGTTTCTCCACCCCCATCTTGTTTCTCATCCATTCCCCCACCACCTCCAGTCACTCCCCCATTAAATTCCCCATCTCTGCTAGCAGTCAGCCCCAACCTCCCTCCTGGGGATCCTCATTTAATCTTACTGTCCCCCTGCAGATCTTTGTCCCAGAGTCTTTTCCCAACTGCAGGGGCAGCTCCAGGCACCAGCGCTCCAAGTGAGTGCCTGGGGCGGCAAGCCGCAGGGGGCGCTCTGCTGGCGCCGCGAGGGAGGCAGGCAGGGTGCCTTCGGCGGCTTGCCTGCGGGGGGCCACACTGGTCCAGTATCTTCAGTGGACCTCCCGCAGGCATGCCTGCAGAGGGTCCGCTGGTCCCACGGCTTCGGCGGACCCTCTGTACTTGGGGCGGCAAAATGTCTAGAGCCGCCCCTGCCCAACTGGTCCCATTTCTCTCCCCACACACTGGTTCCTTGTCATACTTGTCCTCTCTCATGCTTCCCTTCCTTCCCCTGCCCCACTCCTTTTCAGTCTGAGTCTTCTTGCCCAGCCATTCCCAGTCTCTTCATGTTCCAATCTACTCCCCATCCCCACTCTGGCTCTTGCCCGCTCTGCTTCTGAATTAGGCAGCTTCCTTCTCTACATCACCTGGACTCAGCAGAGAGCTAATTGAGGAAACAATCTCCCTACTCTCAAGTGCCCAGACCTGGACCCTACATCAGCCCACAGTGGCAATTTCAGGAGAAGTAAAGCTCAGCTCCGGGATGGAGCATGCTCAGTGTGGACAGAATCTTCAGGAAATTTAGATGTTAAAATCTAAGAAGTTGCTACTGAATGTGTGCAACGATGATGTTTCAGAGGCTCATAACTTGGCCAAATTTGGGCAGGTTTTCAGGCAAACAGCAAAAGACACATCCCTGGCCAAAAGGGCACTCTCCTGCCAAATTTTAAGCCCCTGCTCCAAAACATGGGAGCATTAAAGCTTTCAAAAAGAAATCTCCATAATTTTTTAACATGGACAAAACAATGTGTTTATGCCTTGCCTCATTCTCAGAAACAGCAGAACCATTTTGGCTGAAGTGTCCTAAAAATATTTCAGCCTGCAGCAGAAAATTTCAGCCTGAATTGTTTACGTTGGGCAACGATATAAGCAACTGAATGCATGGTCTTATAATGGGCAACCTTAATAATAGGCTATTCCTATAATGTTCTCCTGGGAACATCTCCTCCAGGCTCCTAAGCAAGACTTCATAGCAACCAAGGAAACTCCCCTCCAGAAATCCATTTAAGGTTTTTCAATGAGTCCAGTGTGTTTTGGAACAGGTCTATGAGAGTTTAGTTAATGTTTTGTGAATGCTCAGGCAAGCCAGACATGATCAATAAAGCTCCTAGTTATATACCTCACTACTGAGTCTGCTAAGGAGCTTTGGGTATCCTGGGACACAACAGTACAAACTGCTAGACTCAGGCTTGTGAGCCCTGAAAATCGTAAAGATCATTATTTCAACTGTGTTTGTTCTCAGGAGAGAAACGTAGAGAAGATTGCATCAGTATATTATATTTTTCTTTGAATATGGAAATAAAGCAACAATGTTTTTGTTAGGTTAAATATAAATGGTAAATCCTCAGTGGGGGTAAGTCAGTGGTACCTCATTGGCCTAAGTTGAGTTATCCTGATTTTTGAGGTTCTGGCCCAATATACTTTTAGAAAACGTAAATAGTTTCCCTATGTTAACTAATACAATCTTAGATAAAGAGAATATAAAGACTTTGGAAAACAGGTCCTATTTTTGTTGTTTGTTTACTTTATCTAAAACTGACAATGCAATGAGTGAGTTTCACTTTTTCTTGGTAATTTTTTTCACTTTCTGGTTCACATGCACTAGCCTCACGTTGTGAAATCTGCTAGTGTAACCCATTGGTCAGTGTGCATTATTCATGCCTTTGAGTGCAAAGAGCACGTGAGTATGTTACAGAGGTTGGTATCAGTGGCTGCTTCTTTAGCTTAAGCAGTAGCAACCAGTGTTTTAGATCTAGAGGAACCTTTTTCTACCCCTGGAATCATCTGAGGTGGTGGTCATCACACAAGCTTTATGGGTACGATGGGGTGTACACACCATGCATTGGGCAGGAAGGAGTAAAGGAGAGCCTGTGGGCTCAGTTAGCCCTGTCCTGCTTCAGTTGTGAGAAGTCTTGAGTCTAGAGGGAGGGACTGAAAGGGGAAAAGCTGAGCTCAGTCGTGGGCTGATTGAAAGGGAGGGAATCTCTTGTTCTATCCCTTTGAAAGAAGTCCTGCAGGGGCCAGAAAGAGAACCAGATGCCAGCACCTCCCTAGTGGGAGGTAGATCTGGAACTGGACTTTCATAGGTACTTCATTCCCTAGGACTATGGTACATTTCTTTTTGGGATCTGAAGATGAGTGAGCCTGAGAAGAGGCTGGTAGAAAGGCCCAGAGATAGTCCAGGTTAGGAAGTATCCCAGGGAGGAAGTGGTAGCTCCGAGTTGATGGACCGTAGCTGTTTATTACATGGTCTCTGGGCTAGAACCCACAGCAAAGGGAAGGCCCAGCAATGACCAGGATTGCAAAGGACTCGTAAGTCTGAAATTGGGCTGAAGACCCAGTGTGAAGCCACTGGACTATAGCTGTACACAACTTGGCTTACCCCAGAAGGGAGGGGACTGCAAGTGACCCGAGTGGAGGACCAAGTCATGAGAAGGATTAGGCCCAAAAAAGCTGTTGGCAGGGAAAGTGCTTAAAGAGGAGACCCCGCTACACCAAACCATCCCATGAAGGGGTGCACCAGCTGGTGAGTCATTATCACATTGTGTCATCTCGAGGTGGCTTTGTTTCCATATGGCCAAGTAGGATGCTGAATGTTATCAAGAAAGTCTTCAATCCAACCTAATGTAGGCAGCTGAGCCACAACATTTTCGGGAAGGGTGGGGGGGGTGAGAGGCAAATATTTGCTGGTAGGTTTGGTTACCTGTTCTTACCCAGGTTATGACAGGAGGAGAAGGGAAAAGAATTGTCTTGAAATATGAAATATTGGGCCATACTCAGAGATGATGTGTAAACTGGCACACATTGGATAGACCTAACAACACCCAGCACTGGGCACACCAGGGGATGGGGGGAGTGCATCAAGCTCCTAGTTACCGTTCCCTGATTCTCTGCCCAATAGCTGCTGTAGGCATAGGTTAGAGCATCCCCTAAACCACTTTAATTTGTGCCAGCTGACAACAGTCTCAATGCATCAACTAAGGATAGCCTAGCTTGCCTCCACCACAGCCCATGTGCCAAGGACTGATGGGAGAAGGAATAGGAGCTGGTTCTGCTGGCTTTGTGCCTGGTGGGGAGTCTGTCTGCAAGGGGTAGACCCGGAAAGCTAGTTGTGACCTGTATCTCTTCTCCTTTTACACTGCCTGAGTGGCACAAAAGGAATGAAGAGGGGCAAAGCATCTGCTCCAAACTTGGTATAGCCTATACACTGAGGAAGCTGGAATGAGGTCTAAGTCTTCCTTAGTTTCACCTCCAAACTTGGTTCATTGACCCTTATTTCATTTAAAAAAAATGGATTAATTTCCTACACAGACTTTGCTTTCAACACTACTGTTGTTGGGATCATCTAAAGAATACATGGAGAGTTAACTGCTTTTCCCCATACATGAATGTGAGTCCTTCCCACTCTGTCAGATATCACTCGAGGCATGAGCAAGGCTCCACTCTGCCTGGCTTTCATGCTGTTTGTGTCAATGACTCAGTCATGGTTAGTCTTGCCTAATGGTTGAAGCAAAAGTCTGGCCTACCAGTTAGAGATGAGTCCAGACAGGACAGTCCAGGAGCAAAGTCAAGGGTCATAGCCAATGGCAGAAACCAAAGCCCAAACTGAAGTGTTAACCGGAGTTGTAGTCAGAAGCCAGAGATGAGGGTCTAAGCCAGGAGTCAGAAGTCAGGAAGAAGATAGGGGCTAGAACAAGGCTAGAGACAGCAGAGGGTAGCATAGGAACAAGTGTGGCTACAGGCTAGGAATATATTAAGCAACCACTGGATGGTGCAGCTGCTGACTTTACATAGCAGCTTGATGACTTACCCAGCTAATCAGATGACCGAGTCAATCAAGGAGCTTCTATCAGAGTCAGCCACGCTCATTTAGTTGCCAGGAGGTTGGCTTGCTGCAGGCTGACCCATGGCTGTTTGCTAGAATGGTTACCTTGTTGTGTCTCTCTGACCTAAAGTTTTACAATCATAGGTTGCTAGCCTATTACACTCAGTCCCCAACCTTGAGGACCAGTGGGCTGCTTTTCATCTGTGTCCTACCTTTTGACCTATCTGACTTTGACAACCCTACCAGGAATAGATGATTTGGGTCACTGGAACACACAAATCTTTCCAATGGGTCAAGGAGCAGTCCTCAGGGAAGGGTTATCCCATATCAAGCATTTTATTTAGGCACAACACCGTGAATGGCTTTCTGAAGTAAATGGGGGTTTCCAGAAATTATGACTGCACTATAGAGCATTTCAAATGTAGATGGCTGGTTCAAATCCAGCACAGGCTAATGCTATAGTTATTTGCACTGTGATCAGGTCAAGAGGCCCAGTCAACATCTCCTCATTATGCTGTACAAGCACATAGGGAGAGGAAATGGTTGGCAATTTGCAAATGGAACCTTTTTCCAACAGAAAATGCCAGTTCATCGCAATGAAAACATTCTGCAGGAACATGCTGATTTCAGTGAAATTCGGACCGAACCTTGAAACCTGCCTGTTTTCCTGACAGCTTGCTCACCTGATGGGCTGAAAGGGAACCGGGTGCCTGGAAGTTCTAGGAGTCAAAACAAAATGTCATTTTGGCTTTTTCAAAATAAATTTAGGAATTCCTGTTTTGCAGGAAATTCCATTTGTTTGTCCCATTTCATCAAACTATTCCAAAGAAAAATAATATTTCATCAAAATATGTTTTTTTCTTAAAAGAAATCATTGTGCAAATAGAAAGGCTGGAAAAAAAGATTTTTCATTTGAAGAAAACCAGATTTTAGTCAAAACTATATTTTTTGTTATCAAAAAGGTCAACAAACTCTTTTGGCACAGAAAATCAGTTTTTCAAACAAAAAAGATTATTTTTCCTGCCAGAAGTTGATTTTTTTCCCCTTTCAACAATATTATTTCTCATTGGAAAAGCATTTTTAATGAAAAGAACTATGTTTTTTATAATAAGCCTCATCAAAAAAAGGGACTGAATCATTTTCTCCTAAAAATTGATTTTCCAAGTAAATGTCTTTTTTTCAAAGATCATTTTCCTTTGGAAAAACACCCAAAATATCTTCTTTTGACTGAATACAACCAAAAACTTGTTTGACAAAATGCTTCCCTTTTTTAATCAGGAGTTTTCAGGGAAAAATTCTTTCTGCAACTAAAAATCGTTTAAAAAAGGGATTTTTCACTGGATGGAACCAAATCAAATTTTCAACCAAAAATCCTAGTGTTTAAAGGAAAATTTAAATAAAAAGTTGCCAAGAACAATTTTTCATCAAACTATTCATCAGAGACATTGCCACACCCACCTAGTGTCTGTAATATCCTGGGACCAACATGGCTACAACAATATAGATACAATAATCTGGAATAAATACTGCAGCTGGCTGGCTGATTGATTGGTTGATTAGCTCCACCCTATGCACCTGAGAAAAGAGTTGGACCTGCATTAGCTGATTCTTATAAAATAGGGTAGCAGGGAAATTGCAGGGGAAAGGAGGGGGATACTCTAACTACAACAACTTCCAGAAAGCAGAAGGGGCCTAGAGCCATGCTCCTATTGGATTGCTACTGGAAGCTACAGCACAGAGAAATTACACCAGAAACCAAGTGGACAGAAGGGAGAATGTATGAAGACCTTTATTACTGAGGCTCCGAGGTAAGAACCAGGATATTTGGGGTTTCTGAATTTCCTGCTGTGAGGGACAGATTTGGGGAAGAGATTACTTGGCTTGCACAGACTTTTGAGGGAAAAGGCTGAGGTTTTGATTCTTTTTGTTAAGAAGGCTTAAACTAAAACATCTAACCCTGCTGAAAACAGCTCTCCTGGATTCTTTGAGAGAGCGCTGAGAGAATTACCCCAGGGAGCAAGCTGGCTCAGCAAGAGCAAAACCTGGTCCATTAGGGGAGGTGCGCTAAGATACGACCCAATCCTTTGCTTATATCCAGACTTGTGTTCATTTTACCTATTATATTCCTGTCTTCACTAATTCCAATATATAATCACAGAAATGTAGGACCAGAAAGACACTAGAGAGATCATCTACTCCAGTCCCTTGCCCTCATGGCAGGACTAAGTATTATCTATGCCATCCCTGACAGGTGTTTGTCTAACCTGCTCTTAAAAATTTCCAATGATAGAGATTCCACAACCCCCTCTAGACAATTTATTCCAGTGCTTAACCACTCTGACAGTTAGGAAGTTTTTCCTAATGTCCAACCTAAACTACCCTTGCTGCAATTTAAGCCCGTTGCTTCCTGTCCTATCCTCAGAGGTTAATGAGAACAATTTTCAAGTACATAAAAGGCTGTTACAAGGAGTAGGAAAAAAATTATCATGTCCCTCCTCAATGTTCTCATCTCCAGACTAAACAAACCCATTTTTTTTCAATCTTCCCTCATAGGTCATATTTTTGAGACTTTTAATCATTTTTGTTGCTATTCTCTGACTTTCTCCAGTTGGTCCACATCTTTCTTGAAATGTGGTGCCCAGAACTGGACACAATGCTCCAGCTGAGGTCTAATCAGTGCCTAGTGTAGTGAAATAATTACTGTACTTTTCCTGTATTCCTTATAATACTCTTGCTAATGCATCCCGGAATTACGTTTGCTTTTTTTGAAACAGTATTACAAGTGTTGACTCATATTTAGCTTGTGATCCACTGTGACCCCCAGATCCC
Source organism: Chelonoidis abingdonii (assembly GCF_003597395.2). Classification (NCBI taxonomy): domain Eukaryota; kingdom Metazoa; phylum Chordata; order Testudines; family Testudinidae; genus Chelonoidis; species Chelonoidis abingdonii. The sequence goes on from NC_133774.1 coordinate 7,832,914, forward strand.
TTTCTGCAGTACTCCTAGACAGTCATTTCCCAGTTTGTCCAGATCATGTTGATTTTTAATCCTATCCTCCAAAGCACTTGCAATCCTTCCGATCTTGGAATTGACCACAGACTTTACAATTGTACGCTCTGTCATTATCTAAATTATTGATGAAGATATTGAACAGAACTGGACAAAGAATTGATCCCTGCGGGACCCCACTGGATATGTCCTCCAGCTTGACATGAACCACTAATAACTACTCTCTGGGAATGGTTTTTCAAAGAGTTATGCACCCACCTTATAGTAGCTCCACCTAGGTTGTATTTAGCTAGTTTGTTTATGAGAAGGTCATCTGAGACAGTATCAAATCCTTACTAAATCCAAGATGTACCACATCTACCACTTCCCCCCACCCACTGACAATGCTTGTCACCCTGTCTCAGGAAAGCTAATAGGTTGGTTTGACGCAATTTCATCTTGACAAATCCATGCTGACAATTACTTATCTCCTTATTATCTTGTAGCTATTTAACAATTCATTGTTTAATTATTTGCTCCGTAATCTTTCCGGATACTGAATTTAAAATGACTGGTCTATAATTCCCTGGGTTGTCCTTATTTCCCATTTTATAGATGGGCACTATATTTTCCCTTTTCGAGACCTCTGGAACCTCTCTCATCTTCCATGACTTTTTGAAAATAATCACTAATGGCTCAGATCTTCTCCGTCAGCTCCCTGAGTATCCTAGGATGTATTTCATCGGGCCCTAGTGACTTGAAGACATCTAACTTACCTAATAATTTTTAACTTGTCCCTCCCTATTTTAACTTCTGCTCCTACCTCATTTTTTACTGGACTTCACTATGTTAAATCACTATTAACTTTTCTGGTGAAAACAAAAACAAAAAAGGCATTTATAACTTCTGCCATTCCTACATTTTCTGTTGTTTCCCCCCTCCTCATTGAGTAACAGGCCTACCCTGTCCTTGAACTTCCTCTTGTTTCTAACATATTTGTAGAATGTTTTCTTGTTACCTTTTATGTCTCTAGCTAGTTTAATCTCTTTTTTTAATTCCTTTGCCTTTCTAATTTTGTCCCAACATACTTGCGTTATTTGTATATTCATTCTTTGTAATTTGACCTAGTTTCCACTTTTTGTAGGAATCTTTTTTGAGTTTCAGGTCATTGAAGATCTCCTGGTTAAACCAGGGAAGTCTCTTGCCATACTTTCTATCTTTCCTACGCAGTGGGATACTTTGGATTTGTGCCCTTAATAATGTCTCTTTGAAAAACTGCCAGCTCTCTTGAACTGTTCTTCCCTTTAGACTTGCTTCCCCTGGGATCTTACCTACCCATTCCATGAGTTTGCTAAAGTCTGCCTTCTGGAAATCCATTCTCGTTATTGTTCTGTTTTCCTTCCTACCATTCCTTAGAATCATGAACTCTACCATTTAATTGCCATTTTCACATAAGCTGCCTTCCACTTTCAAATTCTCAACCAGTTCCTCCTTGTTTGTCAAAATCAAATTAAGAACAGCCTCTCCCCTAGTAGCTTCCTCCACCTTCTGAAATAAAAAAAAAACATCTCCAATACATTCCAAAAATTTGTTGGATAATCTGACCTGCTGAATTATTTTCCCAACTATTGTCTGGGTAGTTGAAATCTCCTATCACCACGAAGTCCTATGTTTTGGATTTGGTTAGCTTTTTTTTTTTTTTTTTTTCAGAAAAGGCTCATCCGCCTCTTCTTGTTTTGGTGGTCTGAAATAGACCCCTACCACGATATCATAATAAAAAAGCTTTACTTAAAAAGAATATCCCTATTGGTCTTTTGTATCTGTAATTTCTGCATTATTTAGGATCCAGGTATGTAGCATTAAGATGAAGTCTCTGCTATACAGCCTCCAAAATGCTGTTCTTTTTTTCCCTTTTCTTTTCATTCATGATGTTCAGAGGAGCTATAAAGATGCACACCTGTTGCCACTGTTACTGGGAAAGCTTTGGATGTGAAGGATCTTAGTGTGGATGTGGATAGGTTATTCATTAGCTAAATAAGTGCCAGGTGTTACAATATAGACTGAACAAACCTATCCAGTATGTGATAAAGTTGATGTGATTAAAGGCAGCAATGACTTTGTTGTATCTTTGTGTTAAAAGCAACTTGTCTGAGATGGGAACTTCTTATATCATTTTAAGGGCCTTTCAGAGAGTATTTCCAAAGTGTACATTCCCCCTCCCCAGTGCTAGATTTTTTTTCTTCTATGTTTAGATCCCTTGAATAGGAAGAACAAAAGCCTCATGTGGGCCAACTTGAAAGAGATGTTTTCTCACCTTCACACACTATGCACTGGGGAGAATGGGAAATGCACATCTGTGTGTGTATGTGTATTTGTTTGAAAGCTTTGTGAAGCTTTATTTGCCTCTTGTTTATTCACGAACCAAGAACCTGAAAGTATTTGGTTTGATCAAAGCAGTTGTGAAGCACAAGTTAGCACAAATTCAAGGCACTTGGGGAAAGGGAGGGAACGGGACAACAGGCAAATGCACTGTGCTCGGGAAACATCACCTTTAAAAAGTACACTGGAGTTCAGCAGCCTCTGTGACATGAAGGGAGGGTCTGAGCTTTCCTTTCGGTGGGCAGATGTCCAAGGTATGAAAACACCATCTCATAGACTTTAAGGTCAGAAGGAACCATTATGATCATCTAGTCTGACCTCCTGCACAACGCAGGCCGCAGAATCTCATCCACCCGCTCCTGTAACAAACTCCTATCCTATGTCTGAGTTATTGAAGTCCTAAAATTGTGGTTTGAAGACCTCAAGCTGCAGAGAATCCTCCAGCAAGTGACCCGTGCCCTGCGCTGCAGAGGAAGGCGAAAAACTTCCAGGGCCTCTGCCAATCTGCCTTTGAGGAAAATTCCTTCCCGACCCCAAATATAGTGATCAGTTAAACCCTGAGCATGTGAGCAAGACTCACCAGCCAACACCCAGGAAAGAATTCTCTGTAGTAACTCAGATCCCACCCCATCTAACATCCCATCACGGACCACTGGGCATACTTACCTGCTGATATTTAAAGATAAATTGCCAAATTAATTGCCAAAATTAGGCTATCCCATCATACATCCCCTCCATAAACTTATGAAGCTTAGTCTTGAAGTCTGATATGTCTTATCTCAGCAGGCATTCCCACAACCAGTGCCAGCAGAGGGGGGAAGGATGGAAAGGAACTGAAGGATCTGATTCTCCTCTGGCATGCACCAGTGTGAATAAGGTCTGGGGAAGGTGATGCTGGAGTTCTAAAACAGAAAGTGACAAAATACAGGGCATTGGGAAGTCCTGGGAGGAGTATGGAGAGCTGAGGAGAAGATGAGAAAAAAATGGGGAAAACTTCAGGGAGCAAGGAATGAATCTGCAGCACCTGTCCTGTCCCCACCTCCCCACTACTTGTGGTGCTCTTGCTCCTGTTTCCCACAAAACATTTCACTGTGCAGGCATCCCCACTACCAGGCTCCCTTTACTGCCTGGCTCGGGGCTCTGCACTTCCCCACCCGGTCTTGGCTGAAGCGTCCCTGGTGCTCTCTGCTGACCTGTCACTAAGCCTTGCCCAGCCCTGGCACCAGCACCTGCCAGCTGGGAGGATTCTCTGCAGTCAGAAGGGAAAGGAGCTGCCTGGCCCAGGAGTAGCAGAAGTACCAAAATGCTGTTCCATCTCCTCAAACAGCAGTTATCAACCTGTGGGTTGGGACCCCATTTTAATGGGGTTGCCAGAGCTGGCGTAGACTTGCTTGGGGGTGGGGTCAGGTTACAGGTCCCCTGGCTGGGGCTGAAGCTCCTGGGCATCATCTTTGACCCCTTCCCTTCCCAAGACAGTGGGGCTCAGGCTTTGGCTCTGCCAAACAGGGCACTGGGAATCAGGCAGGCGCAGGTTTCAATCCCCCCTGCAGGGGTCGTGTAGTAATTTTTGTTGTCAGACAGGGGTCGTGATGCTACGAAGTTTGAGAACCCCTGGCCTAAAATGAAGTGCAGGAAGAATATTCCGAAGCATTCTGGCAGGACTTGAGCATTAGAATGTTGGGGGGCGAGGGAGGAAGTTGAGACCTCAGAATTAGAATCCATGATGACTGCATGATACCCTCACTCATGGAGGACTTGTTCAACCACAAGTCACTGTGCATGGATTACTGGGCTAAAATCCACTGCCTGTGCTATGGAAGGAGAGCTGAGTAGATTTATAGTGTTGCCAACTCTCACGGTTTTATCACGGTATTGGATGTTTTTTTTTTTTTTCTTAAAACTCCAGCCTTTAATCACATCAACTTTATCACATACTGGATACATTTGGAGGCACATGATTAGGAGAGACTCTCAGTTTCATTAAGAAAAAGAACATTTCTAGCCCTTGTGGTTGCAGAGAAGCTTGAATGTGACACAAAAAGGTTCTAAAACCAGAAGGGAAAGGAAAAGAACAAGGCACATACTTTAAAATCACATGATTTTTAAGATCTCATGATTTTGGGGAACCTGACATGATTTTTGAATGTCTGGAGCTGGCAATATTGTAGATCACAGTGGTCCCTTCTGGCTTTAAAATCTCTGCCCGTATTGTTGGTCCTTCTAGGTCAAGATTGAAGAATATTGTGGGTGGCACTGGTGGAAATATGTGAGGGAAGTTTGTCCTACTCCTGTTGAATCTGCTCTGTGGAGAGATTGAGGATATCAGACTCCATGCTGTCCTTCCAGTACCTTTTTACCAGTGCTAAATTAACTTTGAAAAAGGAGTGAAAAAAACCTAAATGAAATTATCAGAGTAGGGGGGGAAAAAAAAGCTCAGACTCCTGCCTTCCCAAATCTGATTAACTTTGCTTTGTAATTAAATTGCAGAGAAGTGGCCTAAACACAGTTAAGTAGGGATTTATTTTAGGTTTAATAGGTTAATTATATGATTGATAAACTCTGAGAGCCAAATTCTGGCTTCTCCGCGGAAGGGGTGGTTATTGCAATGCCTATCCTGGAAAAGCTGGTGCAACTATGCAAGGTGAACTTTACTTGAAGTGTGGGGCTGGCTATTTCTCACCCTGCTAGAACTTTTCATATTCAATCAGTGGAATCTCAGATGGCCTCATAGGAGCCCCATGTTAAAATTCTGTCCCCAAACTGAAAAGAAAGTTGGGGCATCATTTCCTTATAGTGGGGACAGACACACACCCAAAATCTCTTCAAGGTCCTCACCCCACATTACCCCCATTCAATCACAAGGAGACCATGCTGCTGTCCTAGTATCCAGAGACTCAGTGGAGTTGGATTGTCCATTGAATAGGTGCATGGGGGAGGAGCAAAGACACTTTGTTTCCCCCCACCTTTTGTGATCTCAGTGCAAGAGCTAGGGAGAACATAAGTCCCTGAACTCAGGGTAGCACAGAGACTGTGTCCTTCGATGGGTCCTGGGATACAATCCACTGCCAGGGACTGAAAAGGAGGTGGGACCATGGCCACCCAAACACAAGCCCATGGAGCTGGTCAGACTTAGAAAGAAGGGAAGACTGCACTGTGTCTAAACAGCAGGGAGGGATTGTGCTTTTGAGGCTGTGATGCTTCTTGGAGTATCCAGAACTGATTCACCTTGTTCCCTACTGCCTCCAGCTAGAGGAAGAACTGTTTGTGCTTAACCAACACCAGCAGTCTGTTAGCCACCCAAACAATCCTCTGAGGCAATGGTAACCCTCTCTATCCTTTGCAGGTAAACACTAGGTGCATCCCAGTCAGCGGTGGCTCCAGGCTCCAGTTCTCCAAGCGCATGCCTGGGGCAGCAAGTTGGGGGTGACCTGCCGGTCCCTGTGAGGGCAGTAGTCAGGCAGCCTTTGGAGGCTTGCCTGCAGTAGGTCCGTGGATTTGGCGGCAATTTGGCGGTGGGTACGCCAAAGCCAAAGGACTGGCGGAGCTCCCGCAGGCAAGCCACTGAAGGCTGCCTGACTGCCATGCTTGGGGCGGCAAAAAAGCTAGAGTCACCCCTGATACAAGTCACTTTGGAAGCCTTCCCCTGTGATATCCAGCCCTTGTCACTGGTTACCGACAGAAATAACAACTTTGCTATCCCCAGTGGGACAGCTCACACACTACCTTGATTCAGCTAAGGATCGGATCCTATATAACATCATAGCCCTGAAATCAATCCTATATATATTATCAAAGATTAATATTTACAAGATAGTGAGTAAGGATAATGATGGAAACATCAAAGTTGCATATAAAACAAAATTATAACATGCTTTCTAGAAATTAAATGTAACAGGCTACCCTCCTGTCTGAAGTCTTATCTCACCCAGAGTCTTCTTGCAGCACTTCTGACCCAGGTTGGTTGGGATCTTATTTTCACAAATGTAATCGTACTGCGCAATTACTTCCTCAAATGCAGGATAAAAAGCGTCCTTTTGCCTTTTCCACATATACCCCAAACTCTTTGTCACCAGTGGTTTATTCCCTGGGATGCTGATTTTATGTGGACTTCACATCCTTAGGTTGACTTTGTATGTAAACGGGACTTCTGTTGTGTTGGCAGACAGTCAAGCTTGCACCAAAACAAGACACTCTGCTACACATGCGTGTCTCCCCCTGGGAAGTGGATGAGAGGACAAACAACACGAGACAGATGTGAGTCATGTTGCTTAATGCATTACTGGAAGGGTCTACAATGCTATGGTCATGCACATAGTATAAGTAACATAGGCATTACCAGTGCACTGTACCAGTGATCAAAAGGAATGTTACTGTGCAGCAAACTGGTTCATTGTAGATTCACAGCCTGGCTTGCTGCGCTCTAATTCTCCATGTAGACATGCCATTATAATCCCTAAAAGGGAGCTCGCAACTTAAATCAGAAAGGCTCTGTACCAGAACAGCCTTATATGATGGGAGCATTTCAAGATCAGCAGACCAATGGCTCTTGTTTTGGTTTTGCTCTTTGACAGTTAACTGATGCATTGAAGGCCTGTGTCCACTTGAGTATTTCAAGGCTAAAGTGGAGGTGGTCTCTGCATTTTGAATGAAGCATGGTGGCAGGTAAAAGGTGATGCTAGTTCATCCCAGCTGGCAGTTAGATAAGATGTTAATGGAAGGAAGCACCGAATGGAGTTTGTAAAGTCGTTGTAATCAAACCTTGTAATTAAAACGGTCAACAAATTGACAAGGACTCTTAGCAAATACTGAAAGCAGTAGGAAATTCTGGAATGTGGAAGCACCTATTGAGAGACAAGGTGGGTGAGATCTTTTATTGGACCAACTTCTGCTGCTATTACATTACCACTTTGTCTCTCTAATATCTTGGGACCAACATAACTACAACAGTGGAGCATCTATCTGCATAGGAGAGCCATTATCCTAAGCACATTCTCCTTTTGGGATTTTGTTTATCTTGGAACTCTTAGTACATGGGGCTTTCTACTCACATGCCGCCACCTTGGTTGGTGCATGGCATCCTCTAAAGGAGCTCTGCACATTTCACTCCACATCACTAAAGCACCTGACTGCTATTTGCGGCACATGACTTTTTTTTTTGCTTTGTGTCCAAAATCAGTGCACTTAAATAGCTGCTGCAGCTCACCCTAGGTGAGAATGTGTCTAAATACTGGAGTGATTCCTGTGCATAATCCTTCATGTTTGTAATGTTCTTCAGGATCCTTCAGGATGGTAAGATAACAACAATAATGATGCTATTACCCCAGCCTTAAACTACAGCTATTAACTGAAGAATCCACAAGATGACCTTCAAAGTCTCCGAGCCTAGCAGTGCACTAATAGGTTAGGACATTATTTCGGATTTATGTAGTGCTAGAGGTGCTCTGTGGCTATAAAACAAGGTTTGTGCCCCAAGGACCACCTCCCTGCTCCCACTCAGACAAGCTGCAATTAGGGAACAAAGACCCTGCTCCCAACGTGTGTGTGGACAACATGGGGGTATAGGAGTGTGAAAAGCAACTTTTGACCCACAAAGCAACTAACCCAGTTTGGACTAGCGTTGTTGTAATAAGAAGAAATAATGAGAATATTCCTAACGAGGTAACAAAATGTTTGTACAAGGGGAAGAATTATTGACTCCATTGCACGAATCACTGGATGGAATTCGCTGGCCTTTATTATGCAAGAGATTATACTAAATGATAATGGCCTTAAAATCTCCGACAGAGCCTGAGCTGTTGTAAATTAGGGTAACTCCACTGAAGTTAACAGAGCTCCAGTGATTTACACTAGCTGAAGATCTAGCCCTAGGAATGTACAAATTTCAGATTCCAAGGCCAGAAGGGACCAGTGTGATCATCTAGTGTGACCTCCTGTATAGCAGAGGCCAGAGAACTTCTCGGGAATAATCCTTGTTTGAATGGGAGAATCTCCTTTCAGAAAAACATCTAATCTTAATTCCAACATTGTCAACGATAGAGGACCGACCACAATCTTCGATAAATTGCTCCAATTTACTGTCAAAAATGTGCCTTCTTATTTCCAGTGTGAATTTGTCTAGCTTCCTCTTCCAGACACTGGATCTTCTATCTTAGTCTGATAGATTGAAGAACCCAATATCACATATTTCTCCATTAGGTACTTATAAACTGTAATCATGTCACCCCCCCCCGCACCCTTAGCCTTCTTTTTGCTAAAGATAAATTAACTGAACTCCTTAAATCTATCACTATAAAGCATGTTTCCCAGTATTTGGGGATTTGAAGGGCAAGTTTGGGTTGGGTTAATTGGCCAGGGTACAGTGTGGGTTAAGGAGAGTTCGTTGATTGCAGTTTGTTGTGGATCTGTCACTATAAGACATGTGTTCTAATCCTTTGGGGGACTTTCAGACCCTACATAATGGGTTGATTTGGCAAGGATGTGGTGTAGTTGTGGAGAGTTGGTTGCGGTGTGTTCTGAACTGGATCACCCCTCTTTAGTATAATCTTTTTTTCTTCTCTCCTTACATCAAAATTCATAGAAAATCATTAGCAGTGGTTTCAGAATCTTCAAAAGGTATCACCCCTTTTAGTCTGACATGGAGGATAATACACTATGTACCTCTCAGCCTTTCATCCTCAAACATTTGCCACTTAAAAACTATCTAGTAAGCAACTTAAATGTACAAGCCATCATATATTTATAAGCCAGGAAAAGAAATCTAGCAGTGTGGGAGGGATGGGGTAGGGAGGGAGAAATAATCCAAAGCTATTTCTATACAGATTTCATAGCACGTGGCACATTATCTTTGAGTCAAGAAAAATATTAGCGTGAGGTATGGGATAACTCCTTGCCTTTGAGTAGGACAAATGCAATGTGATGTGATTAAAAGGATGATTGTAATATTGCATCTCCTCTAACATTAATAAGCTGGCAATATAAATGCTCCCAGGTAACCATTTTTGACATCAGCATTATTAAATGTTAATCAAGGAAGTGGAATCACCAGATAAACATTTAAGCATTAGTGATCACAGATTGTTAGTAAACATAGAGCCAAACATTCACACACCTTCACAAGTGGATAAAGAACTTTAGTCTGAAGTGCACTCATTTCTAAGGTCTTTATTGCTATAAGATATATATGTGTGGTTGATTGTTTCATTGCACTGGGGATTTGGGGATCTTCTTTTGCCTTCGTTTTGTTTTGTGCAGGCTGGAGTCATGCTTTGAATTCATCTGATAATTAGACTAAAAATGGCTGAACTAAGATGAAAAATATCAGCAAAAAGGTCATTCTCACTTTACAGCTGGCCTGGCTAAGAATGGAGACCCCCCGCTCCTCCCCAAGAAACCTCTTTTCACTATGTTTACATCAGAGTTGACTGAAATTTGAGCCAACATGTTCCTTCAGTGAAAAATGAAGGTTTGGCAACACCAAATGTTTTGCAAATTTGGGTCCATTTTGTTAAACTGTTCCATAGTAATAAATAAATAATAATAATAAGTAATATAGTTGTAATAATAGAAACATTTTGACATTTTCAAAATGAAACAAATTTTCACTTTAAAATGTTCTTCAATTTTATTTACAAAAAAACCAATTAAATGATCAAGATCAAAATGAAACATTTCAATCAATCCCAAACGATTTTTTCCCTAGTTTTTGATTCACTGAACATTTTAATGAGGGGGGAGCACGTATGGACTGATCCCTCCACCCACCCTGAATTATTTTGATTTTTCAAAATTTCAGGTGAACCAAAAAATCCTTTATTCACTCTAGTTTACAAAGGCTGGCTCCACAATTACATTCAGGGTATGTCTACACTATGGAATTATTCTGATTTTATGTAAACTGGTTTTGTAAAACAGATTGTATAAAGTCGAGTGCACGCGGCCACACTAAGCACATTAATTCGGTGGTGTGCGTCCATGTACCGAGGCTAGCATCGATTTCTGGAGTGTTGCACTGTGGGTAACTATCCCGTAGATATCGCATAGTTCCCACAGTCTCCCCCACCCGTTGGAATTCTGGGTTGAGATCCCAATGCATAATGGTGCCAAAACAGTGTCACAAGTGATTCTGGGTAAATGTCGTCACTCAATCCTTCCTCCGTGAAAGCAACAGCAGACAATCATTTCGCGCCCTTTTTCCCCTGGATTGCCCTGGCAGACACCATAGCATGGCAACCATGGAGCCTGTTTTGCCTTTTGTCACTGTCACCGTATGAGTTACTGGATCTGCTGACAGAGGTGGATTGCAGTGCTACACAGTATTCATTTGCCTTGCAAGTAGCAGAGATGTTACCATCCTATTGCACCATATGCCATTGTAAATTGGCGATGAATACGGTTATCCAATCATTTTGTACCGTCAGCTGCTTCATGGGTGCTCCTGGCGGCCTCGCTGAGTCGGCCGGGAGGCGCAGGGACAACAATGGGATGACTCCCCGGGTCATTCCCTTCATGTTTGTCTAAAAATAGTCAGTCTTGTAGAATATGGGGCAAGCTCTAGAGAGCCAGAGAGCACAGCCGCTTCCAGTCAAGCCCAGAGATCCCACAAAATGATAGAGCTGCATGCCATTCAAGAGGGTGCCAAAAACCTAACATCCAAACCCTCCTAGGCTACCATTGCCTAAAATGTGTGTGAAGAATAAAGATGCAGAATAGAAACTACTTGACTTAGCGAATAAATGAGGGGAGTAGCCTTCCGCAATATGATATTTCCAGGCAGTACAGAACTTTTCTCAGACACGAAAGGGGAGGGGGCTGATGGAGCTCAGGCTTCCAGTTGCGATGAGGAGACATGTTACCAAGCATGTTGTCTGTCTCCAGGATGAAGGGAGTCATTCCATTTTTATCCAGGCCCCCAAGAGACCCATCGAGGCAGCCAGGAGTACACGGAATGATACGGTTTTCCACCATTGTACTCTGCCATCAGAAAGGAAGGAGGGAGGGGATGCTGGCTGTCACGCCGCAGCCAGCATGCTACCAAGAAGAAGGCTAGCACATACGTGACATTGAAAATGCAAGAAACGTTTTTTTTTTCCTTTCTTTCACGAGGAGAGGGGTAGATGGATGACAGATATACAGCATGGAGCTCAAGGTGACAGACTGCAGCAGTTGAATGTGAGTCCGCAGCCCACTCCCTCGAGCAATCATTTGATTCTTGTCTTTTATATCCAATTATGCTTGCACCAGCACTATGCTGTGGATCTGCCTCATAGCTGAGAATTTTTCAAATGCTGCAGTCGCTCTTCTATACGGAAGATATAGAATCAGGATTGCCACACACAGCGATCAGTTTAAATATCTCGTATCGGTCCACTGTGATATAGAGAGATAGAGGACTGGCTAGGCCTACCGTCGATTCAGTAGCTCACGCTGGTGCAAACAGGAAAAAAATCAAAAGTTTGGGGCTTTCCTGTCACCGTGGCCAGTGTCATCCGAGTTCAGATTGGCTTTGCCAGAGCGGTCACAACGTGGTGCTACTGTTGGGAACCTTGAGGCCAATACATTGATGTGCGCACATCTAACTCTCCGATATGGCAATACCGATTTCAGCGCTACTCCTCTCATCAGGAAGAAGTACAGAAATCGATTTAAAGAGCCCTTTATATCAATATAAAGGGCCTCGTTGTGTGGACAGGTGCAGGGTTAAATCGGTTTAATGCTGCCAAATTTGGTTTAAACGCGTAGCGTAGACCAGGCCTCAGCATAACTAAGGAGATGGGGAGACTAAGCTGCCTCTAAACTACTGTTCTATTAATTTAGATAGAATATATGAACTTGTGATAAAGTGGGAATTTTTCTAATATTTTTTGTGAATCCTATGTATCTCTCAGCTTCCTATATATGGTGCATTGCTACGCAGTAGGGGAAAAATGACTGTTTTCTCTTGGGTTAGCTAAGAGATATTGGTGTGTGTGTGTGAGAGAGAGAGAGAGAGAGACCTCCCTGTCTGGGTGGAATGCATAGTCATTAAGGAACTGGCTGAAACTGACCCCAATCAACACATGAGCCAAATAGACAATGCAACCTCCAATCGACATTCTCAGCAGGGAAGCTGAGCAGAGACCCCAGCTTGGGTACAAAGGACTTTAAGATGATGGACAAGTGTTGAGTTCTGGAGGAAGTTGGAAGCTCTCACCTGGGAACTGACTAAGGGGTGTCAGGCTGCCTGAAAATGGAGTCATGAGAGCTTGGTTAGGGCTCTGGAGTGACCAGACTGGTCTACGCTTTAATCTTCACTTCTCTGTACTAACTGACTGACTTCCTGTGTTAAGTTCCAGTCAACTAATTAACCCAACTGTTTTGAAGACGCTGCTTGAATGTCCCTCTAAATACTCAGGGAGGTGCATTAGTCCCTGAAGAGTGGACAGGTCTCTACCAGGAGTCTGTTTGACTGAACAGAATCACAGTGTGAAGCAGGAATGCTGAAGTCCCAGGGCTTCAGTCTCAGGAGGTGGTGAGGCCTGCATAGCCTACTGTGAAGGAAGAATGTGACCCATTAGGGGTCTGGGACATCAAAAGGGTTCTTCCAAGAAACTGTTCAAAAGCTGAGGCTGGGGGTAGCACTGATCCCGTGGATCCATGACAGCACCTGAAGATTAAAAGGTATTGACTTCACCCTGTCACTCTGCAACATTAAATAGTTTTCAACAAGGTTCAGGATTTGGTACACAGAGACCTCCACTGGCTTAGCATCACTGCAAACACATATTAGAAAGCCATTTTTTAAGCTTTTATTAAAGATACTGAAAAAAAAGAATCCTTTACATTTGCAATGTGTTGATGTTATTAAAAGGAAAGCATCCCGTTTTTCCTGTTCCCTCTAGCTGGAGGAAATTTATAAAAGGAAACTTCCCCATTTGGCAGTCTTTTTAGATAGCAATAACTGTCCTTTTCGGGAACAAGAGAAAATGTTCGTTTAGATGGGCTGGAACTGCTGTTGTTAAAGTCCACGCCCATTGCTTAAAAGACAAAATATGACAAACACATACAAAAGGGCAGAGAAAAGAGAACCCATGATAGAAAAGGCAGCTTCTGTCTCTGGTATTGGGTCTCATTGCTGGTAAACACAGGCACAGCAACTGGTCTTGCCAACCACTCTGAGACCTAACAAACTTGTACCAGCATTGGGCTATTTAGGGATTGTTTTTACCAGCCTCTGGTAACAGGCTTAGCAATGCTATGAAACGTAGTCTTGGCAGGCTAAGCCAGATTCTTATTAAATAGAAAGGAAAAGGTGAGGGTTAAGAAAGAGAAGATATAAGATGGGGAAGGAAAAGTACACCAAAGGGTTGGGGCTGGGGAGACCCACCAAAAAGTCTCACATCTCGGGTGGCCTTTGGTATTCTGATGTAGACAGTGGAGGCGGAGAAATCAGCTGGATCCCTCTCTTGGCCCAGTCTGATCAAGACTTTTCTCAGTATCAGGACAACAAAGCCCAACAATGTCACAGTAGATCCTAGGGTCCCAAGAAATGGTGGAGGTGGCAGCCATGATTGTGAAGCTTGCCCCCCTTCCTATTGTTTCAGTCAGCCATTGTTGCACTTACATTTCCCCTTTGCATCTTCTGCTGGTCTATTTTCCCCCAAAAAAATCTTTTTGAGGTCCCCCAAAAGGGGAATAGCGAGTGGGAAAACCCACTCCCTCATTATTTTGTAACAATTAGGCCTAATATCTGACACATCAATCTTGGTCCATTGATTTCCGGTCCCGCACTTCTTATTTACCAGGCATGATCTTAACACTGATTTTGAGTTACATGAGTAGATCTTTTTGTTTAGATTAATTCGGTGTGTCTACCTTTTTGCGGCTTTTCCCATGAACATTTAGTGTTGTAGGTTTCTGTGACACCTTATGAACTTTCACTCCCTTTCCACAGCTGAGATCACAATTAGGATATATTTGTAGCCCCAGTTATCACACTATGCTCTCTCTCCCTCCCTTCATCTTGTGGCTGACCAAGGCCAAACTATTCATCCAGTCCAAGGTAGAGCACCCAACAAGGCTGCTTTAATATAATGCTGACTGGAACATTTCTGCCAGCCCAGGTCACCAGGGGGGCATCATACTCCTTCTCTACTTCCTCTGCATCCCAACACATCTTCCCTTCTCTCCGTATCTCTGACATGTCCCCTACACTGGACGAGCAGGAGCAGAGATTTGCCAAGCGAGTATTCCTCCCTGCTGGGGGAGTACTGATCCAACTATATAAAGCAGCTTTAGGTGCCCATGGTACCAATGGAGATGCAGAAAGGACTTAAGATCTGTCCCAAATTTAGCAGACAGAAGATGTCCATATATCCATCTATTGGTTCTGGTTTGTGGGATGGAGGGATGAGGGCAGATATTTTCAGAGGGTGGAACAACAATTTCTCTTTCTAGTTATGGAATTTTCTTAGTGGAGGAAGAACCAAGCCCCTAATTCTATACTGTATTGAGCATTGTGTTTTTGATGCATGAATATAAACAGAACTAAAACTAAATATTTTTGCTTTCCAATTTAACCGGCTTTGTATTATAGAGCTGTGTGGCTTATGATGTTATAGTGGAATGAACATTAAATTGCCATCCAGTGTTCCTAGACAAAAGCTTTAGACAACAAAACCAATGTGAAATGTATGTATTTACTTTGCACTAAGAATATGTAACCATGATAGGCAAGTGACATGTGATCTTTCCTTTGAAGACGTGATGTTTGCATTCAGTGCATCTAGTGGATGTTCCAAGGCCTAAGCATTGCATTTCCCCTTACTCTTTCTAATATAGTCTATTCCTGAAAGCTGGGCAGGGTCCTTGCTCCAACTCCACGTTTACAACTGTCTCTTATTTAAAGGAACTGATTCACATTTTGTACTTACACTCCAGGTGAGGACCCTATCCAAGCTTAGGAATGAGGGAAAAGTTATCTTTATGCAGTGTGACAGACCCAGGCCAGTGGGGTACAGGAGTCTGGTAGAAGGCAAATATACTGGTCACTGGGTGAGTAGTTTTCTGTTCCCTGAATGACCAGAGCAAGGTCTGCACTAGAGTAGTAAGGAACTTGCTAGAACCAATTAAGGCAGATGGGCTGATTAGAACACCTGGAGCCAGTCAAGGCAGGCTAATCAGGGCACCTGGGTTTTAAAAAGAGCTCACTCCAGTCAGAATGGGACCAGAGAGAGAGTGCGTGGAGAGCGGAGAAGAGCAAGAGTGAAGACTGAGGGGGTGCTGCTGAGGACTAAGTAATACAAGCATTACACTGCTCTACAGTCAAAATGCTTCTAAATAAATGTAGTCAACTTTACTAATTCAGGGTCACTGAGAACGAAAATGATGCTTAAATGTTGATTGGCTCTAGTATAGCTGTTGGGCTCCAGACTACAGAGTGGTGACTCCTGGCAGGTTGTTAGGGTTTCCATGTTCCGTGACGCTCAAAGAGATCTGGTCCCATTCTCTTCATGGAAGGTGACTCTTGTGCAGTGCACAACATTGATGGTGTGATGCAGCACTCAACATCGTTCACAGATCCAGATGAGTGCAGAATGTTCATTGATTCATCGAAGACGGAGTCTTAAAGCTGTTTGCTGCATAATGGCAATGTTTTGCCATCAATTCCAGTTTCTGCAGTCCATAGGAAGGAACCTATGACAACATGACAACTACTTGAGGTGCATAAACTAGACCAACATCAGTGGCAGCTTTGTGGAGATTTGAAGGTTGTTGCTCTCTTGCTTGGTCTGCAGATCATACACCAAGTACTGCTGTTTTCTCTGCCGAATGGGATAGTCGGTGCAAAGAGATTCCACTACATCAAAAAGATTGGCCACTCCGACAGTCATTGGACCTGGGAGGAAAAGTGTTCAGCATTCCACCACTTGTTGAATCAAAGAAGATTTTGTTACCACCCTTACACATCAAGCTGGGTTCATGAAGAACTTTGTCAAGCCATTGACAAAACAACAACAGCTTTCAAGTACCTCATGGAAATTTCCAAGTTAAGTTAGCTAAGATAAGGAAGGTGTCTTTGTTGTCCTCAGATTCATGAACTTCTTCGGAATGATGCATTGACCATTGCACTGCATGCAAGAAAAGAAGCATGGAAAGCCTTCCAGTTAGTGCAATACATTTTTCAAGAAAAACAAGCAGAAACTAAAAGTGTTGGTGGAAAACCTCCTCAAGGCATACAAAAGCTTTGGTTGCAAACATGTCACTAAAAATACATTTTTTGCACTTCTCATCTAGATTTTTTCCACGAACTGCGAGCGCGAGCGACGAGCACGTGCGAGCGATTTCACCAGGACATTGCAACAATGGCTCCATTTGCCCCTGATAGTTTCTCCAATCAGCTTGCAGACTATTGCTGGACAGTGACAAGAGAGCTCCATTTAAGAATACAAGAGACAAGCCAAGAACGCTGAGTAGACACTGATAGGACTAAAATATGTACATAATAAGTTTTTTGCCTTTGTTTCATAATAAATTTTATTTAATATAACCGTTTTGCTGATTTTAAAGTGTTACCATAAACAGACAGGTGAAATATTATCATGTAAAGCAACCATAAACACATGAAATAGACCTAGTTAACTTCATCATAAACGCTACTATCTACACAATATACATAGACATAAAATGTAAAAACTTAAATATCTTAGAAACAGTAGCCAAACAGTTGTTTTAATTGTCATTTGAATTCAGCACATCAAAATACATAATAAATACCACATTTTATCTCTGAAGCAGATGACTTCTCAAAAATTGTAGACCAGTGTTATCAGACACCAGGAGGAGGTCCTGTGGTGAAGATAAAGAAGGTGTTGGGAGGATGCCTTGGGGAAGTAGCCCAGGGAGGTGTAGCTGTCACACAGCTGTTACAAGAGGCACTATAGACAGCTGCAAATCCATACGGCTCTGGGCTGGAACCCAGAGTAGAGGGCGGGCCCGGGTTCCCCCCAAACCTCCCAACTCCTGCTCAGACACAGGAGGAATTGATCCAGACTGTGGGGGAGATCACTGAGGTGAGCAAATCTGCCAATAAGCACAGGACCCACCAAGATAGAGGAGGAACTTTGTCACAGCAGTCAATGCCATGAACACAGGAAACTGATGACTTGGCATTCACATACTGAGTCATCATTCATAAAAGAATCAATCTTTGCTCCCTGAGCAGCTGGCCCCAGGCAAACATAATTCTCTCTCACTGCCACCGTACTGAAAAGCTCTTGTCCCATTTGAAGGGACTGTATTTGTTCTTATTTCAACATTGATTCACTTGGCATTCAGGAGTATTTTCCAGAATCTCAGAAAATATCATCTAATTTATCCTCTCTACAGGGGAAGGTGATGTCTGTATATAATAGTGTAACATACATAGGGAAAGCAAGTGTATAGGTCACTACAAGTTGATGGGGAAACAGCATCAAGCTAGTTTACGTAGGTGCTTAGGTAACCCAGAATCTTTGCAAAGAGAAAGAAAGTCTCGTGGTTAAGACTCTGGCCTGGCATTTGGATTTCCAGGGCTCAATCTTTGCTCTACCAATGGGTTTCCTGTGGGACTTTGGGCAAGGTATTTAATTGCTGTTTACTGTTGTGGTTGCATCTTGAAACTCCAGTCATAGGCCAGGACTCCAGTGCACTGGGCAATGTGCAAACAGAGCAAAAAGATGATTCCTGTTCCAAACAGTTTACAATCTAAGGCTATGTCTACACTATCGCAGTAAGTCAACCTACGCTATGCAACTCCAGCTACGTTATTCACATAGCTGGAATTGACGTACCTTAGGTCGAGTTACTGCGGGCTCTACACCGCTGGAGGGTCGACGGGAGAAAATCTCCCATCAACTTACCTTAGTCTTCTCATCAGGGGTAGAGTACAGAGGTCAACTGGAGAGCGATCTGCAGCCGATTTCGTGGGTTTTTACTAGACCCGTTAAATCGACTGCCAGTGGATCAATCTCAGAGTGTCAATCCCTGCCGTAGTGTAGACCTGCCCTCAGTAATCTCTCTTAATATCTATGTGACTCAGTTTCCCATCTGAAAACTGAGGATAAATAATATTTCCTCTATCCCACTCTTTGTCTCTTTAGACTGTAAACTCTTCAGGACAAGGGCTTGCTACTATGTGTTTATATAGTGTGGCATATTGAGGACTGTGTCTAAATTGTAAGCTATTACTTTAAGAGTGAGAGGTTTGCCTTGTCTTGTTCTCAGGCCACAGGGGTCTGTAGGTAAATAGGCAATCAGAGTCAATGTACAAAGAGTCCTCATACAGCAAGATGGGGTGAGTTGTGCCTCTCTGCCTTAGGGAGCAGCCTGTTTGTGTCTCTCTGGTTTTGGTTACTGTATGTTATGTGTGTGGATTCTAAGATTAAAATTAGTGTTACATTGGAACCTTCCAGCAAGAATTTGGTGTTTTTATATAACTTTGATGTGTCTGTGCTGTGAACATAACATGCAATGCCTAGCTCAATGAAATGTTCAGGTACTCTTGCAATAATGGAAATCCTGAAACTGTTACTGGAGGTTAGGTAAACAGTGCAGACAAATTCACAGCAGGTCCTAAGGCTCTGCTCACAGTGCAGTTGCTCCTGATGCTTCATTGACTGGCGGGAGGGGGGGAAGGGCAGGGAGTGGCAGGAAACCCATATGTTTTGTTTTAATTGAATAGGAAGAAGGTGGAAGAGGTGAAATGAGTGGAAATGAGCCACAGAACCCTACTGGCACAGGGAAGGCAATTAAAGAAACTGATACCCCTGCCTAATCAATTCTCTCACTTCACCTAAAGGCATGCAAGACTGGTACTGCAACGATAGTCCACATAGCAATTGATAACATACCACTATGCTCCCTGGAATATAACAGAGGGAAAGGGGCCCAGGACACAACAGTTTGAGTAGCACCTAGAGGCCAGAACTAAGGTCAGGACCCTATTGTGCTAGGTGCTGTGTAGACACATAGTACGAGAGTCCCTGCCTTAAACAGTTTAAATCAGACTAGGCAAGACAGACCAAAGAAGTGTTTTTAGCAGACAGTGAACTGAGGGACAGAGAGATTATGTGAAGGAAGATCAGCAGCTTCTCTTTTCCCCTTCTCCCAGCACCAGAAGAAAAGGGACAGTGGATGTAATAGAAAGGTGGCAAATTCAAACCTGGTAAAAAGGTACTCCTTTTCACAAAATGTGTTACTAGAATGTGGAACTCATTGTCACAGGATGTTAGGGAGACCAAGAACATGGTACGACTTAGAGGGATTGGACACTTCTATTGATATCAAGAATGTCCAGAGTTAGAATAATTAATGCTAAAATTTATTTTGAAGAGAGATTAAACCTTATGTTTCAGGGCTTAAATCAATCTTTAAAAAATAGAGATATAGAGGTTTCTTGCATTGTCCTCTGAAGCATCTGCTTCTTACTACTACTGGAGATGGTTTACCAGAGAAACGGACCCGATCTGAGACTAGTCTTGGTTACTGTGTGTTTATGTGTGTGGATTCTAAGATTAACAGTACTGTTACATTGCAGCTTCTAGCAAGAAGACTGGTCTGATCCAGTCTACCAAATCCTATGTTGTTCCCATGTTCCGTAAAGTTGTTTGAGTTCTGTATTCAACCCAGTAGATCTAGATTCTGTTGTCTTTCCTGTTTGAGATGAAAAATGGGCAAATAGAGAAGTTTAAAAATAGCTGAACACACTTGCTCACTTATTGAAAAGAACCCATGTTGTGGTTGTTGCTGTTGTTCAAGCATGAGGGGTACTGAAATATCACTAGAAATTCTTGATTCTTACGGTCAGATTCAGGCTGGATGAAATCCACCGAGGTGAAGATTGGCCAGCAGAAGACCTGAACAGTTCAAAGGTCTTCCTAATAGGACCTTGTGTGACCTGTTTGCACAGAACGGAATGTCACCTTCCATGAATAAACTGGTGCAACTCCCATTGAAGTCAATCTGAATTACACTGTTCTGAATTTCAAGCCTATGTGGACCCAGGGATTAGTATTTGAGGCCCATTTAGAACCACTTTCATGCCCATTGTGTTTCAAACTCATCCTGATTAAGTAATTAGTTACAGGGAACTAAATGACAAATCATGGCCCAGCGAAAGCCGTTCCAGACACAAGGCATTCATGATACATTCTTATAAAGTTTGGTTGAGTCTCCGAACTGAACCTCTGAACCTTCTGAGTTTTGCTCATCCCAGGCTTTAATGCCTGGAAAAGTGATCAATGAGGCATAAAGCAAACCTCATTGCTTCATCAGATGGTGAATGCAATTTATGATCTACTGACAAACCCAGCAGAGAATGCTGAAATACTGTGGTCACGCCTAATAAATACCAGATACAGTATGGAGATAGGGGCAAAGGGTGCTCTCAATTGCGTGTGCACTGCTTTGCTAAAGCCAGTGGGACTAGATTTGGACCCAATTCAGCAAAGCACTGCAGCATGGTCCAACCCTACTCGGCAAAGCATTTGAGCAAATGCTTAAATCCTGTTGAAGTCAATAGGAATACTTCAAGTTAAATATGTGCTTTGCTGAGTCAGTACTTGAGCCAGATTGTTTCTGAGATTGTAGTGACTACCTGGTGATCAGGAGGTTCTGATGGATGAACATTAACTGCCAAGTATCAGAGGGGTAGTTGTGTTAGTCTGGATCTGTAAAAGCAGCAAAGAATCCTGTGCACCTTATAGACTAATAGACGTTTTGGAGCATGAGCTTTCGTGGGTGAATACCCACTTCGTCAGATGCATGTAGTGTAAATTTCCAGAGGCAGGTATGTCCACTACATGCATCTGACGAAGTGGGTGTTCACCCACGAAAGCTCATGCTCCAAAACGTCTGTTAATCTACAAGGTGCCACAGGATTCTTTACTGCATTAACAGCCAAGTGTGCAGAAAGGAGTTTAATTAGCCAGAGAGTTATCTAGGAGTCAGAGCTCCCTGAAAGAATCTCCTATTCTTTGTGATGTTATAAATTCAAGAGTGCTCAGAATCATCATTTCATACATGACCATGAGCCTGCATGCATGATGTTGCTATGACTATCTTTCTCTCTGAGTTTCTATTTGTCCTTCTCACCTAGTTTATGAAAGCTTCTTTTCAGAGAGAATTCAAGAGCTGCTTTATTTGTTAGGAGACAAGGAGGCACTAATAAATTCCTCTGTGTGAGGTATCTAATTACATAATAATGTGTACACTAATCAAGGTAAATGTGTTTGTGAAAACACCTTGATATGGGAACAGTTAATCATCCAAGGCATTGCTTCTTAACACACCTTGGAAGTTAACTTAATTAAATTAATTAGAACAATATAAAAATGAACTGTTTATTGGTCCACAATGGCCCGAAGCGAGATCTTTTCCACCAATGCTAAGAAATATCCCCGACTGAAACCTTTTTTTTTTTCCCTCCTGAGCTTCCGGTTCTTTCTTTCATGGGAGCTCACAAGAAGCCTGAAACAGACGAGATGACATTCCCTCTGTAGAACTCATGCTTGCTGGAGGCACCACATGAATCCCACACACAATATTTTCAAGTTCTGTACATGCCACCAAGACCTAGAAAATAAAACTAAACTGTGCGCTGATATTTAGACACTGTGAGAGTTGCTGTCTACATACAGAAGATGTGGCATATAATATTCAGACTACATCTCCCACTACATGCATCCAACGAAGTGGGTATTCACCCACGAATGCTCATGCTCCAATACACCTATAGTTAGTCTATAAGGTGCCACAGGACTCTTAGCCAATATTCAGACGATGTGTCTGCAGCAAGGGACCAATCCAGAGTTCACTGAGACCAGTGAAAAGATTCCCACTGACCTCAATGAGCTTTTCATCGGGCCCCAAATGGATAACAAACATTACACCTTAAAAGCTCCAGTCTGCAGTTAGCAGGTAACCGAGTGAGGTTATGGAATCCCCCTCACTGGAGATTTTTTTAAGAACAGGTTAGACAAATATCTGTCAGAGATGATCTAGGTTTATTTGGTCCTGTTTCAGCTTGGGGTGTTTGGGACTAAATTATCTTTCAAGGTCTCTTCCAGTCCTACATTTCTATGAATACACAGTTATATGCTACATTTTCTTCTGGAGGACCATTGTAACTAGAGAATCATGGTGCTTGTTAGAGAGGAATGGCTGAGTGGTCCAAGCGTTACAGCTGGAATATAACAGGGTCTTCTCAGCCATGCACATTGCTGCAACAGAAAAAAAAAAAGATTCCCATGCACTTTCCTGTGTGCTCATCAATTGGAGGAGACAATTGTTGGGGGGGGGGGGGGGGGAAAAGCCCCAAGCAACTAGGCAATATGGCGTGGGGTCAGAAGTTTACATTCTTAGGCCTGCTAGCTAGCATGAGTACATGTGATCATTTATTATTTTCTTTTGTTCTTTTGTTCATGGTACAAGATGTAATCGATCAAGGGGGGGGTCAGTAGTCTGGGTAGAGGATACAGTTAATTAAAGGATCCAGTAGTTAATGAATTGTAAATGATGAATTGTAGCACCTGCGGAAATCTCTGTAAACAAGTAGGGTATAAAAGACATGGCAAAGGATAGTGATGTGTGCATGACTTGAGATTTGTATCTCCTGCACCTTATTTGATATCAGATAAAGAGACTCGCTTCTCCACTCCGACGTAGTCATTGGGATATGCACACCGGGCAAACGAACCCTAACTGTTGCCCCCTGTAACACCTTCAACCCTGAATCATCATGTCTACACTGAATGATTGTTACTGTTCCTGGGCCAAGTTCTTCCATGGTGGCATGGCACACTCTTTTAGGGATGAATTTGGTCTCCTATATCACTTTTAATCAAAGTGTGTGTGGTAGGCTTCCCATAGTATTTTTAGCCAGTCCTTTGCCCCACTGGTGTATAGCATGCTGTGGGCCACTGCTGCCTTGTGCTCCAGAGCATGCTATGTTCAGCAGTATATTAAGTGAATCCTGTGTCTATATAAAGCTAGGCTATCTCTGAGAAAGGGCTGATGAGGACACTCACTACCCTGTGGATTGCCTCATGGTCCCCTCTTAGACCCACTATTACTCCCAGTGCTTCTCTAGGAAGGGAAGTACTTTGTGAGACACGTTTTATGAGGTGCAGCACACAAGTGGGGAAAGGGGAAAGATCTATTGATCCATCACCACTCCCTGCTCACTTATGTCCAGGGAGAAGAATCTGCAGTGCTCCAGGAGCTGCAATTACCATGAAGCGATAATGCAGCTATGCAAGGCTGGATGAACCTCATCTCCACCATTGGAGGTAGGAACCATGTAATCCAGGGATTCTAAAGAGCTGTATGTATGTATGCATGCGGCCGGTTAAGACACTTTATAAATGTTATTGTCCTACAATAACACTTCATACTTACATTCATAGATTTTAAGGGCAGGCAGGGCCATCAGATCATGGAGTCTGTCCTCGAAAGGTCAATGTTCTTGTCTCTTTGCCTGCAATGGTTTAGAGGAAATTTGAACCACTAGCTGCTTACATAGAAGGCATGACCCTTTTCTAAAGCACTATATAAACACCTACCAGTTGGTCATCCCTAAGAGCTTTACAAAGGCAAGTCCATTATATCTACTTTTTACAGTCAAGGATACTCAGACACAGAGGTGAGGTAACTTGGCTAATGACAGGCCACGGGGGATGCTCTGCCAGTCGCTGGGAGGGTGGCAGGTGGCTCCGGTGGACCTCCCACAGGCGTGCCTGTGGAGGGTCCGTTGGTCCCGCAGCTCCAGTGGACCTCTCGTGCCTGTGGAAGGTCCACCAAAGCCATGGGACCAGCTGACCCTTCACAGGCACGCCTGCGGGGGGTCCACCGGAGCTGCTTGCTGCCCTCCCGTTGACCGGCAGAGGGCCCCCACCGGCATGCTGCTCTGCTTGGGGCAGCAAAATGTCTAGAGCCGCCCCGGTGCCCATATTTTCAAAAGCAACTGGGCTCTGATTCTCAAAGATATTAGGGTACCTAAATACTCCAAAGGGGAGTTGCACACCCATCCTATGAATACTGGGACCCTTTAAGATGTCTAAAGCTGGACAGCCAAGCAACCAGGCACCCAAAACCATTAGTTACATTTCTCCTCCAACCCCCAATATTGGCGTTCAGATTCCAAGTCTTCTAATTCAGCACTTGACTGCATGGCCTCCTTTTTACTTATGAGGTAGGACATCTATAGGCTCCATCATCTGGCCTCAGTGCAATAGTTAAGACATCGCACACAAAGCGGGGGAAAAGTTAATCCTTGAACACACAGCACCACTATGTTCTGCTTTCGTGTGATTTATTGCCAGTCCTTTTACTTCCTCTTCCTAGTTTCCTTGCATACCCTGTCTCTTTATACACCATTTATTTATTTTCTTCTGCCTATGTTTTGTTACCATCGTTTTTCTTGTATATGTATGTAATTTTCTTGGAATTCTTTCATCACAGTCCATTATCCCAGTCGTGTTGTTGCTATGTAACGAAGCTGTGCTGCTGTTCCTACATCTTTCTTTGCTTTATCTCTATGCTCTTTTAGTTCTTAATTCTTTGTATCTCTCAAATGCTTCCCCCCCCCCCCCAAAAGCACGCATGCACACACACACACACGCACAAACTATGGGGAAAATATCTTTCATTTTCTCCCATACTGTTTTTCCTTTTTCGGAGTGAAGAACTAAGACGCGACAAGGCATGTGTTGCTGTGAGATAACACATGCTTTAGGGGATTTGTGAAGAAGAAGGCAAGGAGGAGCACCTTCAATGACCCAGGAAGAGAGTTATCTTGTGGTAACACACACCTAGATGTGTCTCATTATGGCTGCAAAGAGGGAGGGAAAAAGGGACCTCGAACTAAAAAAGTTAGCCTGTGATATGTCCTTCTGCCAGTAAAAGCAGGGTAGGATTCGATCCAATAATCCTATGGGAAATCCATCACAATCTGGAATACACATTATAAAACCAGAAGGGACCATTCATTACAACATCTGGTCTGACTTCTTATATGACAGGCCATTACCTTTCTCCCAGTTTCCTCTGTACTGAGTCCAATAACTTGTGTTTGTATGGAGCATATTTTCCTGAAACGTATCCGACCTTGATCTGAAGACATCAAGAGATAAAGAATCCACTGCTTCCCTTCGTAATTTGTGCCAATGGTTAATCACCCTCACCGTTTAAAATAAAATAAAACTAACTGTGTCTTATTTCTAATTTGAAGTTATCTGCCTTCACTTTCCAGCTATTGCTTCTTGTTATGTCATTCTCTGCTAGATTAAAGAGCCCTTTAATACAGGGTATTTTCTCTCCATGAAGGTACTTATACACTGTAATCAAGTCACCCCTCAATTTCTTTTTGATGATCAAAACAGATTGAGCTCGAAGTCTCTCACTATAAGGCATTTTCTCCTGCTCTCAAATCATTTCTGTAGCTCTTTTCTGCGCCCTCTCCAAGTTTTCAACATCCTTTAAAAAATGTGGACACTAGAGGTGTAGGCAGTATTCATTCTAGTATCATTTTCATCAATGGTGAATGCCAAGATAAAATCACCTCTCATGTTTATACATACAAGGATCACATTATTCCTTTTTACCACTGGATCTCATATTGAGTTGATTGTCCATTATGACCCCTAAATCCTTTTGAGTCGCTGCTTTCCAGGATACAGTTCTCATTCTGTAGCTGTAGGTTCCTGATCCTACTCTTTGTTCATAGACCTTTCATTGGGCTGTATTGAAACACATCTCATTTGAAGGTGACTAGCTTTCCAAGCAATGCAGATCTCTTTCTGTGACTGCCTGTTTTCATCATGAACCATTCTGGCAATTTTTGTGTCATCTGCAAATTTTACCGGCAGTGATTTGATATTTATTTCCAGCTCATTGATTAAAATGTTCAATACCGTCGGGCCTACTATCAGTCCTTTTAGATCTCCCCTGGAAACAAACCCTCATTTGATGATGGTTCACCATTCAGAACAGCTTTTCAAGCTCACTGTTGGCCAGTTCTTTATTCATGCTTAATCATATGCTGTACTGATATTACACAGTGCCAAGTTTTATCACAACATCCTGTGGTACAAAGTCAAACACCTCTAAAGATGAAGGTACTTACTTTCATGGGAACAAAGGGATCTTAAGTTTTATTACACTATCCAGGCTGTGGCTAAGCTTTCTCAACCAATCATAGAAATGTAGGGCTGGAACGGACCTTGAGAGGTCATCAAGTCCAGCCCACTGTGCTGAGGCAGGCCCAAGTAAACCTAGACCATCTCAGATAGGTGTTTGCCCAACTTAAAATCCGCCAGTGATGGGGATTCCACAACCTCCCTTGGAAACCTGTTCCAGAGCTTAACTACACTTGTAGTTGTGACATGATGTCCCATATTCTTCATAAAAATATTGTTATAATATGAATATGGCATAACTAAGATATGTTTGATGCAGGATGGTTCATGTGAGATATCAGTGGAAAGGTTATGATGTACTGACTATGATTATCCTATTTGTATGCATGTATCTTTTTTTATCTGAAGTGAGTAGTATTGACTATTTAACAATTACAATTGGGTTTCCATCTGGGGAATGCCCACCAGACAGAATTCAATCAGTCTGGATTGTCCATAAGGGAAAACAATAGGACTTTGAAGATGCTAATCTCCCACCTTCCTGAGAAGCCTTCCTGAGGATTTATGCCTGCTTTGACTCTGCAGGGTCATGTGATCATGTCAGCTGGTACTGGATTCCATCTTGGACTACTAGTATTTTTCGACGAAGGGGGTGGGGAGCAAACTGGAAAACAAAGGATTCCTGAAATATGTAAATCCTATTTAAGGCAAGGAAGTGAGTTAATAAGGGTTGGTTTTTCACTGACTCCCCACCTAATATGACTGCTGAAAATACCTTAGACTGATTTCGGGAAGAAAAGGCTGGACCCAGACTAAAAGGTGTCTGGTCTGTGAAAGGAATACCTGGAATTCTAAACTGCAAGCAAGAACAGTTTGTCTTCAAGAAACTCTGCAGTCTGCCATTAAACAACATTTAGGGTAAGAAATTACTCCTTGTAGCCAGTTTCTTTAGTGTATTAAGATGAGTTTGTGTTTGCTTTATTTGCTCAGTAATCTACTTTGATCTATTTATCACTTAAAAATCTATCTTTTTTGTAGTTAATAAACTAGTTTTTGTTTTCTCTAAACCAGTTTGTGCAATTCATAACTGGGGGGGCGGGTAAAGAGCTGTGCATCTCTTCCTCCACCTGGAGGGAGGGAGCGAATTTCATGAGCTTATGCTGGACAGTTTTCCATGCAGTGCAAGAAAATATAATTTTGGGTTTACACTCCAGAGGAGATATGCACTTGAGTACTGAGCAATCCCCAAGCTGAGTCTTCCCACACAGAGCTGATCTCAGTGTCTGTTTCTTTCTGCAGCTGGGTGTGTGCTGGAGGAGGCATGAGGGCCTGGCTCAGCAGGGCAGTGTAAGGGAGCCCAGACTGGTGGAACTGACGGGTTCAGTGTGTCAAAGTTAGACTCAGGACTAACAGTTTGTCAGACCACTCTGTTTTATTAGCACAGCTCTCTGCTAATACACCCAGATAATGTGAGCACCATACAAGACACAAACTATTTTATTTATACAGATGAAAGGGCAGGAATTTAGACAAAGGGACAAAGGAAGCAACAGACAGGAAAAACCACCTGGGACACAGCATGCATATTGCACGTCATCGAACTAAGGCTAATACTTTTCCAATTGCCCTTAAACGGTGCAATTGTTCTATGCTAATGTCTGTGTTCCTGACACCTGGATTGCAACATTCCAACAATTTTGCTTAAAGGTGCAGACAACATTTCTTTAATCCATTCTTATTTTTACAATATAATTAATTCTACTTTCACA